>NW_008824359.1:2966695-2992985 GCF_000699105.1 Pygoscelis adeliae | reverse complement strand
AGGTAAAATAAGGATTTATTTTTTGCTTGCTTTTAAAAGAAGATAAATAGACAATTGATCTCTTAGATACTGATGAATGTTAATTCTGGCATTCTTTCAGCAGTGACAGCCACAATCAGAGTAAAGGTTTAGGGAAACAGCTGTCAATTTGAACCCACTATAATACAACTACTATGAAATAAGTTCCAATAAAATTAGCAGTTGGAAACACCTGTGTCTACATATCATGGATTCAGATCAAAATAGCATTGCTTAGAACCAAACATCCTGCACTAGTTTCAGAAAAGCTTCTCTCCTAGCTGTATCTTAACCCCACATTTCCCAGACTCCCACTCATTCCCACCTTTGAAATAGTGCCCAGTAATACGCATCAACAATATAAACCCTATTTTAGGAATGACAGGAGGAATCAGGGGACACACACATGACACCAGACCACCTAAACTAACACAGGCCCTCAGATATAAGTTGCTATGCTAAAATCAGACTGTGGACCTCACATACTAGAAAGTTTTTGGTTACAGGAGCAAAAAAGCACTAAGAGTTACCCTTATTAGAAAGAGTTCATGAACAGGAATAAGGCTTCCTAAACTTTCCTATAATGAAACAGTAGAAGGCATGTTTATTCCATTAGCTGTTAATGGTTGTCTACAATATTTCACCTACATCTGTGGAGAAGAGGGGTACAGAAATTTAAAAAAAGAGTTTAGAAAAGTCCCAGAGTCAGCTTACCTTTTAGGATACAGAGGAATAAAGACATCTTCCTCTACAGATTTCTTCATTCTCAGGACAGCCATGTTCATCAAATCCTATTTAAAAAGAATTATTAATGTGTCTTCACAAGAAAGACTTCATCTTCCATTTATAACAACTTCAATGGTTATTTTGTTCATCTAGAAGTGCAATATGCTAATTAGAACTAAGTACAGTTGACACTTGCATATAATACACACTGAGACCATAAATATATTAAAAACAGTAGACAAATCACAGCTGTAACTATCTATAGGGTTAACCTAGAGGATTTTTTTTTTTTAAGATGAAGTTATTTCCCTACGTGAGGCCTTTTTTCGCACGTTAGTTTGCAAGGCAGCAGGAAAACTGTATGGAATAACAACAAAATAAGGTACGCACATAGGATGTCCATAAAAAGCTGTGAAATTCTATGTAAAAAAAAATCACCATAGCTAGGATAGTATGTGTTTTTAGGCAACATGCTTTTAGGTGCCATAGATTCACCTACTTTTTTTTTTTAAGCCTTTTATTTATTTAAAGTTCTGGTTTACTTTACTTTCTGTACAAATGGTATCTTGGCTAAGGTCAGTTGTACCACTTGACTTCAAGGCATGGATTGAAATCAGCAACCTTTGGAAGGCTCAGCTGGAAGGCATAAACATTTTGTTAAAAATATTTCTTTTCATACTCAGGGTCTAAACATCCATCCCATTTCACCAGTTTTATACTAGGTAAATCTCCAGATTTACATTAGAATAGAACCGGAATCAGGCTGAAGAAGGGCATGCTAGAGTGACTGTGTATAAAAGTAATTATTAAAAGATTGCTAAGGTTACGAAGTAGTCTTTCTCCTAGGCAATTAACCAACCTTTGGGGATTTTCAAGTTTTAAAATTCTAGATCTACTTTATAAATAAAAGCTTGAGGACCTGACCACTGGAGCATTATTAGCATTTAATGCTCAAATTTTGAAGGATAACTAAACGCAAATCTAAATTCTAACCATTGTTATTGTGGTGAAGCAAGATTAGATCTACGATCAGATTCTTGTTAGGTACAGGCAGAATTTTTCTAGGAACAGGAGCTAATTTCTGCCTCAAGAGTGTCCCATCTCCCATCATCTCCAGTAACAAGGGCATCAGAGAGCTGGAAGTTTAACTGCTAAATCTTCTTAATATAAAGTGACAAAACAAAGAAGTAATCAGAACTGAACAACTTCAGGACAATGTTCTAAGCGCCCATAGGAGCACACACAGAAAGCGCACATGGTGGATGAAGTTCTCCCTTCCCCAATACCACAGGAGCTTTTACCTCTTTTGCTCGACTGCATTCATTTTTGGAAAGGACTTGTTTTTCAAAGATGTTACTGCAAAGCTGTACAAGGTTCTTTGTCTGTGAAGTAGATAAAGGATCCCACACACTCTTTACAAATGCTGAAAAAAAAAAAAAGGAATTTATTTCATTCACAATATGCAAGTGGTTATCCACTCTAGTTTCAAGGCATTACAATGTAACAGAAGTAAACATATAAAAAGCTAAGCCCCTCACCATAATCTTAAGAAGAGGCTACCTTAGCCTCACTCTGTGGAACTATGTAATCACTACATCTTGGAGCATCATTGTATAACTAACATTATTTGATAGCTATCGCTTTTATTTAAGGTTTGATTGCCTAGCTGCAGTGAATATTTTCAAGACAATCTTACTATACCTGTAATTTTTGGAAGAATAGTTTTTTCAATCACTCTAGGCAAAACTTCTTGATCAGGATCATCATCCCTTTTTGATTCAGATACGTTTTTGGCATCACTGAATTCTTTTATAGCTCTGAACCAGGGCATCTCTTCCAACTCTGTAAAATTCTGCTGAAAGATCATTCCTGTTAGTTGTTCAGCTGGTCAGGATTAAAAGAAAAGCTCCATCCAATATACCACAGCCTCCCACTTAATTTCAGATCCACCCTCATCACTGAAGAGGCCAAAACAGTGAATCAGGAAAACTAGATTTTAAACGGTGGAATTGTTAAAGTGTCTTCAAAGAAGTCAGAAGAAGAATTCTTTTTACAGGGGGTGTTGCAAAAGGGGCTGGACATAAGGGGAAAGGAGAAAGTTAAGAAGATTCCAACCACATGCTTCAATTTCTGAGACCAACACAGTGTTTTTCTAATAATTTCTAATACACTGTGTTATGTATGAAAAATGAGATTTTTTCTACATTAAAATATAATACACAAACACACATACAATTTTTCAAGAAAAAGTTAGCTCATGCACCTACCTCAAGAGGATTCCAATTTATTAACTGAACTCTGATCAATGGATTTAATAGCTTAGGCAGGCAGAAACTGATATAAGCATCACAGTAAGAGTCAGGAAACTTCTCTTTCCACTCCTGGAATTTCAACAGGATTTTTCTGATGTCACAAAAATCTGCATGTACATCTTCAAAGACTTTCCTACTATCCTCTAAAACGTTATCTATGGATCATATTCATTGGGAATAAAAAGAAACAATCACAGAACTTATTGAGGCATAAGCTGAAGAATTTATGCACCTATAGGACATAAGAAATATCTATATGATAATTGCATTTGTCATTTATCTTTGACACACCTGACACTGAAATGGGTTTTAAAACCGGCTCCCTGGAAAACCCAGTTTCAGAAAGAAATACTGTCAGAAGACCAAAAAAGGCAAGTTTCTTCATGATCTATTCCACAGATTTACACAACCACTATGTTTCAAACTTTATACCACAATGATAAACTTTCAGACATGAAAACCCTTCTGCTGTTACCTGGAGAAAAGGTATAATGCCTTTCCCTGCTCCTCTTCATCCATTCATTCAAGATAATTAGAACACCAACCTTTAATTCACTCTATCTTCAGAAAACTAATTGATTATACAAAACACATTGTAGCATTGCATTGAGTACTGTCAGATCAGCTTTGGCATAATCTAAAAGAGCTTACTTCTAATCGAAACAGTCGTGTAATGCCACCGCCACATAACTCATACCAAAAGAAATCTACAACTATACACCTATTCTTCCCAAGTCATCAGTCAGAACCATCTGAACGCATTTCTCTTCTACAGTATGTAACTAAGAACATGTAACTCGAATGAAGTATTTCTTCACCTTTCCTAACAAAAAAAATCATTAAAAAAAAATCAGAAAGAGATTTTGTTCTAGGACATCGCAATAAGACTGTCACCAACCTTTGCTCTTCTGGAACTCGGTCACCTCTGTCGGAGTCAGCTCATCATCACTCGACATCCCTTCATGGTGATCAGCTTCTCCTGAACCCTCTCTCATTTGCCGTCTGCAAGTCCTGTATTTTGTAATGAACTCAGATGAGTTATCCTCCCCTTGTGTGCAGTAGGAAGCTTAATGAAAAATAATCCGACTTCAAAAAATGCACTAAAAGCAAGTTGTGAAAGCAACAGCCCAAGGAACCGCATTTTGGGGGGGAACAAACAGTAGCAGTCTCTGAACACTATAATATCCAAAATGTAGTATCTGGCCTACACTGATAGCAGGGGAGGGGCTAGATATAGCTTTGCTTCACTCGCTGCCACCACCACCCCCAGCACCAACAATACTGCCTGATTTTTTTTTACTATCTATACAATAATACAAAAATATATTTGTGTATAAGGTCATAATTTCATTTATTACAACAGGACAGAAAAAGCTTCCGTCATATAGTTTTGTAAATAGCCTCACTTAAGTCTTGCTAATTTAAAATAACAAGATCTATTAGCATTCATTTTCAAATCAACATGAAGAGAATGACATTAACAAATAGATGGTTTCCAAGTACTTTGAGTTTTGGAAAGCACGTACATATTTTTTTGTATAATCTCATTTAGTAATTCTACAGGTTTACATTCATCACCGCATAAATGACAGAAAGCCAGTGTACAGTACATTCATCAGAGTTAAGCGTACATGTACGTAATAGCTACCTTCGATGTTCACACATTTCCAGAAGCTGGGTCTTCTCATCACCTTCCAATCCGCCATTAGTTGGTTTGTCATCCCCCCCTATCAGAAGACAGAAACAGCCAAAAATAAAATGGTATGATTTTAAAGTTCCTATTTTCTCAAACAGGAAACAGAGATTCTCCTTCTATTGTTCTTCATTTGGAAAACAGCCAAAGAAAAAAATCAAACCTCCTATTCAAAACTCTTACTGTGCGTTAGTCTGGAGACTGTTAATATTACTTGTTAACTGCATATAGTCAGATGTGGTTGTTCCCTTATAGCAGCTGATGAAAAGGCGAGTCTGATGACATTCCAGGCAACGCTCATTGCTCCCCAATCCTGGAAAAGGAAGTCACTGGCTTCCACAGTAGGTCCTTAGCAATGTGAAAGGCAAGCACAGGGACCTACCTTCGTCCTGTATGTCAAAAATGAAACTATGTAATAAATTAGAATAACTTTTGAGGTTCATTACCAACATTGTAATGGAAGTTAAATCCCTGATTTACACTATTCACAATCAGTGCATTTAGATTTCAAGAGTAGTCAGCTCCCTGCTGTCTCCTGTTATCTGAGTGGTCACTGTTCAACCCCAGTTACCCCTACTCTGATTCTTGAGTCCAACACAGAAGTAGAAGCTAGAAACATTTTCTCGTTGGGCCATTCATTTGCATCACTATTAACTGGCTGACGTGCACAACATGCCAAAAAAAAGTGTACTACTACTGAAGTATTATCATAGAAGAAAAAACAGCCTTCCCACTATATTAAATTCAACTAGGAACATAAAAAGCAATTAAAAGTGCTGCTAAATATCCAACTAGTGTCTCATTTGTAATGAGCTGGAAGTAAAATCATTTTAATGGCAACTATTATGGCACTACCCTTTTCTTCTTAATACCTGCTGTCAGTCTACTACACCATTTTACAAAATCATACATGCTGCTAGCTTTCTCGAATCAGCAGCTTATCCTGTGTAGCGAGAAGACTGAACCCATATGATTAGTAGTTACCAGAAACTGGTGCATCTGGCCTCCATCTGCTCCCAGCAGCTCCAAGCATATTGTTCTTAGTTTTGCCTAAACAGTTTTAAAGGGTTTGGAAGTTTGGGTTGGTTTTTTTTTTAAAAACAGCTAAAAATTCACATGGTATATAAACAATATATCAGTGTGGAAAGGAAATATGAGATGAGAAAATTGTAATAATTTTTCCTACAGTGACTGAAAAACACTGTTTTGTTTCAGATAAAACCCTTACAAAAAATGGCTTCTTTCTTCATGTCCTTCCCTTCACGTGTTACCTCCTAGTTTGAAGTCTCCATTGTGAGCACACACGTAGCCTTAAAGACCCTCTCATGTAAAAGCGATGGTTGCCAAGTAAACACACTGCTTTTTCATATATTCACAGAACCGCGTAATAAGCGACCTTTCTCCAACTTAAGACCTACTAGAAAACTGACTCAGTTTTTCTTTTTAAATATTGATGGGAATTGCTGAGTTGAATAAAAATTGACAAAGTACTTGGTCATGTTATGTTCAGTATTAAATCAGACAAAAATAGTATCATGGGCCTGAGGTAAGGATTTCATTCGAGGTATAGTAGAGCACACCTACTGACAATGGGAATGGGAAAGGAGATCAAAGGTGAAAATTAAAAACTTCATCCAAAAGTTAACTGTATACTTCTGCTCAAAGAGTGAATGTTTCAATACGAAAATAACTTCTAACTTCATACTAACTTGTCAGATGCTGAACATAAGCAGATTCATTTTTCAGCTCATCTTGCCTTCGTTTCAATATTCTCATGGCTCGTTGCTGAAGAAGTACATGTACAGCCAATTCTAGATCATTAATGTATTTCAGCTGAAATACAGTAAACAGTAATCAGGTTTTCAATTAATTAAAATCCCAAAAGAATGAACAAAAAACAGTTTCCATGGGTTTTCAGTATAGCCGTGAAATTAGAACCAAAGTATCACAGATTGAAAAATAAGTTCCTGATCATGGGGAGTTTTTCAGGCTTTTTTGTAAGGCTGAAAAACACAAACTAAATGCCAGTTGCTCATCACAGGACTAAGACTTCATACAAAAGGGTTCAACAGGACACTACTGGTGCACTTAGTTTGCTTCCAGTTTGCTTTTGAGCCACTAGCTATTAATGTATTCGTTAACTAACATTTGTTCTCTTTAAAGTTACATGAAGAAATTCACAATTGCAATGCAATTAAGTGACATAAATTAGATTTGATAGCACTATCTATAAAGCATAACAGCAGTTTACTTTCACTGAGGCCAAACTTTAGGCAGCTCCTCCCCCTCTGCCAATCTTCATCTTTTTAAACACACAAGGTTTGCAGTTCAGGAAACAGATGCAGCTGATAACGTAGACAAATTCTCACAGAGCTCTGCTAACTCAATCTGAACTCAAACCTAACACGAAATCCTTACTACCTCTGTTGTGTAACCCTGAGTAAAGACATTTCAAGAGATCCCAAAAGTGAATTTAAGCACCACCTCTCGTTCAACTTCAGTGCACTCTGGTTACTAGACGTGCAGAAAACTCCCTCCAGTAACATTTTGCCTTCATCCAACGGAATCTAGGTGAGATCACAGCTCAAGTCAGTACACCTATACCAGCTTGATCATCACTTCAGGTGAGGGTTGATTTGTTTTCCCTATATTTTGTTTCCTGTTACATTAAAATTTCTGATAGAACTGATTTTTAACTGAGTGCTGTCCCTCATCATTTCCAAACAAAAACCCCTCATCTTCCATTGACAGAATGCACCTTTATCATCTAAAAAAAAAAAAAAGGAAAATATACATACTTTTTCATTCAAACAGTTTATCAAGTTTTCTACGTATGTTTTCATGGCCCTGTAGAATTTGTAATTCAGAGCTGCATCCGAAGACTTCTCTAACTCCTGGACAGTCAGCTTTGAACTTTCAATGTCCTCCATATATTTTTCATACTCCCTCTGGTGGGCACGGTGCACATCTTGTAGTGATGTTATCCTAAAAGAGTAACCCAGACAACTGAAACTATTGCCAAATTAACAGTTGATATATTCCAAAATATTTTTCCCATTATAATCACATACAAAATCTTTGCCTGTACAAATAACAGTACTTGCATTTGAGCTAAGAAGCATTGAAAGATTTATCCATGCCAACATTTGCAGAAGCATGGGGTGTGGCCAAGCATCATGCTTTGGAGACTCCAACGTCACTTACGTGCTGCTAGTTTTGAAAGCACCTCTGACATGTTACCTAGATTCCTCAATACACCACACTTCCCAAAACCAAAGAAAGCCAAATTTTATGATGTCACATTAAATGGATTCTACCCCATCTAACATAATCTGGGGGAAAACTACAGTTCATGTCAGCATGTCCGTAACGGTTTAATATAAGTTGCATGGATAGCAGTACCTATAAGCATTCACCCTGTGCTCACTACTAAATACAAACCAACTGAGGACTCTTTGCTGCTAGTAGGTGATAAAACCCCGGAACCTATGTCTACAGCTGTCACTAACTATTAGATAGGTAGCACAGGAATGTTTACATATATTTCAACTCTGCTTCCTCTTTTTTTTTTTCCCCTTCCCTCCTTACATATCCCAAGTGATTGCTCAGCTTGAGCACACCTGTAACAGAACCAAGAAACAGATCACAACTTATTTCACTTCCCTGAAGCAGGAAACACTTTTCAATGGAAATAATTGAACTAAGCTATTGTTCTCCACCATGCTACAAGTTAAAAAAAAAAAGCGCAGCTATTTCAGCATTCATCATGTTAAACATATCCATGAAGTTTACATCAAACAGGTTGCCCCTCCCCTTCTTGCTATTTTCCGAATAGGTTTCCCACTCCTGATAGCCTTATTCTCATTTTCTTTTGATTCTGAACCTAAATCCCTACTTCATTTAACTCATTCCTTTCAAGTGATCATGGCAAAGAAAGTATACAATTCCACAAAAATATTTAGTCCAATTTAGTTGCAATTCTTTAAACAAGCAGGCAAATGATGGTCTGTACAAAGTGAAGCATATACGGAGAGAGCTCGGTGCAAGTCTGTAGCACATATTTATGTTTCAGCTGTATAATGTTACTTGTCTAAACTTATCTGAACAGCTGCTTCGCGGTGCTCTGAGAGATGACAGGGGATGGCTTACCTTAGGATGCCTGACCCCAGCTGTCCTTCTCACACACGCCCTTGGAGGTTCCCACCTCCATCCCAGGACACTTCAGCTGCCCATACAGCAGCTGAACTGCTAAAGAAAAGCCACAGCCTAGCACACAACTGAACAAAAAAAAAAAAAGGCAGGTTCTAGTTTGCCTAACCAGGCTATAGAGAATTTACTGCTGCTTTAGGAAATACTGAGCTATTTTTGCAGCTGGTATAAGAACCACCATAAGAGGGCTATGATTGCCAGCTCCATCTGCCCCGCTCGAAGTTTTGCTTGCTGGGCAAACATAACATTGAACCAATGCTCCTGTCAAAAACTACCAGTGAGCATAAAAAGCTGCTGCCATTTAAATGAACTTACTCTAATTGATAAAACACTCTTGAAAAGTCCAAATGCTCCCCTACAACAAAGCATTGCCAGGTACAGTTAAAAATTTGTAGTACTCTACTGGACATTGTAACAGGCATATTACACATGAAATAACAACCCAAAAATCCTCCAATACTCTCAAAAAATAGTAAGACTTCAAAGCTGTCATCTCTCATTCTGTGACAAAAACTCAAAGAATTCAAAAGTTAAGTTCATAAGAGCAGAATTTACCTTTCAGTCAGTCGCTTCTTCACAATTTCCAAGTTCACAGGTGGTAGAGAAACAGAGGGATCAAACTTTGGTTTAACTGGTTGAGATTTATGCAGGGAAGCATCATCATAAGTTTCCTAGAAGAATTTTAAATGTTAATTTTTAATACACGATTTACACAAGTTTTCCCTCTGCAGCTCTACAGACCAACAGGACGTATCATTTGAATACAGAAGGCATATGATATAAAGATACATATTTCATTCCTCAAATTAAATACAGAAAATGTTGTACAGAAAAGTACAACACAAAAGCAAAGGAAACAAAGTATAAAAACCTGCATGTATGTTGTATAAAAACATATAGTGCATAAACATATAAACAGCACAAAGTAATCCATAATTTAGGGTACCCTTAAGTTGCTGTCTTGGTCTGAAAATATTAATAGCTTTCAATAATGCATAATGCTTCTATACTGACAGCTGAGACTTCGCTAGTATTAAGATTCTAAATATAAAACATAGAAATAAACTACAGCCAAGTGGTGATGACAGTATCTGATTTTACTCATCTCTTGCTTTTTTAAAACTATTTGAATACATTAATGATAAATTATTTGCCACCTATTAGTCATTTAATATTCTATTTTCTGATAGTAAACTTTCTGATTTCCTCCTCCCCAATAAATATGAATGCTACCTTCTGACAAAGCCAGTGGCCAAAAGACAGATTTTTTTTCATTCTGACAACTCAGCTTAACCATAATTATAACTAAAAAAGGATTCCACTGGATTTCAGCTTATAAATTAAAAGACACTTTGCATTCTAAAACAGTAGAAGTTTGTATATTAAAATCTAGCCAAAACACAATCAGTTGAAGCAATCAAGTGCATGACTAACAAGGTCTGCTACTAAAATATGTTGCAGTTTCCTGAACAGCAGAAATTAACAGTTTTCCAGAAACGAGTATGAGGACCTAAGAATACCAATCATACTGGATTTGAAATTCAGCAGCAGAAAGATGTAACTTTCTCCCAGTCCTCTAACTAATTCCATTTAACAGGCAGAAATTTCTACAATTGTTTATTCTGAAACAAAGAACTGGTTATTCAGATTTTCCTAGTCTGATCCACAGTAGGTGATTCAAGGCAGAAACAAGAACTTCCAGCTCATCAGAAGACACACAGTTTATTTTTGCCAATTATTTACCAGACTAAAGAGACGGAATTCTGCTGAACTGTGAAAAGAGCTCTCAGATTGCAACCCAACAGAAATTTAGCATAATGAAAGAATAATTTTTGCTTTGCGACTTTTTGACATTTGTAGTATTTGCAAATGTCTCTTGCTTTCAAGATCCCTTGCACAGCAGCAAAAAAAAAAAAAAAAATCAGGGTTCAGAATTTTATTCTCTGCTTTTCGGAGTCTTCCATCACATACAGGTAGACAACATACCCTGCTTCTGAACAGATTTTCAGATTACAGATTTTCATTATCATCTTCCCCTATTTCTAATTGCTTTTTCTCTTTAGAATTAGGGTGTAACTTCCTAAAAACCTCCCTAACAAGAGGGCAGGTAGGAGATATGACAGTACTCCAGAACAAGTTCTCTTGCCGATGAGCAAAACACATCTTCCAATGGTTAGGAAAGCATGTGTCACCTGAGAGAGTTTAATGGCTTTCTTTATTTGCTGTTCTTCCCACTTAATTTGTGCTTCATCTTCACTGGATTCATCACTCACAGACACTGGAAGTGAAAACAATCATTACTAGATGTAATTACATCTTTTATCTATTTTTCCCCTCCCATGTTCTCCCTCTAAAGCAACAATAGTTCTCCCAACCATTACTGGGAAGTGATATACACAAAACCCAGCAGATTAAGAAACTGTAGATGGAGGACTTCCAAACTGAGAGACAAGGAAGGCTTGGAAGTGGCTAGTGGGATTTGTAGAATTCACACCAATACTCATATCCCCAACATACTGTTTCTCAGACAACTACCACTGCAGTGTGAGGAGCACAAACATCTCAGGTTTATGTCTCAAAGCAAAGCTGTGTATAATACATATAAATAAGAGTATAAGTACAGTTAGATTATAAATAAGAGTATAAGTACAGTTAGATTATAACACAGTGACATTATACACAGCAAATCCTTGAGCGCTCTAAAATATATGCTCTACTATAGATACAAAAATCTCTCTTTAGCATTAACTAGAATTGCAGAATCAGCTCATAGTTACACATTCCTTAAAACCCGTATTCAAATAATAAAGAAAACCAGTCTACAACTCTGGCAAACCAGTGCTTCCTGAACAAAACTGTACGCAGTTATAAGAGGCAAAAAAGCAACGGAAAAGCCACACATGCTTTGTGTGCAATAGGTTTGTTTACTTCTGAAGGGCTGGGTTGTTGGGTTTGGGTTTTTTTTTTTCCCCTTTTCAAGAGCCGCCATAACATCAGTGCAGGGAGAGCACTGGGAAGACTGGACCAGAAGCAGGATTTAGAAAGCTTCAGTCGGACAGTTTGTCTTACACCACAGCAACTTTATTCACGTTAAATGCTGTGCCTCCTACAAGGCAATTTTTTGCAGTCAACAAGGCCAAAAATAATTTTTAAGTGTTTCCCAAAGCATCCTGCACCACCACATTAGTGAGACCTAAACCAGATTAGCATCCCATATAAACATCAAGCACCAGCTGTACAGCCTATTGCCAAGACCCCTGAGGAGCAAAGCCTTGCCCAGTAAAGAGTGAGTGCGGCGCAAGTCCCACATTTTTCCAGACATCAGTAAAACAAAGCCACAACTACTGGGAGAAATGGCACAAACTCACCCATGTGTTCAGTCATCCTCTGCCTAAGAGTTCTCATTTTAGGAGCAAAATTGAGAGTCTTCATATCAGACTCATCTTCACTCTCTAAATCGCTGCTTTCTCTTCTCCGAGAGACCTGATGACTGTTTGAAACATCCAGTGGAAGATAATCAGCCCGTGTCCTGGCTAAGTGACGTTTCCTCCGAGCAGCATCAATACAAGCTGCACTGGGGATATTACCTGCATTGAAGAGAAAGAAAATCTAAGCAAAAGACTAAAAGCAACACTCTGTATCGCTCCTAATGTCAATAATGACCACTGTTCAGGATCACTGTACAATTCTGAATATAGGACACAAGATATTTTTCCATTAAGCTTACCATGTTGAATATAAGGAGATGGAAAAGCATCCTTAAAAAGTGGCTTTCAGTCTAAAAACAAAGTTCAGACTTTTTTCTTTTAAATAAATTGCCATTAGCCTGTCCTCCTTTTTTCCATCTCCCCAAAAGATATGGGTTACTAAACTTACTGATTTTACAAAGGAATCCAAAGTTTACAAATCAGACAGCACAAATGAGCTTAAATTTTAATCTCATGAAGGCAATTATGAATCGTTAAACAGGCTTTTTTTTGCTACCTTTCTTTTGAAACCAATGGTCATAATTTCTGATCCATTTCCAAAATTAACACAAAAATACAACAAACATCTGCAACCAAAAATACTGGGGAACTGTCACTATTCTTTCAGAAGGGTAGCCATGACTCAGCACACACAAGATGCCTACACCTTACATGATTTAATACTAGTGGGATCCATCTCACCTATCTTGTCACGTACTTCAAACAAAGAATGTTGTAAAACAGCTTCATTTAAAAAAAAAAATCCAGGAAACTAACCTGGTGATAAATCCCTCCTCCTCTGTGGAGAGCTGGATTCATTTTCAGAGTCTGAGCTGTTGTAGTCCTCACTTAGTGAAGAATGACTTTCACCCTCCTTCCCCTCCTCCTCTTCTTCTTCATGAGTGCCTTTGGTGTTGCCAGTTCCAGGCTCCAACTGACAGATTTCTGTTTTAGGGGAAAAAAGTAAGATTCATGATTTCAGTTTCAGCTGCTGGAAGCTGATGCACCATAACTGGTTACCAGTAACTATTCACACCTTGCTGCAGCAAAGACTGGTCACTTATCTATCTCCACCTGTCCTCATCGAACATGTCAAATTTCCTGACACTCCAAGATAGTCATTTACAAGCCAGTTCTCGTCTCCACTCAAAACATCTGATAGTCCTAAACTAGTATGTCCTTCTGAGACACAGAGCACATTCACATGTACAAAAGCAATGATATCAGCTCCCAGATGACAACTGATTAATATCCTGATAGCTTACAGCATGTTTGGATTCATCTCCCTTAACTTTATAAACTATTTAGAAAGCGCTTTTTTTTTTTAGCATTAACAATGAGGGAGTCCTTATTTAAACTATAAAGGTTTACGTATGTCTGTCTTGTCTCCAATTATCTTTGAATTCTTTAAAAACGTTGATTTCTCTTCATCTGCCACTACATCTTCAGTAAATCATCAGATTACTGAACAACCGAATGTGCCGCCTTTTATAAGAGTATGAGGTATACCTTTGTAAGAAGTTACTAAGAAAATTTACCATCTCATCTGAATCACAATCTCAACGGGAATTATTTCTCAATCTAATTTATTTTTATCTAATCGTAGCAATTAATTAGGGTATATCTGTGAATTGACAGAGGCATCAAAAGGGGAATAGAGGGGAAGAGAACTTTTAGACACAGTTGTTTGCAAAACACACAAACCCCAAATATCCCAATAGGAAACCTACTACGGGTCAATGAGACTACGAATACTACCAGATCAAGGCTATTGACTGTATTCAATTAAAATATTCAAATGCTGTAACAGCACACAGTTTAATAACATAAAGTTTAAGGTTTACATTAAGTTTTATCAAAGAAAATCCTACTAAGCTCACATTTTCTTTCAATGCAAATACTCAGATCAAACTGCAATTTGACAGCAACAAGCAGTGGATAGTTGCCACACAGTTTCAAAGATACAATGCTGAGGTATAAATTTATTAACTCTGATGTACTACAGGGGTTCTGTATAACCAGGTCTTCTCAAGAACAGCCTCCAAGTTCTGATACTGTTTTACCAAGGTCATACGGAAAATAAGTTCAGCACAAATAGATTAAAATGATAAAACTGTAAAGCAACATCATAGGTATAATCCTGGGTTCAATTAACAAATAAAAAACATTTAACAGCAGTATTTGTACATCACTCTTCACTTACCGATTTTGTAATATATTTTCATATAAGTATCCCATAAAATATTTAACTGAAAAAAGTACTTACTTTTGCTTTCTTCAATTTCTGTCTGCGTAGGCAGGGGGCTTTCCTTCTTTTGAATTCTAAAGGTTACTTCATTGAAGGATGGTTTTTTAATTTTAAAAAATTGTTCATCACCTATCCAGATAAAACAAAATGATTCTGAGTAACATTAACAAAAAGAGCAGTATACGTGCATATATACATATCTAAAGTACACATAATCTCTATGTGTGCACGGCATATTTTTTGAACTTCTGGCTGCATTAAGTCTAACTAGTTCTATGGCTTTATCACTCCAGATCCGTCACCTCTCAATTCAAAACTGTGCGGCTCAGCCTCCTCAAGACAGCAACGCTGAACTGTTGAAATGGGCAGTTTTTCTGCAGCCTGCGTCCATCACCCAGCGGCTCCCGTAAGCTGCCCTGACCTGTCCTACATCATCAGCCGCAAAAGCAACAGCCCGGAAGAGTCAATTAAACATTTAAGTTTCCGTTATTTAAGCCTGTTCATCATTAACCACCCTGGTCATGGAATCACACGCTATCCTCTTGTTTCCTCTCGTTTTCTCCAGCTCCAAGGGGCTTTCAAAACCCTCCCGGCCAAAAGCACACGGCCGTTTGTCAACCTGGAAGTGCTTTCACACGTATTTCTCTTACAAACCCTCACGACAGCCCCATCCCTAACACAGTGCTCCCGCTTGTGGCCCCAGCGGCGCGAAGGCGACTCGCGCCTCCCCCGCTCACCAGCCCGGCGCTCAGTGAGGCAGGAGCCCGCTCCCGTACGCGGGTGCGGAGGCGCAGCCCGTTCATGAACATGAGCCGGCAGTGTGCCCAGGCGGCCGAGAAGGCCAACGGCAGAGCCGGCAGTGTGCCCAGGCGGCTAAGAAGGCCAACGGCATCCTGGCCTGTATCAGAAATAGTGTGGCCAGCAGGAGCAGGGAAGTGATAGTGCCCCTGTACTCAGCACTGGTGCGGCCGCACCTCGAATACTGTGTTCAGTTTTGGGCCCCTCACTACAAGAAGGATGTTGAGATGTTGGAACGTGTCCAGAGAAGGGCAACGAGGCTGGTGAGGGGTCTGGAGAACAAGTCTTCTGAGGAGCGGCTGAGGGAGCTGGGGTTGTTTAGCCTGGAGAAAAGGAGGCTGAGGGGAGACCTCATTGCTCTCTACAACTACCTGAAAGGAGGTTGTAGCAAGGTGGGTGTCGGTCTCTTCTCCCAAGTAACTGGCGAAAGGACGAGAGGAAATGGCCTCAAGTTGTGCCAGGGGAGGTTTAGATTGGACATGAGGAAAAATGTCTTTACTGCAAGAGTGGTTAAACATTGGACCAGGCTGCCCAGGGAAGTGGTTGAGTCACCATCCCTGGAAGTATTTAAAAGACGAGTAGATGAGGCGCGTAGGGACATGGTTTAGTGGGCATGGTGGTGTTGGGTTGACGGTTGGACTCGATGATCTTGGAGGTCTCTTCCAACCTTAATGATTCTATGATTCTATGATTCTAAAAATGAGATCCTTTTCTGTCTGTATGAAGAAAAATCAGATGTAAAAGAAAAAGGTGAAAAAGACCAAATAGAGGGAGGTGTGGACAGTTCTAAATCATGGAAATTACAATAGTAAGAAGTATCAGAAGTATGGATGGGAACAGAGCTTTCCTGCCATGGGCGAGTGCAGTAGGAGCTTGCTGAAGAAAACAGTCAGTAACCAATGAAGGACTTTTTAGGTAGGAAAATAGCCTGCTGACTCTGCTTTGGTGATGTTTATTTTATTGAATAAGTAATGAATTCTCTCGCTAGCTTTCTGATACGTTGTAAAGGTTTTTTTTTCTGTAGAACAGGACTGTGAAATTATTTGATCCATGAACAAAACAGTGTTTGGCTTGCTTTGACAGCTTGCCATTTTCCTATACCTACCCTTTGAATGCTTGGATTCAGCTTCCACCCCCTTCACATAACACCTTATTTTGTGCTCATGCTAATGAAATTGAAGACTCCGTACTGTCTCTGTCTCTCTTTACAGTGTGGTAAAGACACTTGCATTTCATGGGCAATATGATTTATTTCTTCCTTCCACCTCCTACTGTCCTGATGCCATATTTTAGCAATAGAGTAGTAAAGTAATACTTGGTACTGAGTTTATTTAGCAGAGCTTTTAAATTTTTTTTTTAATTAATATACTTTTGCTGTTCACGTCCTTACTTTCTTCGTGAAGGTCAGTTAATTGTAATAGGTGCACACTCGTTCTTCCGGGGTCATAGCACGTGGCCTGGTTTCAGAGAAGTGTTGGCTTCTAGTGCTGGAAAAGTAACTCTTCTCATCAACAGCTGTTGCCAGAAGAATCCCTTTGGGCATTTGTTTCTTCAGACTGCTTTATCTCTCTTAAAAATTCAGCAAATGTTGATATTCTGTGCTTTTTATTTGCTTCGGATGATATATACCACATTGTTTTTAAAGTGTGTGTTTTACTTAGCTGCCAAATGCTTTTCATTGCCAGTGCAGTTTAGCAGATGGGTTTGAAGGGTTCAATTAAATGTAATTTGGGCTTCCGTTTTTCTTCCAGCATCTTTACATGGTTCCTTAAATCAACATCAACATTTTTCAGGGCTTTGCAGTAATCCTGTAGTTTGCTCATTTCTAATAATTTCATCATTTAGTCATATAGCATTTGGGAGAAGGTATATTTTGATTCAGCATTATTAATAATATAATAATAAACAAATATACTTGATAATAGTACATTATTCTAAATATGAAGCTTATTCCGTAACCTGTTGTCAAAAACTAGTCGTACATGTTTGTTCCTTTCCCTGGCTTTAGCTCGCTGAAGGGGTCGGGCAGGTGCCAGCACTGGTGCAAGGGGAGGGGAACATACGGCTGGGAACAGAAGGAAGGTGGGATCGTGGCAAGCCATGACGTAAATTGCTTTGCATAATGAAGCGTTGGGCTGTTGCTCGTACCAGCCTTTTCGTTTCTGCAGTGCTGACTTGAGCTATGTGTGATGGGCTATGTGGAAAGCAAGCACGTCCAGCTTCAAATGAAACCTTGGCAGCTACACAGAGCAAGTCCTTCAAGTAAGGCCTTTGTGTCTCAAGAGAAATATCCAAAAATAGCAGGTGTTTGAAATGTTCTTGCTTAAATTGCCCCACCTTTCTGTCCTTCATCTGTAAGATGAAGATACTAATATTAACTTGCCTCAGGAATCTTGTGAAGAAAAAGCTGCATTTGTGAAGCACCCATTACAGTAAGAACAACATAAAAACCCAAGAGAAAAATAACTAAAACATATTTCTACTCAGCACTGGTTCTTAATGGTATGTATTAAATAAAGCCCAAGGCTATACAATGAATAGTGAGGATTATAAAAACTTTAAAGTAACAATTCAATAAGCACCGCTCATCTTGCAAGCATTATTCATCTTCTGCACTGAAAAAGGTTGGGGGTCTGGTGAAAAAATAAAGTAGTTCTGCAAGCACCGGAACTAAACTTTTTTATGGATTTGTGCCTAAAATTGACTTATTGCGAGCTCCGATTCAAAGCTGCCTTATAGCTGCAGAGTTGATATATGCTTTCCCTGTATGGTTTCTCTGACTGAGGGATGAAGTCAAGGATGGTCTGGGGACGCACAGGTATATTGAGTTTCTCTGTTGTAACCTGGACAATGCAGAGTTTGCTGATGTAGACTGACCTGGAATAATGCCAACGAAGTTAACTTGTTTCTCATTTACCACTCCAGGACTGATGAAGACTTCATGGTGCTAAACAAAGATCTTGTGAATTTTACCAGGAACCTATTGTTATTCTGATGTCCTTACAACAGCGACAAAGGTCCTTTCCTTTGCTGTGACTCTGTATTAAAGAGTTTCTTCTCTTTCATCTGATTTTAAATCCTCTCAATCTAGTGAGCACTACTTAGACAGGACTGAGCCAGCTCCTTGTAAGACAAAATGGTCCAGGATTTCAGCATGGCAGAAACATGGGACACAACTATTGTAGACTTGGTATTTCTAGGAAGTTGAAACTGCCATGTTTGCAGTTGTCACTCCAGTTAATATGCTCGCTGAGTACCAAGACATTAATCTAGGCAGCGGCATCCAATCAAGATGATCCCAGTGCAGAAGAGGAAAAGCAAATTCAATTGCAGCACTGCAGTATAGTATCTCTTTGGAAGGACTGCCAGTGCCCAGTGCCAATGAATTTATTTTATTAGGCAGTAAAAGCCCTTTTCTTGACACTGCTGACATAGGACAAAAAGATAATTTTGCCTTAAACTATTTAGAATTGAAGGTTAAAGGTAACAGATAGACAGGTGAGGATTATTGGTCAGAAATATTAGAATCATTAGTTACTAGGCAACTGATGCTGTTTTAGTGACTCTGCAGTCTAACCATTATAACGTTCTTCAGGCAAATGAATTTTATGAAAGGCTCTGAGGAGATCAGTGAAGTTGATCAGCAAATCATTGCAGGTTTCCCTTACCAAAGCAAGAAGCAGCATGAAAGCAAGACAAATCTTGCATGAAAATTCAAGTGAAGCATTAGTGGCTGATGGTATGGTCTCTTTTCACACTCCATTGATTTCAGCTCTGGCTTGAACTCTGTTAAACTTTAAGGTCAATGTAAGTTACAAAGTGACTTGCTCTGAAAGACTTAACCACTCTTCAGAAACAGCTTTCAAGTGCAGAAAAACCCTAAATCTAAAAGGCTAACTCAGTGTTGCCGAAAGGCTGCAAAATTAGATCCGACCCTCTGAACGCAGCAACTTCAAGCCACTGATAGGAGGTTCTGCACGATGTTGTTACTTGCAGCAGCTGGGGGAAGAGTTTGTCTCCGCTTCTGTTGCCTCTCATGGAAAAGTCCAGCAGAATGTCAGGCGGAGGGGGGCAGCAGCGTCTCAAACTGTCAGCGTTACATCTGGCAAGCAAGAGTCACAGTCAGGGGAAACTTCTGTGTTCGATCAACACAGAGCTTTTGTGTAGACTTCCGTAAGCCGTCTTAAAACCAGAGTGATCTGTTTGCCCTGTCAATGAATCCCTGATTTTATTAATTATGTTATTAATCACACGTTTACTGTCTTGCACTCTTTTGCCTATCTTTATCAGAGTAGTTATTTCCTCTATAGCATGCTGGCATCTTTCCAGAAATCTGTGAATCTGGAAAACTTTCCTTTTCACAGCAACTCACAAAATGTTCTGAAAGATCTGAGATTTATTTCAAAGTTGATTCTTACATCATTCCACCCCAAAAAGCAATACGTAATTCCAAAGAACCTCACAAAATTCGGGTAAGAGGTACACCATGAGGTACACTACTTAAGAGTAGTACTGGTTCCTGGATTCCGGTCTCCCCAGTTGCTGACACCTGAACATACCGATCCCCGAAGGCCCCTCTATTTCCCACACTTGTTCCTCCCAAAGCACCTGAATCCCTCCCTTTCCCCACCTTTGGTTCCTCCCCTAAACGTTCCATAATAAGTCCTGTGCAATCATAAAATGCCGTTCCCCTGCACCCCATGATGTTTAGCACACCCCCAAGGCAGTAACCCCCATAGTCCTGGAGAGCTGCTCCCAAGACTCACTTTGATGAGTTTCACGCCTGGACCCTGGGGCTGATGGCTCTGCTGGCACAGCCCTGGGAAAGGCGGACAAGGTGTTCACTCCTCGGGAGTCTGTAACTCGGGTTGTCACCTGCCATTGTGCCCCTGTGCTCCTCTGGGCTTGTGGAGACGGGTCTTCGATGGGCTGATGGCCCCTGTGATGAGCAGCCGGGCTGGGTATTATTTGGTGTTCCCCACCATTGTCTCCCTGTGGACGTGCACACGAGCTTTTATCACATAACCTAACAATATGTACCCGATGAAATGTTTCTTGCACCTAAATCTGAAAGCTTTGGGAAAAATTGCATTTATAGCAAATGCAGTAGGGATTCCAGCCTAGCGGGATTAGACTGGCTTCTTGGCTTGCATTAAAACATGAGTGTGGAGAAACAAATGCCTCTGAAATGAACTTGCAGCTCTGGCTTATCAAGGTATTATTTACTAATTACAGCATAAGGATCGCAAATTGCAACAAATAACCTTGCTTAACGCCACTAATGTGGCGTTAGCACTTGAAACTTGTGAAATTCATGTGTTGGTGAATGCCTGCGCTGCAGCTAGGTTTTGCAATTAAAACTCTGTGTCTGCTCAGCAGTTGGCAAAACTTTATTTGCCATAATTCTGTCTGCATGACTCAGCGCTGCCTTCCTTCACAACACATTCTGGTCTGTCTGGAAATCTACTCTCTCTATGGTTACATAGATGTTCTATAAATCTCAGAATAATTTCAGTGTGGTTGGCCAAAGGAGCCTTTGCCATTCCTTGAACAAACACAGTCCAGCTCTCCATCCACTACAAAATCAGATCAGTGCTCGGCAGGGAACAAAGTTGGGACATGAATATTTTATTTTATACAGCTATTAAGTAGCAGAAAATCCTGCAAATGAATACGGTAGCGTGTACCATTTGTTGTTTTAAGAACTGAGTGGGTTTCTGGTTCAGAATCCAAACCAGCATCTCTCAAAGTACTATTTTTGATGTAGTGTGTGCTTTGTGCCTTCTATACCTTTTTGATAAATTATTATTCAGAATCAACACCAGAAATGCACCACCCCTGTTGTGTTAGGTGTGGAAACTAAATATTAACTTGTCCTTTTGTTTATCCCATTGCGTTATGTGCCTCCAGGTTTAAATAAAGACCTAGACTAAAGACAGTGTCTAGCATGTGCTCAAAAGGAAGAAAACAGTTGTATACTGATGTAAAAATGAAACCTGGCAGCAGCATTAAGTTAGAGCTCATTGCTTCTGTATTAGCTGAGGGGAAAAAGAGGAGGCGTGAAAGAAGATTTAGCATGAATAATAGAGTTGACTCTAATAAAGGGGTCAGAGCTGTCACTCATCAGGAAGGTGTGGCTGTCTCAGTTCCTTATAGCTGCGACAACAAGCTGGACTCTCCAGATGAGGAAATGCCTCTCATTAGCAAGCAAAATTGAACAGGACACCACACGAGGAACCTGTGCAGATCGCTATGCTGCAATTACTGCTTTTTGACCACTCAGAAATAGTTGTTGCTTTACATTCCTTGACCCCTGATCAGTAACTGTCCACAAAACGTGGCTTACTCTTGGCAGTAACTAATTTCTGGTGTTCATTTAGGTTCTTGCTTAACTTTGTACGTTTTAAACACACGCTTGCAGAAACATGTCTGTCAACAAGCTTAGACGCTGCCTGGTCAGAGGTCTTGGACAGGGAGAATAAAGCATTCACTTCTGGTGTGTTTTCCTGAAGCACAGCAGAGAAAATAAGCAATATTATGGAGTAAACTGAGAGCAGGGAAGAAGTCTCATTACCTACTGCCGCTCAGTTCAGGCTAAGGAACTTTATTCATGATCTCTTTCGCTATCAGTGGAGATCTTCCCTTATTACTCTGAAGATAGCAAAATTGCCTGTAACAGGAACTTGAATACAGTGTACAGATAATGATTAAAAAGTAAAGCCTTAATGTGAAAATTGAGTTGCTTTTAATATTTCTAGTTTCTCCATTATATCTTTTTAGCTTTTGCTGTCGTGTGTTGGTTTTGGCTCAGATATGACAAGGACTTGCAGGATAGTAAATGATAACATAGTAATACTAGAGGATGAGACATTGCTTATAGTAAATCCTACTTCTTTTCTGCTTCTCCCACATATTTCATCTTAATTGGTCTCTTCTGGGTAGCTGCTGTGCTGCAACCCTGCCCCTATGTTTAGAACAAGTCTCTATGCTATCATACCAGCGGTTTCTTCTCCTTTCAGCTGTCTTTTCTATTACCCATCAGTTATTATTAATTTCCCTCACCTTAATGGCTTTGTGAGACAAACAAATTCATTCCTGCAGTTTTAAGTTGCTTTGCCACCGTCTACTCCTTGCTAGAAGGGTATTAACTACCGTCAGAAGGGACTTTTATTTCACCTAGTACTTGACATCAGCCCCCAAAACTGCATGTTGGAGCTTGCAAAAAGCTCTGTCCCCAAACCCTGAGATGCCCAAAGACAGCATCTGCAACAGTGCCTTTAGAAACTCCACCTTCATAAAAGTAGAGTGGTTTTCCTTTTAACATACTTTAAGCAGTAGTCAAACTCTGAAAGGAAACAAATTTCATTCTAGCAAACCAGAGGACAAAATTCTTCATTTTAAAGAAATGGTAATGCAGTTACTAATTAAAACAAAACAAAAAAATTAGACAAAGTAGATGTAATAGTAGTTCGTGCCTCAGACATCACTCAGAAAACATCTCTGTAAGAGTCTTCTCAGGTTGGGTAGAAGTTAGTTCAGCTTCACTTTAAGGATGCATTTTTCATAGCTCACATTAAACTTTGGATGTCTACACACTCCAGTTAGAAGGAAGAGTGACTGAGGGGCTGCTGCATTCAAATATGTCTTCACAGCAGCCCGTGAGTCTTGCTCCTCTTCCTGCTAATTAATTAATCTTACAGATATTTATTGTTCTAATACCTCTGATTAGCTCTGGTTGTTTGTGGTAATGCAGATGAAACAGCATTCAGCTCGTCTAGAATAAGAACACATAAAGCTTTGATATGCTAATTACTTACATAAGGTTTTCTCTCTAGGCAATCAGCTGAATTTTGCATTGTCTCCGATTTCTCCCTTCCCAGGCAACAAAGCTCTCGGTATTGTAGGTTTTCCTGGCTTCAGTTTTGTATCAGAGGAGCTGTTAGGCAACATCTGTAGTTATCGGAAAATGAACTACATTGCTGCTTTTCTATAGGAATCTCACACAACATTAATGACACAGATGGGTCCTCCCCCATCTGTCATATTTACAGAACCAAGTATCCCAATGTCCTTTATACACTTCCCGCTTTGTGCACTTTGTCACCTCAACGGCAATGGTAAAGCACCATGTTTGGTTGGCATTCTTTTTTTAGTAAGTTTAATACTTATCTTCAGATGGCAGTATGTTTTCAGACAGGAGTAGAGAAGCGATTCGGGATTTTTTTCAGTATCGTATCAGGAGTCTCATTCCCGGTAGCGAAGAAGGCATATGTATCTTCCTTCATATGCACAGATCAGCAAATCTGCATATTAAAAAAAAAAAGCCACTATTGCCTATATTTAGCATACAAACTATCCAGTGTGGGGAGGGAGGAATGTTTAACAGTAAGAACACAAAACGTCAGAATATGTAATTAATAGTTGTGAACTTTGTTAGGGTACAAAATTTGCACGTAGTGTTCCGAGGTGGTATTCAAAGCTAAGATGTCACAGCTCCCAGGTATCTCCCTTGTTTCTGCTGGAGTTTGCAACAGAGGCAATGGAGGCAGCAAAGCAGGTCATCAGAGTCACTAAAGATCATATTCTAGCCTAGCCATAGGCTTAAGTAGTTGCAGAACTGTATATAAAATTAAAATGAACCAAATATACATTAAAACTCGCCCTCCGTATGATTCATCTCCCCTTTGATCATGTGCACAAAACACATGCCCTGCCACATACCTGGCCCCCGGCGCAGCTTCCCAGCTCTCCCCCCTGGTTTTCTGTGTGGCCTTTTGTCCAGTGGGACAAATGTCCCACACTACATGGCCCAAGTCCATTCGCTTGGCGGGACCTGGTGGTAACATTAATTATAGAAGAATAGAGCCTTGTCTTCTTCAAATGAGGTTCCTTGAGAAGACGCCTAGTTCAATGTTCAAGGCAGGATCAGCTGTATTTACCGCACTCCTCACGTATGCGTCTAACCTGTTCTTAGAGACTTTTGTTGATAGATTTTTCCACTGCCCTTCCCAATACTTAACTACTGTAATCACTAACCTGATCTTTTTCTTCCTATGAGAAGAAACATGTTTGTCTGGTTTATTGTTATCTTAATCCCCTCAACAATAGACTTTATGACCCCGTAGACTGTTATGTCCAATGTAAGCACTTATCTTCCATCCAAAGCAGGTTGTAGGTGTTGCCTGCACAACAAAGTCACATTTAGAACTACGCTATATCGCTATAACATGTACTAAATGGATTAAAGGCTGTGTTTTAAGAGACATTAGGAAGTAATTCCAATGAAAAATGTCAGATGAGAGACTTTTTAACTGGACTCCAGAGGAGTCTGTTCTCGAGCCAGGGCTGCTCTATTAGCTCGGTCAATTATTTGGAATTAAATGAAGCCCTGCTCATGAAATCTGCAGGTCACTTCAAAACAGTCGAAGGCCGAAGGCCACCAGGGCTGGCGGCCACTGCGTGATTTAAATCACAAAGTCAGCAAATGCCCCTTGAACAACATGGGTTTTAATCCACCTACATAGCAAATATTTATGCATCAAAGATGAGGTTGCTGGCTATGCACAGGAGCAAAAATACAGAGCATGCTTTGGGGCTGGGAGTAAGGAGGAATACTGTATCTTCAAAAGCATTAGATCAGACGAGGGCTGAGGACATCACGAGGGATAAATATGCGACTGCGAGCTGCCAAGGCAATGTGGCAGCTGTAACAGCAAATGCAAACATTAGGTATCTAAGCAAAAATACTGAAGAGTACTATGCGCTAGTATGTGGCTATGACCATTACATGGCACAGTAACATGACTACACTGGAATTACGATGAATGATAAAAGGTGTAACAAACTGGAAAGGCTCATTAAGAACCCAGAAGAATGAGTCAGTGCAAAGTCTGCTCTGTACAAAGGTGACACATAATTATCTACACAGCAAAAACATAGCAGAAAGGCTCTGTAATCTTCTGTACATAGCAAGATCCATTTGCTAAAGAAGGAAAATGTTTAATCTTTAAAAATGATGGCATTTTTCATGCGTTTCCTTTCTATAGGTTTCTTTAATTTTTTAAAAGATAAATCCCCGAAACCGTACATACTGCAGTTTGATGAGCAGTGCCTGGCACGAGCTGAATTTAGCTCCTCGTGCCAGCCTCCTCCTCCATGGTGCCAATGATCCAGCGGGACACGCTTCCCATTGAGGAGCACCACCAGGCACTCCCGAGGGTGCCGTCATCCCAATCCCAGGGGTGCACTGCGTAGAAAATTCGCTTAATCTGGGAGCCCTGCCTGTGCAGAATGATGAAACCAGAGGCGTTAGCTTTTCAGCTTCCACCAGAAACTAACAGTTGAGATAGGACTGAGATTATTTTAGAGTTTATTACCCTTTCTTTTTTCTAAATATAGATATACAGATAAAAAACTAAAGAAAAAGCAATTTATGGGGCAGATGAGGAGGCAGCGGTCAGAATCAATAGCAAGAAACATCTCAGTAAGGATGTGGTGAATTTTCTGTCAGTTAAGGTCTTTAAACGGTAGCTATTACTGTGCAGAAATCACCCTGCAGAGCAAACAACGCCGAGCAGCGCCCGCAGCACGGCTCGCTGCGTGGGATCCCCGCTCCTGTGCCGCAAAGGTCAGGCCGGGCGATGGTAACAGGTCTGTCTTTCCCATCTCCGGACCCCAGCAGCACTATTTGGGCCAGACCCGGGAGGCGGCCCCCCAGGGCAAGGGCGACCCTTCATTTAGGCTCCGGCCTTGCACCCCAAGTACCGATACCCCCCCCCCCCCCCGGCGACGCCTCGCCGCCCGGCCGGAGCGCGGCGCG
>NW_008824359.1:2922091-2965845 GCF_000699105.1 Pygoscelis adeliae | reverse complement strand
GGTGAGCTCCGCTGCCTGTCTGCGGGGCGGGGGGAGGCGGCAATCCGGGCAGAGCTGCCAGTAGCTCCTGCTGCTAGCGCCGCTGCTGCTGCTGCTCCTGCTCGCCTTTGCTTTATTACTGCTCTGGAAGGGGAAGAAGTGCCGGTGTCGGTGCCCAAACAGCTCACTGTCTACCCAAGGGAGCGCCCTGGCCAGGTGAGGTGACTCGGACGTGTTAAGAGACCCCGGTTTGTTGTGATGATGGTGATTTTGTTTCTTCTACTTACTGTGAAAACCTAGAGTTTGGAGAAATTGAACTGGTTTCTGCAGTTAAAGTCTGTAAACTGTTTTGTCTGTAAATAGACTGGCTTTCCTTGGTCTTGACTTCACACCGTGGCATGTATTAATTCAGAAAATTAAAATGAGGCTGAGATACATAGTTTGGTTCCCTAAACATTAAGATACGATTTTGAATACATTAAATGGTTTTCATAGCAGTTGACGCTTTGACATCTGTCATATAGCAGAACTTGAAAGTAGACTGTGCTTTAGATAGTATCTGTGATCTTTGACCTACGCTCATAGCGGTTCTCTTAAACATCAGTTGGAAATTCCCCATCTAAAACACTGGAATGAGAAGTTACAAGCTGTTTGCCCTTGCATTCAGGCTGCCCTGCTGTAAACATCTCTCTTTTGGGAACCTAAGGTTTTTTAAACTTGTTTTTGTTCATGCTTGCCTGTGGTGGCAGCAGCTCCCACGCTGGTGTGTACACAGGAGGACATACAGAGCATGCAAAGCAGTACAGCTTTGCCACGGTGTGGATAACATCAGTGGTACATAAAATGCAGCTTGCTTTCAAGATTTTTAAATCATTCATCTGAAATTTGGTTGAAATTCAAAGACTATAGCTGTAACAAACATCTATAGCCACTGATGCGACGGTGATGCTTAGAAATAATGAGCATTATGAACTAATTGGATAAATAGCTAGCTGGGCTTCATTCTTCTGCTAAACTTTGTTAATTTTTGTTTCCTTGTTTCCACTCTACCTTCCCTCTTTGGTTTGTCTGTATTTTTTCATTCTGACTAAGCTGGGAGGGGCATTCACACCACCGTACCTCTGGATATTTAGAGAAACCTTAGTTCAGACTCCAGGCTCCATATGATGATAAGAGAATTGCACGCATCCCTGCAACATGAATTTAGGCTGCTTCGCGCTCTGTGTTTTACAGAAATTTTGGTCAGATTAACCTCCTAACTCAGACGCCTAAATTAGATCAAGTGAATATGCTTCTCCTTTTAATTACTGTCCCGAGGGAATTGCGTTTTTTTTTTCCTCCTCAGTCTACACAAGATCTAGGGTGTGGGATGTGTCCCTGACTAGCTTGTTAGCTGCCACTGTAATATAAACAAAGAATATGTTCCCGTAGCACTAACAATAACAAAAATGCAGTAGCTATGGCTTGTTTGTGCTCATCACGGTACGGGGTTATCTACCGTAGGTGGTGTTCTTCAATCAGAGCTTTATGGCTGCTTATGTTTTTCACCATTCTTGTGGACAGAGTGAGATAGGTCATGGCAGAAGTGACCCGTGGATGATTTTGAACTGTGTTGTTGAGAAGGCTTTATTTATTGAGCTTCAGGTATTACAGTGATTGGGACCACGGCAGTTCTTACAGTAGGGTTTTTTAGAAATATTTCTGTTGTAGTCTCTAATATTGAAAAGTGTATTAATTTCATGCCATAGCAAAGTAACAGCTATGAAAAATGAAGCTAAGTTATCTAGGTGATAGTAATTCTTCACTGAGCTACTCACCTGGAGCTGGTGTGGAAAACGGGACAGCATTTGAAGAGTGAAAGGTGATATATGTGCTTTGCTTGGGGCATTATCAAAAAGCTTCAGACCCCTTGAAAACAGGTGTCTGTCAGGAAAAAACCTTGTCATTAGTTCCTGAAAGCAGCATAGTCCAGATCACTAGTTCCTGTTGCAAATTGAGACAGAGGTCTCTGGTCTGAGAGATAACCTGTTAACTAACAGTTTACAAGTAAAGTCTCTGCTTTTAACTCAAAAGATTTAGTTTGATCAGCATGTAAAATTTGTGAAAACAGCATTCCATGAGATGTTCTTTTAAAGTGCGGAGCTGTTCTCTTTGCCTTTTTAAAACTGGTTCAAAAGTTGGACATCTTTACTTTTAATGTTCATTTCTGGCCTAATTTCACTTGAAAGGAAATATCTCAAATATCTCAGTTTTTAAAATAGCTTTTAACTGCTTCCATTTGCTTTTATTTACGTAAAATGTAGTCATAGAATAATATCATTTTGAAGGGACTTCTGGAGATCATCTGGTCCAACCCTCACTAAAAGCACGGCCAACTTAGATCAGGTTGCTCAGAGCCATGTCTGGTTGTGTTTGGACTACCTCCAAGGGTGGAGATCCCACACACTCACTGGGCAGCCCTCTCCAGCTTGGTACCCACACTTGCTCAGACTGCATCCCATCCCGTTGCCCAGATTGTCAGTGAAGACATTAAACAGTACTGGCCATGGTATCAACCCCTGGGGAACATCATTAGTTCCAACCAGATGGATTTTGGATTACTGATCACAGCCCTTCGAGTCTAGTGGTCAAGCTAGTTTTCTACCCAGCTTACAGTCAAACCTATTCTAACTATATTTCACCAGTTTGGCTCTAAGGATACTGTGGGAGACCTTGTTGAAAGCCTTCGTTGAGACAAAACAAGCTGTTCTGCCCTCATCCACAGAGCCAGTCATCTCAACACAGAAAGCTGTGAGATGTGTCAGGCGTGGTTCGTCCTGGACAGATGCATGCTGGCAGCTTCCCATCACCTTTTTGTTCTTCAAGCATCTGTAGGTGGCTCCCAGGAGGGTTTGCTCCATAATCTTTCCAGGGACTGAAGTCAGAGTTAGCAGCCTTTTGTATTGTTGAACTGTCCCTCTTGCCCTTCTAGAAGATGGGTGTGATATTTGCCTTTTTCCAGTCATCAGGATCCTTGACCAGTCACCAAGACTTTCCAGAATCATAGAGCTTGGTCTTGCAATGACATCAGCCAGTGTTCCTGGCAGCACTAGTGCTGTGATTTGTTCCATATATATGTATGTAACTGCTGTACTTCCTTGTTTTCAAATTATTTTGACTTCCGAAAGCTGCTTTCAGGTCAGTGTAATGCCCCATCTCTTGGCAATGTATATTGGGTGATGGATCCTGCTATGTTTTTAAATTTTGGGGGGGAAGCTTGACGTAAACATAGTCCTTTTGTGAAAATTATAAGAGCAGTAGGTTGTTGACTTTGTGAATTTGTGGTGTTGCTTTTAGATTGGAGGGCTCATTTCATGTGGCTGAATGATGTGGGAAAGTCAGTGACCTTTCATTACCTTTCTTGTCTTAGGTGATGACTGGTGATTATAAAGATAACAAAGATAATGTAGAGCTAATTAGAGAATTCTCTTTTTTTATGACTGACACTGACCTATTTCGACCACTATCGCTTGTTAATAAAACACTTAACACAAAGTGTACTTTGAGGTTCAGAGGCTGACCCTAGGTATGGGGTGAAATAGGGTAGTTACTGTATTCTTTTTAGCTTTAAAAATCACATTATCGCCCTTTAACTTCACCTTTTAAAATTGCATTTTTCTTTTGTACCCTGATTGGTGATAGGTGATGCAACAGACTGTTTTGGGGGGAAGCATTCTTGTTAGAGTGCCTGGTCGGATTTCTGGAAGTGCTAAGCAGCTGTTTTAAGTGATCCCAGAATTTTCAAATGCTTAGCTGGAAATGTTGCAGATGACTGAATTGCCTCTGGAAATCTGTTTTTGACTCCTGATGGGTATAGAACTGGGAGCCTTATCTCTTCATGTAAGTTAAAGTTCCTTCCAGTGATGGACCAATGTAAGCTGAAATTTTAAGCCAGCTGTGAGCAGTGCCACCGGTAAAGCCTTTTCTGCAGCGTGGGCTGTCTGAATCTAATCAGATGTAAGCTTTTGTTGAAGTTTTTCTCGTGGTCAGTATGTTTAGAACTTCTTTCAGCCATGTGGATTCTCTGGTGTCTACTATGGGTACACAAACGTACAGCAGTCTTTCTCATTAATGGGGGCACTAAATTTGGTAGTGTCTTCTCTGTCTGGTTGCATGTTTGCCTGAATCTTGTAGGCAGTTAAGAGCTTTGCAAAGTGCACCCTTCTGTTAAGTTTGGTTCGTGTTGGATGATAGGATGCATCAAAGTACATATTAACTACTCGTGTCTCATACACTTAGAAAGCCATGCTAAGAATTTAAGCATGCTGGTTACTTGGTTACTTGCATGTTACTCCTTTCATTGATTAACTTGTTGACCAGGATTTTTTTTTTTTTTATTCTCAGATTTATTTAAGGATAAGTCTTTAGAAAACGAGATAGGTGATTTTATTTCATGAGGCGTCTTTGATTCTTCTTACATCCATTCATACTTTGTTTTATTGCCTATTGCAAGATTATACAAAGACTGTAGTAACTTGTTTTTCTGGTACTGTTGTGCCATTAGCACCAACTGTTCAAAAGGTGAGGATTAGGTCACATAAAAATTGTAGAAGTGGAGCTGATAAAATTTCATTTTTCTTTAAACTCAGAATGTTTAAGACTTTGTCAGTATGGGAACGCAGCCTGGCCAGGTTGGTTGCTTGGATTCTAGAGTTGAAGTAATGGATTGAACATTACTGTATAGCTGAGCACAGTGTTGTGTAAGTCTGATTTTCAGAACACCACATGAAATTCAAATGATGTAACATGATGACAGTAGCAGCACAACACATTGGAATTACCTAATAGAGGACAATTACCTGAGAACTATTTTTAAACATTTTTGCAGTTACAGACAGTTGAAAAAACATGGTTGATTCAGATAAGCCACAGCTCCTTTGGAACTGCGATTCTGAGAGCAGCCAGTTTGACTGGAGATGTTTCGATATGGGATGTTGTTGCTTCAGCTTCGGAAGTAGCAGATAATAATTCTGACCTGGCTCTTCTAGTGAAAATTTTCAAGGCTGATGCAAGTGGAGCTTGTGAAATGCTGTGGCATCAGTCATGAGTGATATCTGCAGTTAGTGATTCAACAGCATACACATGAAGTAAGGGAAGAACAGGAAATGGGAGTTACTCTTCTTTGTTTCTAAAAATATTACAATTGGAATGCAAAAAAATGACCTATTATGGCTATACTGATAAATGTATCAAAAATCAGAGCTGATTTAAATAATATTTTTAGTCTTATCTTTCAAAGGTCAAGAATTTTCCTAATTGAAATCTAAAACTCTCTTGCTTTTTCCACTGCACTTTTAGTGTAGTCATAATATTATGAGTTTCTTAAGGTAGGACAAGTGTCTTTCTAACTGAGATACACTTTTGCTCATAGAGACTTTACATGACGTTGAGATGTGTGTCTAACCCGGGGGATAATCAATTCCCTAAATTCATGAAATTCATTTGTAGTGGTCAAAGCATTATTTCTGTATGCTGTAGAGCTTGGTGTTAAAGGTTAAGAGGCCAAATTTCAGCTGGATGCTTTGAAGGACTGTTCTTGGTAACATAGCGTGGACGGGACTTGTGGCTGAGAGCAGGGTCAGAGGCAGGAGGCTTCAGCTGGGGCAGGTGAGAGGTGCTGTGGCCACGCTGCCTGGGTCCCAGGTCCAGCTCAGCACCAGCATGCCTCCCGGGGCTCCTGTACTGGGTGGGATCTCTTAGACCTCCATTATACCCACGATCTTCTATCTCGCTTTGGGGAATGCATTTTTACCCATCTGTTGCCCATCCGAAATAAAGCTACCTAGTTAATTTTTCTTGTTTTGACTGTCTTATGCTGATCTTTGCTTTTTCTCCCATGAGGTTTCACTGGTTTTTGTTCCATCAAAGATAAACTACATATCTTTGCTTTAAAGGCCTCTTGTGCCCTCTCACTTTTCTGCTTGTCATCTCATTCAATTTTGAGAAGTTAAGCCTGTGATGGTTTTGTGCACCTGCTCAGCTTGAAAGCAGATACCTAAAATATAAATCCAAGCCTCGCTGAGTGTTTTACCTTCAGTAGTTTTACAAATAGTGAGAGATTGTTCTCTGCTGAGCACAGAAGACTGCCCGCATATTCTGTATCTTTTGTTTTATGCTTTGCTGTAGCAGTCGATTAGATGTTCTGTATGTTTTGCACTGTTGTCTGGGACTGAGAGCCGAGCAACAACTTAAGTAGCAGCTCTCGTATCATAAGGAGAAGATAATGTGAGAATTCTTGTTAGGTTTTTTTGCTCTGTGCTTCTGACAGAAGGACAGGAGGGGGCTTAAAAATATCCTCTAAGATGGCAAGATTTCGAATGGATAAGCTCTTAAGTAATATGTTCTGAATGTTTCTGGTCATGGTTGAAGTAAGAAAATAACAAAAAGAAGAGAAAACTCATCAAAGATTTACGTTTTGCCTAAGTCCACATTGACATAAATTAGGAGTTGCAATGTGGAAGCGGAGAACTGCAGGCTTCAAGGTGTGTGGACCTCACCGAACAGCATCTTAGGGCTCTTGTACAATGCTTACAAATAATTAGATGTGAGAATTGATGTGTCTCAGAACAGGATCTAGAAAAAACAGCATATGGAGTGGGGAGTCATGTAAATTAGAAAGTAGGAAGCAAAAAAGACAAGAGTGTATTTTAAGTTACCACCCATTCAGGAGCAAGTGTATCTCACTCAGCTCCCTGGAAAGGTTATGATATGCAGCCTGGAGTTCCTTCTCGAAGGTAGAAGCTCAGAGCCTTTTAAAAAAAAAAATCTTATAAAGAATCTACCCTCTGCTTTTTTTCTTTTTTTCTTTTTTTCATTTCCTTGCTAAGCAAAGCAAGCAGAGGTGGTGATGTCTGTCCGTGTCTGGGATCAGGTTAGTGAATGTATTCTTCCAGGGCATGACAGAACTGGGTTCAATTCCCATCTTTTCCTGAGGAAGTTCACGTACACGTCTCTTGGGAGAAGGGCCAGGGATTTAAATAGTGGGGTTCTTGAAGCGCGAGTCTCATTCCCTCCTTCAAAATTTCTTCTCCTTTGCAAAGAAGAATCAAAGCTGGAGGGGCATGGACAGAGAGGGACCTGCAGCTCTCTGGCTTAATGGTAGAGAATTTCACGTAGGAGGTTGAAGTCCTGAGTTGACGTTACTATTCCAAACACCGTGCATGGGTTTCCTTAAACAACTGTGCAACAAAATGCGGGAAAGCCTTCTCCTAGGAGGAAGGAAAGATCAGTTTCAATCTCCAGCGGCAGAGGAGAAAGTTGAACTGGGTCGTGATATTTTGAAAGGGTGCTTTCACAGCTGAGCAGCTGTGTAAGAAAGGGAGTAAACCCATCAATACTGACCACACAATTATGTTTTTTAAACAGAAACAGAGATTCTTGTATTTTGCGTGGCATCCATTTTGCATGGTCAGTATATTCAGAAAGCCTGTTCGTCGGGCAAGGTGGGCAGAAGAATATTTGTCAGAAAAAAATATTTTTTGTGTTCTGTCTTAATCACTGTTTGGAAGCCGGTTGCTCTGTAACAGTGAGCAAGGAAGGGACTTTGTACCATAGGGTTAAGAAGTAAAATATTTAACACTTTTTTTTTTTCTTTTTTTCCCTTGAAATGTCAAAATGTTAACTAAGGCTTGCAGTACTCTTATCCACAGTAACAGAGGGGAGCAGGAAGAGCTAGCGATCTGCTAGCTACCCGGGATCGACTTCTTCATTTTGTTACTGATGTCATTCATTTGTTATCAAAGTGGGTGGACCTTGTGAAGCTGGCCACAGTACGTTTTGAAAAGGCTATGTCACTGTGTATAACTCCACTGTATAAAGGAGATAAATTCTTGGCCTGCCAAGATGTTGTGTTGTTTTTCTTTCACTTTTTTTAATCGGTAAACTTTCCTACCAATGTGTCTTGAACAAAGAGAAATTCTAGACTGTGCTGGTTTATAATGCCTTACTAATGCTTATTATTCTCTGATTTTCAAGAGGATAATCCAAAAAAAGCACAGAACGACATGGGCTATTACACTGTCACTGTTTGCTTTGCAAATACTAATGAGTAGTCTTTGTGTTGTCCAGATCTACAGGTGTTGCAAAGAGTAAATTGGTCAACTAGTACTGTGATCTCTGTCCTTGCTCATTGCTTCTTACAGCAAAAATCTGCAATATACCTTCTTTCTGTCCCTGAGAAAAGCAGAAGAGTAGCAGTGTGTCCACACATGCTGCTTCTATGGTATTTGCTTTCGTCCAGTTAAAACTGGTGGGACAGAGCCTGATTTTTTATTCCTGCTAAAACTATGTGGCTGTGGTTTTTCTGAGAAATACTTGGAAAAAAATTGATTCAAGTATAAATATTAACAAAGATTGTGGTAAGGCTGTTCTTCATAAAATGGCCATATGCCTATGATGGAAAAGAAGCTGCTTCTTTTCCCTTTCTCCTGCAGTCTGCCCAGCTCTGATGTTTTCTAATGCTTTCAGCGTGGTTGTAAGGTCCCCCCTGCTTCTTGCAGTCTCGTGATTTCTTTTCTCCGCTTACATCAACTATAACGAACACTGAGAGAGGGAAGAGAGGTTGCAGTTTGGCAGGTCAGTTTGTGAAAACAATTAGTGCTTTAAACATTGGGACCAGTCAGATGGTTTGTTTACAAGAACTTGCCGTTCTGCTATTTAAACATAACATCCAAGTTTTCCTGTTTTCACCCTAAATGGCAGCAGGGCTTAATGTCGTCTATAGTGTTCACAGAGATGTTTGATCCTGTTTTGTTACAATGTGGATTTTGTGCTGTGGCTGCCACAGTTTCTTATGACTGATAACTGAGTTCATCAAGCATCTCTTCTAGAGCATTTTGCAGAAACAAACCATTTTCTGTGAGATATTCTGGTCGTGATGGCCATTTTTTCATCTATATCATCTGTTTGGGATACTGGCTATAGTCTTTTCTTGAGTTTTTTTTTCTTCAGTAAATGATTTTACATGGCATTGGGTTTCTCCGTAGTATTGTGTAATAAGGTTCTTTGGAAATTTACAGCTTTCACCTCGATAAATGATTAAAAGATATCGGAGTCATTCTAAAAAAAGTAAGTTTGGCCTAAAGTGAGAATATTTTCCTGAGATTTCCCTTGGTAAATAAATGGTGCATACCTGTGTCCTAAAGGTGCAAGGTGCTTTTACAGGTGGCAACTACAGCAACATTATTTGGAATTTGTGAAAATAAGCTGCTTTTAACTTTGATATATGTATAATATTGAAGCCTTTGGGACATGCTGTGGAAACGTAGAAGACAGAATACTTGCTGAGGGCAAGCTCCGTTCTTTGGGAAGGATTGTTTCCACAGACCTTTGAAAAATGTGTGTAGACTTTGAGCTTACTGGGCTGTTTCCTCCTTCCCTAAAAAATTGAATGAGGGGAAATTATGTTGCAGCGATACTTTTATTTTTCCTTTTTTTACCTTTCGGTACAACTTTGGAATCTGTCATCAGAGAAGCATGTGTGCTTGGTGTAACCCTGGTGTCCAAACAAAACGGATCTGTGCAAAGGGATAGAATGAGGTCTCGGTGCTGGTGCAATCTGAAATCCTGTAAAAATCCTGTTTATGATTCCTGGTTGCTTCTGTAAGGTCATAGTTTTCAGTATTATTTGTGGGGGTTAATGTAGGAGGTTTTTGGTGCCCTTCAGGTCTAGTATTTTAAAATACGACAAGATCTGCCTATAGACGTAATAGTGAGACAACAGAACTAAATCATGATTTAATTGCATCACATTGGTGTAACGTACTCTTAGTACAGATCTGTTGGGCAGTTCCCTCTTGTTTTTGGACCTAAGGTTGGTGCATCTACATGGCGATGCCTGGTGCAGACTTACCAGGCTGGGTTGGCCCAGGCTTGGGAAACTTGGGGAATTTTCAGGTACGCTGAAAAAACCTGTGTCGATAATTTGGGCTGGACTGGTCATTATTTTTGAGAGTGCTGCACTGGAACAGAGTATCAAACAGTGTGGTATTAGAAACATCTGATCTTGGACTCCTTCTTTTGAGAGGACAGATAGTGGTATGGATGATAACTTGGGTGTGCTGTATCCAGTGTCTGACTACCATTCCTAATTCTGCTTGACATGAGCTATGGAACTTCTGTTCTCACAGAATCACAGAATGGTTTGGGTTGGAAAGACCTTCAAAGATCATCTCGTCCATGGGCAGGGACATCTTTCACTAGATCAGGTTGCTCAAAGCCCCCGTCCAACCTGACCTTGAACACTTCCAATGATGGGGCATCCACAGCTTCTCCGGGCAACCTGTTGCAGTGTCTCACTGCCCTATACGTAAAGAATTTTCTCCTTGTGTCCAATCTAAATCTACCCTCTTTTAGTTTAAAACTGTTGCCCCTTGTTCTGTCACTACAGGCCCTGGGAAAAAGTCTCTCTCCATCTTTCTTACAGGCCCCCTTCAAGTATTGCAATAAGGTGTCCCTGGAGCCTTCTCTTCTCCAGGCTGAACGACCCCAACTCTCTCAGCTCTTTTTCATAGCAGAGGTACTCCAGCCCCTTACCATTTTCGTGGCCCTCCTCTGGACCCGCTCTAACAGGTCCATGTCGTTCCTGTGCTGGGGACCCCAGAGCTGGACATGGTACTCCAGGTGTAGAGTCTCACCAGAGCAGAGTAGAGGGGCAGAATCACCTCCCTTGACCTGCTGGCCACGCTGCTTTTGATGCAGCTCAGGATAGAGATCACTTGTCTTACAGATTAGTGAAAGTAGTTGCCTGTTCCCATAGCTGTCGGTAACAGTGGGCTGGAGTTACACCGGCTGATGAAAATGGACCAGGAACATGTGTGCTCCATAGATGCAGAGCTTTCATAAATAGGACAGACCCTCACCTAGCTAATGTGAGGGTTTTGCCCTCAAAATTTTTCAGTTGAAATTGATTTTAAAATATGATATAGTTGAGACTCTAGGGACATCAAAATGGGGGAGAGGGGGTTTATATGTTTTTTGTGCATGAAGCTGCCTGGGTTACTTCTCCCACTCACGTGGTCAGCATTTGGGAGTTTAGAAGGCTCAATCTACATGAGCCATTTCAGCAAAACCAAAGAAGGCAAAGTGTGACTTTCTCTATAGCTGGAAGTTGTGTAAAGTGTTTTAAATATATATCTTAAGATTTTGGGCTTTAAGAGGTAATCAGTTTATTATCAGACTTGTATTGTCTGACAATTATCTGACTTGTATTGTGAGGCCTTGCCTCCAGTACGGTGTGCAGTTTTGGGCTCCACAATGTAAGCAGGATATAAAAATATCAGAATATGTCCAAAGGAGGGCAACAAAGATGGTGAAAGGACTGGACGGCAAGACTTAGGAGGAGCAGCTGAGGATACTAGGTTTGTTCAGCTTAGAGAAGAAGAGACCAAGGAGTGACCTCATTGCTGCTCAGGTAGCTTCCTCATGAGGGGGAATGGCGAGGGAGGTGCTGGTCTCCCCTCTCTGGTGATAGGCTGCAAGGGAATGGCTTAAAGCTGCGTCAGGGAAAGTTAAGATTGGATGTTAGGAAAAAGTTCTCCATTGAGAGGGTAGTCATGCACTGGAACAAGCTCCTCAGGGAAGTGGTCATGGCCCCAAGCCAGCTGGTGTTCATGAAGTGTTTGGACAATGCTCTAGATACATGGTTTAACTTTTAGGTTGTCCTGCGTGGAGTCTGAAGTTGGACTCGATGATCCTTGTGTGGGTCCCTTCCAACTTGGGATATTCTGTGGTTCTGTGATTCTGTTGTAATTACTCATTTTAAAAACCCTAAAAGCAATCTGAAAATAAGAGAATAAAATATGTTGGAGGAAAGATCAAATGTTTATTGGATAAATGTCTTCATCCAATAAGACTGTAAATCTAGAACAAGTCACATGCGGGTGGAAATCTCTGTCAGCGCAGAGCTCTATTTGCTCTGTTGATTTGGGGGATGTTGTCCAGCATCCCGCTTCTGTGTCATGGTTTCAGGTTCTCTTTTAGCTCTCCTTGACAGAACAGCTTTTGCAGAGAAATGTGCTGTAGAAATGTTTAACAACATTGGTAGCATTTTTCGGGAAGGCTATGTATAGATTTCAAGTGTCTCTTGGTAGGTTGCTGGTAAGGCCTAGGAAGGGATGCTGTAAGCAAGCTAAAAATACTCCGATTTGTTTTAGAATTCATGTCTTGGAATAGATCCATGCTTCCTTTTTTTCATCTTTCTGCAGCTGATACCTGGTGTCACCCTGAGAGATCACTTGGACTCGCCAATCATTCCATTTACTTCTTTTTATATATATGTGTGTGTGTACACAAATGTATGTATGTATAATGTATATAAAAAACCCTGGAATGTCAAGTGTCTTAATGACACTGGTCTGTAATGTGTCAGATTTAAATAAATAAGTAAATAAATTGTTCCTTCCTCACTGGGCAGTTATATAAGCAACACAGACCAAGATAACTTCAGATAAAATACTGTTCTTCATTCATTTTGAGGGGGACCAGTTGTGCATGTGGCTTTGAGGTTTACAAATGACCCAGTGAGAATGAATGATTTGTGGCCTATTATAATAGCGTGATTTTAGATGTTATTTATAGGATAGAGAAATAATAATACAAATAATACATAAACATATAAATAAATATAATAATGCTGTGAAATATATATAGGGAGGATTGTTAAAAACTGATCCCAGACATTTTTATTTTTATTGCAGAAATGTGCAATAGATACAAAAAATGCTCTCCTGTCCACACGTGAAACCAGAGTGCTTTCCAGTGGTGTGATTTTTGTGATGAGATGTGCAGGAGTTTTCTTGCAGGGGGAGGGAGTGTGGGGGATGTGATATTTCTGTACTTAATATTAAAATTTGTGGTTGTATTGAGAGGTGAAGGGTTTTTTTGGTGGGGGGAGAAGGTTTGGTATCTGAAGAGGGAGTGACAGAGGGATCTGAGACGTAATTTTTTTTTTTTTTAATTAAAATTAAAATTTCATTTTTATAGCTTCATCCTGAACAATAGTGTCTCCATGTAGAGCACAGGATAATGATGTATAAATTTCAGTATTTAACTAAAATTATTTCATCCAAAGCAAAAGCTTGCTCCATTGTCTTAGTTCTATGTTTGTAAAGCAGTGCTTGTACTTATCCTTCAGATAAGTATTAGTGAATATTTCGCAATTCTAAAGGACTAATAACATTAATACAGGTTCTCTTAAAAGGATACATACTAGGAAAACAAAATAAGCCTTAGTACTCTGATATTTATTATGAAAGTAAATTATATTGAAACCCCTTTAAATGCTGCTTTTGAGTCTTTATGCAATAGCTCAAGAGAAGGAATAACTTCATTGTGTTGGTTATAGAAAACTGGTTGACTACAAATTTTTATTAGGATAAGTAATTTTTTTCAGAATACATCATGTAAGAGTGTTTTCTTTGTAAATAGTGTGTGGAGTAGTGGAATGGATGAATTTGAATAATAATTGTTCTTCCACTTTTCTCAGCAGAATCATTCAGTTACGGAGCCATGCATTGAACTTTTTTTATGATATGCATAAATATTTACCAGGGAGAGCTGGAAAAGATCTGCTAGGACCCCGAGTCTGTCCTCCTGCCAGGAGAGGGCTGTTCTCCACGCCATATGTTCTGACATGTTGTCAACTGTTTGTGTACATTATGCAGCAGTTGCTAAACAGTTGGTACTGTTTTCCTTTAAGAATGTGCCACTAGGATCAGGACTGCACTGCATACCCTATAAAAAAATAGAAAAAAAAATTCCCCCACACCCTCCCAAATGTAAATTCAGCTTGTTCAGCAGCAGGCTGAAGCCTGGCATTGTTTGCTATCGGAAGTGTGAGCTAAAGGGACAGACATTCCCCCTGCTCAGCAGGAGCGCAGAGCTACGTTTTGCCCTTGTTGCATTATTAATGGCACAATGTTTTTATGTTGCAGATGGCTAAGAGCTAGCAAGGCATATTCAAGACCATGATGGCTCAGTTTCCCACAGCCATGAATGGTGAGTAGCTCGGGTCGGTTTGTTTAGGTAGGGGTGGGAGCATTTGTCTTTTTTTTTTTTTTTTTTATTTTTTTTTTTAAGTACCTGCAGCAGTGTTATGGTCAGTTTGCTGCAGATTGCTTCCTATAGACTAACTTGTACTGTAAAACTGGGAGGAATTCAGCAGAAGCATTACTGCAGTGTACTTTGGAGTACAGATACACCTGGAGCATCTGGTAATCTCAGATCATTTAAAGGGTTGAGGAATGTGTGACTTGTAGCATGAATAGGGGGGGGGACGTTTTTTTTTTTTTTTTTTTTTTTTAATGCTGATTCTAGTACCTGCAGCAGTGTTATGGTCAGTTTGCTGCAGATTGCTTCCTATAGACTAACTTGTACTGTAAAACTGGGAGGAATTCAGCAGAAGCATTACTGCAGTGTACTTTGGAGTACAGATACACCTGGAGCATCTGGTAATCTCAGATCATTTAAAGGGTTGAGGAATGTGTGACTTGTAGCATGAATACTGCCTGACTTCAAGTGGGGAATATGTTAAGTAATAGTTGATTAAACTTGCATACCTTTTCTGTTACATAATTCAGCACAAAATGTGTTTCATTATAATATGTTATGCTATTTATTTTAAACCAAAATACTTGAATGTGTTAAGCAATTTGCTACATTGATAAAAATAATCAGTCTTTCTCAAAAAAAAATATTGAGGATTTTCCTCTTGATTCCGTGCCCCATCTACTATAGAAACTTTTGGATTTGTTTCTTGGTGATTTTCTTTCGAAGACACATGAGAGTTGAAACCTTAAAATTGTTTGTGCGTGTATGTGTGTGTTGGAGTTCTTTATTTCTAGAGCAAGCTTATTTGTGAAGACACAATTTGCAAATATCTGCTGAGAAATTTGATGCTTACATATTGTTGTTTACAGAGCTGGCCAAAATGAAAAGACAAGTATAGGAACAATGCTTTGCACTTCAGATATTCCGGACAGGGAGTATTTCTCCCAATAAAGATAGGGAAATAGATACAAGAAAAAGTTTTTCTTATCTCGTTTATCTGTGAAGGTTACTGCAGGACTGGGAGGTCTTTAACTAATTTAGAAAATCGTCACTGCTGAGATAAATTGGGTGAGTAAGGGGAAGTGGTTTTTTGCAAAGAACAACATTCAGATTTCAGATTAAACCTCTGTTTTACACATCTGTTTCACATGTGCATAAAACATTGTGTGAAAAAATGATCGGTGTGATCAGCACCTTTTTTTTTTTATACAGTTAGCTGCAGTTTGTTCCAGACTCTGTTTCACAGACTTAACAATAAAAGAGAAGTAAAAAGGAATCAATGTATTATATATAATAGGGAAAAACCTAAATACCAGATTTTTTCCCCACTTTCTTGGACATAATGAAAAAGCATTTTTTTTTAATTGCCACATGCTTTTTGCTCCTCAATTTAAAATAAACAAACAGAAGCTCACTTCAGGGAGGATACAGATTTATGTTCTTGGCTGTGTCCATGGTTGATTTATGCATAAAATACTTGGTGTCTTCTTGGTTTGGCTTTTTACTCCTTGGTTCTGTTGGAGGATTGCAAGTGTATTGACAGCACTGAGCATGTACATGACTTGATCTCAGAAGTCTTAGTTTGGGAGAGCGATCCTTTCCTTGGTCTGAAATCCCTTGGGCAGTACTGTCCGCCACTCTCAAAAGGAATGGTGCCACAAGGTGCAGCCTTTCCCCTCGCAGAATTTTACTGTGTTGAAAAACATAGTAAGAGAACGCGAGTAAGAGACATACCAGGCAATAGTTAAACTATTACTCCTCACAGACTTTTTGAATGACTGTGTGTAGTTTTGCAGTCATATTTCTTATCAGAACTGATTAAATTTCAAACAAGTCAGGTGGGGAAAAAAGAGTAGTTCTAATGTGATTTCTGGATAAATACTGAGCAACCTTTGCTGTTGAAATTGTTCTTCTCTAATCTGTGTTCCTCTTCCCTGCTACTCACTACCACTGTTGTTTGCATTCAAAGTAGATCACCTGCGTTTACCACTCATTGCTCAGTGGAAACCTCTGATTATGTTGTTAGACCTTGGAAGTGACTTCAAGCATGAGATGAAGAATGAGGTTCTGTGTGAGGCAACTAAACCATTAGGCATTGCTGCAGCCTGAGAGCACTGGCTGCCTGCCACACCTCTGTATTAGTAGACCGTTGACCCTTTCCTTTTGTATCCTACCAGGGGAAAATGGTGTTTTTCTTCTGGGGAAAAAAACTCTTATTCTTATCAAGGTACAATATACTTAGCTTTTCGTTCATTAGTAGTATAAGGCATGAAGTAGTTTCTGTTTCAGGATTATTTTTGTCATTCAGTGTTACAGAAAAGTGAGTGGATAGCGTGGAGCGGATGTGTGTACAAGTGTGTGATTATATGACACAGGGTGACGACGAGTTTGGGAACTGCAGGGTTCAAATGACAAAGCACGATACTCGGTCTCAAACAAATACAAGTAGAAGGTGCTACAACGCTATTTACCAACGTAAGCAGAGAAAGGGAAGTCTGTGCAGGACCTCAAGAAGGAAGGGTAACTGAGTCGTGTGCTTAAGTTCCAGTTGAGAGACTCAACTTCATTGAGGGCACCTTGAGCTGTTACTCAGGTGCTCCCAAGACTGTTCAGCCTCAGCATGTGGCTGATGGCCAAACCATGTGTTACACTGAGAACTGGCATATTCTTTTTTAATTATGTGGCCACATGTGAACTTCAGCTTGTTGACGCGTTGTGTGCTCTAGGGGCACATGCTCTTGCTAGACTGCTTACCTTTCTTCTCTAAAGGCATGAAAGGACACAGTGAACAGAAAGGAGTTCCCTTTGACTCTCCATTTCTGTCCGAGGTGACCTTTGTGGATGCCTTACTAACAGGCCGGAAATTCAAAGAGGAGAAGCAGGACTTAAAGAGCGCCTGTTGATTTTTCTGGAACTCGGGGCAGACCTGCCAGTTTTGACAAATTTATCTCCCTTGCAAAATGTAAAGGTTGTGATGACATTTTATATGAACAGGCAAGGCTGAGTAGCATGTTTCTTCTTATGTAGAAAGGCTGCCAATTACAAAATATACATACCTACATACATACAGAGGGATAACAGACACTTATCTCTGTGGAGTCCAGTTCTATCAAAGAGCCGCTCCAGGCATGTCCATCTCCCCAGTCTGCAAACGAGATCAAGGATTCCCTGCTGAGGATTTAGTTTTATCCTGTAACTGTCTGAATATTGATCATTATCTCTGTGAAAATGATAAAACAAACCCAGTTTCTGGTAGTTTATTCTCCTTACGTACAGTTCTCCATCTGGCCAAGGCTTTCTTAGGAATTCATCCCAAGTCTTGCAAAAGCTTTTAGAAATGGCATTTAGTTACAGTAAATAACAAATACCTTCAACAATTGTATTTCTAAAGGAATTAATATACTAACTACAAACAACAGTTAAAAAGATAAAGGCTTTAATAGTTTAAAATGCACTTCCACTTCATTTGTCTCTGTGAGTGCTGTCTTCATCACAGAGCAGGAAGAAGGAGGCTTCACTGCCACTGCTGCCTTTACAGCTGGAGAGCAGTTGCAAGATGCTGCTGTTCTCCTAACTCCCCTTCTTCTGTCGGCTAGATTTTTTCATGGTTTAATATCCATGCTGATGCTGGATCTTGGTTTGGGGAGATTTAATCTTGACGGTCCAGCCGGAACAAGGAAAGCAGTATTTGCCGATCAGTATCTTTCACATTGTTTCCTTAAGTACCGTTGGAATTTTTGGGCTGTGCTTTTTTTTGTTTATGTTTTTGTTTGTCCTTCCTCTTCCCCCTACCACCTGTTTCCTTTTGATATAATTTTCTGTGGTCCAGCAGGAAAATACCTCTGATAAACTGAGGTGCAAAAAGTAATACTCATAACTCCTTTCACATGCTTCTCAACCTTCATAAGTCAAACTGGATTTTATTCTGCTGTGAAGAGAATTGAGTTTTGTGTCCCCACACTTAGGTGTGTTGGAGACTAGGGTAGACATGAATGGGTTGAGTGAGGTCCTGGTTCCACTGATGTCAAGGGTAAAACGCTCACTGATGCTAAGTTCTGCTGCATCTTCTCTATTAAAAAAAGTCTGTCTCAAGATCCATGGTCTGAATTTTTTTGAATTAGGAGGAACCCTGGTCATCACAGTTCAATTAAAAACTACTTGAATGCAACCTGACTCTTAACCTTGTGTGCACTGTAGATATGGAAACTGCAGAGTTGGATATCAACAAGTGTAGATAAAGATACTAAGCTGAACTAGACCTTGCAAAAAAAAAAAAAAAACCCAAACAGAACTTGTTCTCCCATCTAAAAGAAGGAAAAGGAAAGAAATTCTAAGACAAGGACAAATATTTTTTGTGTCCTTACTTATAAATTAATCTTTCCTCTCACTTTTCAGTGAGGGCAGTGGAGTCAGTTGATATGGAGTGGAATTCATATGCTCAAGTCAGAGGGGCGTGTATCTTCCACTGTCACACCCTGCAAAAAATTGGATTTCCAATTGTGTGTGCCATATTATATGGCTTCTTTAATCCTAACAAGTCAGAAATAGTGCTACAGGATTGCGGAATACAAAGTGTCTTACTCATGTTTAATTATAAGGATAATATGATTCACACAGAAGATGTAAGAGGAAATCTTGGAAGGAAAAAATAATTAGACATGGAGGTAAATGTTAAATGGAATAAAAGGAACTAAGTTTTAACAAAGGAAGGTTGCACCTTATGCCTTCTTCAGTAACTGAATTTTGTAGACAGTGTAACACATCCCACGTTTGGACTTCATTAGAAAAATAACTGGCTAAAAGGGAGAGAAAATGCAAATTTTAAAGTAGGATATTGTAATAATCCATTCTTCATGGATTTTTATCTTGAGACCAGTCTTAGTTGTTATTAATTATGGCGACATCATCAGTAAAAAACAAATGATGCTGGTTAAATTGGTTGATGACACAAACTTAGGAGTCATTTTCCAGCCAGAATTATACAGCATGAACTGCATATCATTGGTTAAATTTCATCACATTTCTGTTGTGTTGTCTTCAAATAGCTTTTTAGTCATACCATTATGGGCTAGAAGAATTTTTGCTGTATGCTGGGAACTCAGCAGTTGGCCGTGACTATGGAGGAAGAGAACCGGATGTATTAGATGATCACGTAATAATTATGTGATTTGAGGGAAAGGAAATGCATCCTAAAATGTGGTGGATGAAATAAGGAATACTGTGTGCTATTGCATAAGGCACTGGTGAGACATCTTGTGGGATATAGGGTAGAATTAGGGTTATCTGCTTAGGAGGGAAAAAAACCCAGGAAGTGTAATAGATGCAGAGTTAGGCTTCGGTGTTATCCACGAGGAATTAATTAAGTGTTGAGAGATTAAAGAGATTGTCTTTGTTAACCTACCAAAATAAAAGCTTACTGGTTTGTTTTTTTTTTTTTATTTCATTGTATTTACTTTACAGTAAATAAATTTGCTCTTTATTTTTTCTTATTAGGAAGATAAACATTAAGGAGGGAAAATAACTTTTCTTTAAATACAATGTTAGCACAAGGTTAAATAGAGATGAATTAGCTGTTGGTGCAGTTGGTCTGGAAATGGGAACAGTTCTGTCAGCAGTGACATTCTGGACCATGGTCAAGGGAAAAGTCTGATCGCCTCAAGGCAGAGCTCGCATTTTAGGAAGGAATTAGTGTATTAGAGTTTCTTGGAGTAGCAGCAGTCTGGACATGGTGACCTTGGTAGTTCCTTCCAATCCTATCCTTCTAAAATGTAAAAAAAAAAAAAAAAAAAAAAGGTGAAAAAAATTAGATGATAACCTAGTGAAGATTAGCATTAGATCTTCATCCATTAACTTACTTTAAGCCTATAGCTGCTTCGTCTTGCCAGTATTTTACTTTGTTAGTATCATGTGTTAGCTTTTATAAGGTAAGATTACACTGAGTGGGGAACCCAGGACAGTTTTTATCTGGAATAATAATACTATAATGCAAGCTGCTTCATTCATTTTGGATATCAGTGAGACTTCCTGATGGTGTTTCTTCAAAGCATTTAAAAACCAAATAAAAAAACCAAAATAAGATCTACAAATACTTCCCCAAAATGGAGCCAGAGCCTGAAGGCTTATGAAGGGATGCAGAAACATAAATTTATCACATGGCCGAGCTTCAAAGGGCTTTGACTGTTAAAATCTTCATTTCCTTGAAGGGTTGGCTCCAAAAGCTTGGGAAATGTACTACTCTGATAAACAACTTCGTGCGGTTGTTGCAGTGTAGGGTTGATGAGCATTGTGTCAAGTGGTACCATCTGAACATCTACTAAATTCCATGTTGTTTGTGATCATCGTGGCCGCTTTGAACTGACCATAGATGATACTAATTGGTATTGGCAGAATGAGTTCAGGTTTAGCCCACTAATTATAATGACAAGAATAAACACATTTTTAGACATTGTGGTCTGTCAAATGTATTTACATAATGCTGTGTTACTTTAATTAGGAATTTTGTATGTTCAGGCTTTTCAATATACTGCATCAGTTCTTTAGGACATCTGTTTTTTTTCTCACAATGGAACAGTAACCTTAAATCATAATTGAGATAGCTAGAAGGGATGAAACCCTGGAAAGCTAAAAGAATATCAATGTTCATGGGACTAGCATTCTTATCAGGTACCTTCAGAGAAGATATTTTAATAACTTAAAAACATTTGTGGTTTAGTTGGATGTGAAGTTCTCTGTCTGCAAGTCTCAAGAACAGGTAAGATTAACTGAATATCAAGAGCTGGCTTAGTGCTGTTTATTGAAGTAATTTGTTTAAAAGATTTTTTTTTTTTTCTTGATAATAGTTGGTATATTTTAAAGCACGTTACCAACATTTCCCCCTGCATTTCTTCTCATAACCATAATTTTGTGTTTAATTGTGATCTCTGCAGTACAGTTTTTGTTTCTTTAAGAAACATGTATTTCCTGAAAGTCATGGCTTCGCTATTCTCAAAGAACTTTGCACTTGTTACAGAGTGTGTTGATACTTGTGTAACAGTATCAGTGGAAAAGAGTAGCTTATATTTTCCTAAGAGCTATAGGTAAAATTTGCTGTGCAACGAGTGGTAGTGCTTTCATAACACTGTATTTCACAAGAAATCTTAAAGCTTGGGGGAAAAAAATACAGGTGTGAGTTAATGTATAAACTGTTTCTGATATAGATAATGTGGGTTAGAAGGCCAGAAGAATTACTCCTCTTATTTCTCACATTCTCTGTATTCAGACTGGATTAAGAAATACACGGACAGTACTTTTTAACCTAACCTGAAGATAACTCAACATCCACTAGGCTCACCTTTCTGGAAATTATCCACTCTGTTATTGCCACTGTCTGTAACACTTGAGGCTCTGCAAAAACCTAGAATTAGATACGGAGTAAGGATACCTGTGAAAAAGATGGCCAAAGAGAGAATGTGGCTCCTGTGTTAAGGGAGACTAAATGGATTAGAGCTGTTTAGTTTAGTTTAGAGAAGAGAGAGCTGAGTTGAGGATATGACAGAAATCTGTAAAGCCATAATAGTATAGAAAAGGCTAACAAGGGAAAGAATATTCACGTTTTTTTCATAACTGAAAAGGAAAGCAATACCTAGTGAAATTATTGAGCTTAAGGCAGGCAGTAGAAAATGGGTTTGTTGGTTGGTTGGTTTCATGTAATGAACAACTCAGTTTTGGGACTCACTGTCTCAAGATGCTTTGGGACCAAAAGTTCCAAGTGCATGGAATCAAAACTTAGGAAGGAAAGATCTATGCCATGGCTATTAAATCTTTTTTTTTTTTTGTGCTTTTTTGGCTCAAGATGTCTGCCAAATTGCTGATTTCTGACAGTTGAGAAACTGTAATACCTAGGAAAGAACTCTGTTCCTAATTCTATTCCCTAAGTGGCCTTATGAGCCACTGTGGAGGCAGGATTAGGGACTATGGCATAAACCAATACCAAAGGTTTTATGAACATAAATTAGACAATTTTAAATTTATTATATTTAAAATCAAACTCCCTAGTGTGCTGGGAAAGCAGTATTGTGTATGTACTGGATATAGTTGGCAGGTTCTGCTAATTGGTAATTTAACATAAGGAGTACTGTTTAAGCAAACTCTCTTATTCATGCTTTTGTTACCTTTGTGTTTTCTTCCAGCTTTCTCTACATGTTTTCTTTCTGTTAGGACTCGAAATTTCAGAGGAGGGTAATGAGAATGATCAAAGATACAGAACAGCTTCCATGTGAGGAATAATTACATTGACTAGGACATTTCAGCTTGGAAAAGAAACGGTGGGGATGGTGGATACAGTGGATGTCACCTTCTCAAGGTCATTCATCATCTTGTAGGCAAGGGAATGGTAATTAATCTCTGATAACACAAGAATTAACCAGTATCAAATGAAAATACCATTGGCAGATATCAAACAAACAGAGCACTTTGCACAGTGTCAAATAAACAGTGAAAGCCATAGGAAGCTGTGGATGCCAAAAGGTTACTTGGATTCCTTAAGCGATTAGAGATAGGTGGCTTTTCCTTCCATTAATGAGGTACCACCTCTGGTTCAGGAGCTACACTGGGGGCTGAGAAGACGTCCTGGGGAAGTACCACCACGTGCTTGCCTCAGCCTGTCACTCAGTGCCGGGAGCTTAGCCAGGTGAATATTCAGTCTGAGCTGGCAGGGTCGTTACTGTGTTTTGTTTCCTAAATTATCTCCTAATTTAGTTTTATTCTACAGATCATTCGGGAAATGCCTCTTCATTTTCCTTCTCTCCCACCCTTCCTGTGTAATTTTTTTTTTTTTATTTGGTGGTTCTTCTCTTTTCCTCTTTCCTTTCAAGTCTGTATCCCAATTCTCCGTTGTAAATATAGCCCATCAGCCTTTCTCCCAGTCCCAGACTTCCTCCTCCAGTCTGAGAACCGGGAAGTGTCGTTTTTACTCTAATGGCCAGATAATGACAAGAACTACAAAAATTGCTATAAGCGATCTAATATTCCTTGAACAGAGTTCTGCTCTGATTTTATGTCAGCGTATGTTTTTGTAGGAGAATCATTTCCTTTACTCCACCTAATTTCAAGGTTTGTTTTGCATGCTCTTGTCTGGTATTTTTACTGCCTGCATTTCTCCCAGCGTGGGAAGGTTTACTAACTGCCACAGATGGAAACTCACCTGAATCTTATTAGTTTTGCTGCATTCCACAGAGATTTGCTAGACAATAATTAAACAAATTATCCTTTTGTAAATTTTTAATTAAGTTGTAGGGTTTTTTTCTGAATGCTGGTAAGCAGCAGCAGCGTAAAAAATACATTTTCAGAATTAGAAAAGCTTAGTCTAAGCTCTGCTGGGCTTTTTCCTCCAACATGGTGACTAAAAACTTTTATTTTCCTCATTGAAGACTTTGATGCTATACGGGTTGACAGGAGTTTACTCAAAAAAAGCTTCTGACTTGTCCTAAACTGAAGGGTAAGCATATCTTCCACCTTCTGTGTCATGCTGGGAAGGAAGGCTATGGAGTCTGTCAGCTGGAAGTATGCTTACCTTAACAATGAATGGAGGCAGGTCTTGCAGCTGGTAGGGGAGAATTTGGCAAAGTATGCTTATTTCATGCCTTGATAATATTGCTTTGAACTTTTCATACCTTCTGTTGGAAGGATTCTTGTTGGTGTGACTTTTTTGTTCGTTCTTTTTTCCATCTCTAAAATCCATCCAAAAGTATTAATTGCAGGAGTAGGGAAGTGATCGTCCCCCTGTACTCGGCACTGGTGAGGCCGCACCTCGAATACTGTGTTCAGTTTTGGGCCCCTCACTACAAGAAGGACATTGAGGTGCTGGAGCGTGTCCAGAGAAGGGCAACGAGGCTGGTGAGGGGTCTGGAGAACAAGTCTGATGAGGAGCGGCTGAGGGAACTGGGGTTGTTTAGCCTGGAGAAAAGGAGGCTGAGGGGAGACCTCATCGCTCTCTACAGCTACCTGAAAGGAGGCTGTAGCGAGGTGGGGGTCGGTCTCTTCTCCCAAGTAACTGGCGAAAGGACGAGAGGAAACGGCCTCAAGTTGCTCCAGGGGGGGTTTAGATTGGATATTGGGAAAAATTTCTTCCCCAAAAGGATTGTCAAGCACTGGACGAGGCTGCCCAGGGAAGTGGTGGAGTCACCATCCCTGGAGGTGTTCAAAAGACGTGTAGATGTGGTGCTTAGGGACATGGTTTAGTGGTGGACTTGGCAGTGCTAGGTTAATGGTTGGACTCGATGATCTTAAAGGGCTTTTCCAACCTAAATGTTTCTATGATTCTGGGCAAAGACATGGCTATGTCATTGGATGGAAGAATGGGCTTGTTTCATGTGCTGCCTCAGTGTTAGTAACTCAGCAACTACAGGTTATTTCAATGGCATTGTTTTTCTGGAATTAGGCAGAAAATACTTTTATATTTATTGCTAGTATTGAATCTAGACATGGGGAAGGCTTAGGTTAAGGCAAGCCTGTGTGCCAACTGTTTCTTGTAAGAAAGGGAAAAGTTAAATCAGCTTTCAAGAATAAAGTATGAGTTTACCAACATTGTAGGTTACAGTAATTGCACTTTTTGATGAGAGGTAGGAGACTTGTTTCATTAAAACTTCAGAAAATACCATTGACTGAGTCGTCACAAATTCTACAGAAAACTAGTACTTTAAAAAAAGATTTTTTTGTTTACACATCATCAAGTAAAATTGCTGTAATGTGCTATGTCTGTGTTTTGCCTTTTTTTTTTTAATATTTTGCTTGCTTGGTGTGTTGCTTTATGTTTCAGTGGAGCTTGGCAATAATTTAATTAAAAAGGAGCTTCTGCAAATGCATAGCAATAATGAGCTAAATGATTCTGTGATTTTTATAAAGTGTAGAAATACTATCCTGTTATTATAAACTGATAGTTTAAGTGCTTTGGAATCGTCAAGTCATGCTGTAAAAGTCAGAAAACAAGTGGATCTTTACTGTTAGCATGGATGAGACTATTATGTATCTCTAAATTGTTTTAGGGATTATACTCATTCTAAAAGCAAGGATTATGTTTCTACATTGAGATCATTGCACGGCACAGAAATTTTAATGTTCTTCCTTTACAGATAGATTTTGTGTATCAAGTGGGGGGATGCCAATGACCATATCATCAGGCAAAATACTGCATCATATGGAGTTCTGCTCCTGTTTTGTAGGAGCCGGAGGTTAGTTTAACCAAGCCCAATATTTGATTTTAATGAACTGCTGAGCCTGAGGATTCCCACTACACCAAAATATCTAGAAATCCTGTACATAATGTGGAGAGTATGAATTGTACCCTAAAATACAATGTGTCTGCTGCTGCTTTGTCCACACTTCTGTCAGCATGCTCTTCAACTAAGCAGACATTTCTTGGCCAAATCTGTGTGGTATAGCTCTCCGCTTTCCTGACGCTATTTAACAGCCTGTCTGCAGGTAACAGTTATTTTGGGATAGCACATCAGAGACACCTGAAGATCTTTCAAAATCCTCTTGGATTCAGTGGGCACAATTCTTGTAATTTTAGTGCAAATACAAAATTGAAGGAGAAACGTGTTTCCCTCTGTTTAACATGCTTTAGATACAGGTGTTTCCTTTTAACTGTGTACACATGAAAGAAGCTGCTGAAGTTGTCATTAAGCATAGACATACCCTTTTCCTCTGGCAGTTGCTGCAGTGGTGCTTAATATGCTGAGAGCCTCCGTGAAGCATTTCTGGTAGGACAAGTAGCAGTGGGATTAATGTGTGCGTTGTGAAAGGAGGTTGCACGTAGCTCCTGCTGTGGCCCGAGAACATGGGAGCTGGGAATAGAAGGTGCGTTCCTCAAGGAAGAGCAGGTGGTACTTTGGGGTGGACCCAAAGCCACAGCAGTAGTAGTTCATAACACATTTGCACACCTAAATAAGCATAAATGCTTATTATCGGTCAGGATTTTCTCCTTCGTTTGATATAAAAAATCAACAGCACAGGAGGGAAGCAAATATTGAAAATAGCAATAACACTGATAAGGAATTGGGAAATTCAGACTAATGATAAGATGTTCTGTATATTTTCAGACTCCTAGAGTGTTTACTCACCACTAAGGAAAAATTAGAAGTGTGATTCAACATCTCAGTTGGGAGCATTAAATCCGATCTGTAATAAATAATTCTGTGGTAAACTTATCTACAAACACAGGCAGAAGACGACTGGAATTATTAGATTTATCCCAATATGTCTTACTCTCAGTTGTCTTACAGGCAACTCTCTCGAGGCTTCTAATGGGAAACAATAATGCGATTGCTGGTTGCATTACGGAAAACCCCTTGTTGTGCAGCTTGAGGCACGCTGCTGCATGTCTGTGTTGAAATTTCCCCGTCTTTAAACATGGGGATAAATATTTATTTAGGGTCATTATGAAGCTTAATGCTAGTTTTTTGGATAGTTAAAAAGGTGGTGGTATAATCACTCATCCTCGTGACTTAGGTGTACAAGGAATGCTCTTTCAATTTAGGTTTATTATCTCTGTTGAGTTAATTAACTTTGTAGCGTGTAGGAGCGTAGTTTTTATTAGAGAAAAACAAGCAACGCCTATCAGCAAAAACCAAACACCATTCTTTGGAGAATGTGAGCAATGTCTGACGATTTTCCATGAGTGAAAAGTTGCCTGTGTCCTTTTCGCTAATAGTACCATAGAATCATAGAATCATTAAGGTTGGAAGAGACCTCCAAGATCATCGAGTCCAACCATCAACCCAACACCACCATGCCCACTAAACCATGTCCCTAAGCGCCTCATCTACCCGTCTTTTAAATACTTCCAGGGATGGGGACTCAACCACTTCCCTGGGCAGCCTGGTCCAATGTTTAACCACTCTTTCAGTAAAGACATTTTTCCTCACATCCAATCTAAACCTCCCCTGGCACAACTTGAGGCCATTTCCTCTTGTCCTATCGCCAGTTACTTGGGAGAAGAGACCGACCCCCACCTCGCTACAGCCTCCTTTCAGGTAGTTGTAGAGAGCAATGAGGTCTCCCCTCAGCCTCCTTTTCTCCAGGTTAAACAACCCCAGTTCCCTCAGCCGCTCCTCATCAGACTTGTTCTCCAGACCCTTCACCAGCCTCATTGCCCTTCTCTGGACACGCTCCAACATCTCAACGTCCTTCTTGTAGTGAGGGACGTACCTCTTTTGGTACACTTTTGGTACAATGTACCACTTTTAGTACAACTACCTTTTGCCTACTGGTAGTACTAACCAGTGGCAGAGGTCTCACAGAGCATTTTCAAGTCTATTTATTTTTTTCCTAGGATTGTGCTTTCTTTTCTCCCTTCTTTTTCAATTGCAGCTTACCATTTTAAGGAAGGAACAGTGTTTGTTTCTGTTTCTGATGTTGGCAGCCCATCAAAGTAAGTCCTTTATTTTCTTCAGAAGATTACCTGTCTGATGCAGTGTTGTAAAGGCGTTTCTGGAGCTCTCCTACCAAGTGCTGTGATCGTGCCATAAACAGACTCTCATGCTCTCTCGTAGAAAGGTGTCTTTTATTTAAAATCAGCTTAAAGGAACAGAAAATGTTGTTTAATCCCCAGCATAGTCATTTGTTTCCAACACTAAAAAACTGTGAGTGCTACCACGTTGATGTACATATTAATACCTGTTACATGAAGGTGAGGTCAGTAGGTATTTTGTCATCTTTAGAGAAGTTTTGAAGGTATGAAATTAATGATGTTGTTTTGTGGGTCTTTGTCGTTCTGTATGGACGTTCTGCGTGGGTAGAATCCACATGTGACTTTGAACTCTTGAACGTGTTGTAGAGCTGTGGAGTGAGCATGTAAAGGAGCTTTCTGTGTTGGTTTCGCCCAAGCGTTCTGATCTGGTTTAAGGAATCAGCTGAGACACTTCTGGACCTTGAATCCAGATTGCCCATGTTGGATCTTGAGAACACTTGCCAGTCCTGATGTTTATCCACAGTCTTCTCTGAAAGTACCAGCCTTCTCTAGAAAAGATAGTTCAACATCTGTCTTCCAAAAGTGTTACTAACATAGAAATGTGTTTTTTCATAAACAGGAAAAGCAAGTGAAGGCAAATAGCTACTCTATTCAAGGGAGAATCTTTGTGGGGAAAATCTCCAAGTTCAGCATTTCTTGAGTTTTGATTCCTAAAAATACAGTGTAGTCAAATATAGCGTTAGCTTCATCTAGGTGGCTCTTGCTTCATGTATGAAGTTGTGAGACTGCCAAGTAACCTCTTTTGAAGAATAATGATTTTGTGAGATATCTTCTTGTCAGAGAGATTGTACTTTTTCCCCCTTCAAAATTATACCATCTACAGTTGGGAAAAAATTACTTGTCTCATGCAAACTTCCAGGAAACTTAAGCTAAGTCAGAAAAGTAGTAACATACTGTTCATTGGCTGCAGCAAAGCCTGTCATGAGAGCATGTAGTAGCAACTGTATTTTGATTTCTGATGCTAAACTGATTTTTAAAGGTATTGTAGTTCACTGCTACTTGGTGCCAGCTCAGAATCTCTGGAGTGCCAAAGGTTCACCACTGCTCCATCAAGGAGATGTGTGCCTCTTGCCCCATCCTGTGATCAGAGGTGTCTGCAAAAAGAAGATGCCTGCAGTTTGGTTTTGTGATTTGTGTATGACTTGCCATGAGTAGGAACTGGGGCTGTGAGGAAGGAACAACAGCAATGTCTCTGGGCAAAATTAATTGTTCTCTTTGGCTGGATCTGGCTTACGGGCAAGACGTTTCTCAGGCCTGGGATTGAAGGCGTGTTAGTGTAAAAAAATGTTGAGCTAAGCTAGTTAAGTGTAGATGACTGTCTTGGATGGCAGATGTTTCTGTTTGACGCTTCCTGCAGCTTTGTCCTTCCAAGAAAAGGAGTAGTCTTCCCTTTGTCACAGTTCGATGTACCCAAAACTTGGTTGTTTGTAAACCAGGCAGTCTAATTTTTCTCAGCTGTGATGATTTGAATGGCCAGTGATGATGCCGAGTGGCCAGTTTTACCACTGGTGGTAGCTTTGGGAGACAACCACAATATTCATGAGGACTGTAGCATGTTTTGATGGTGATTGCACAGGAGAACTGAGTTTCAAACTAATTTTGTCTGTGGTAAGTCTTTATTGTGATGATCTCGGTTGTGCTATAAGTAAACATGGCAATTACTTTGAAGAATGGTTTCGTGACGTGCTTTGTGGAATTGCCAAGACCTTGTGATGCCCGTTGTTCAAAGTGTTAATTTCAGATAGACCGATACGGTATTTTTGCTTGGTATTTTGAGGAATCTTAATTTTAATGACACGTTCTGTACATAGATTTTTTTCTTATGTGTATCTCCAAATGGTAACATCAAAAGAGTCATGAGCACCTAGTTAAGCTAAAAATAAGTGCTTGCAACGCTTTCACCTTCCCTCTTGTGCTATGCTCTTAATTTTGTTTCTGTTGCATATTGGGGTAGGAGTTGGAAAAAAACAGTGAATCCTTTAAATAAGAAGAGTTAGGTGGGGCTTGAATGCCCACACTGTGGATCCCTACCATAAGTATTGGGTGGTTTTTAATGTTTGGGTTTAAAAAAAAAAAAAAAAAGTTTTAATTGTCCAATGGTTATTAACTTGTATTCATCAAACAATGACTTGTTCTAGTTCAGGCTGAAAATGGCAAGCACTGTCTCTTAAATGACTTCAGATTAAAACTTCATTTTCTGGGATTTTGTTCAGTTATAGACAAGCATCAAAAAATCTCAATATCAGACTCGGAGATCTGTGCTCACTTGGAGATACGCTGTTTTCTAGATCCTAATTCCTGCTAAAAAAATCCCCATTACTTTCTAGGCTTAGCTTGTAAGGAATCACAGCTTTGGAAGGACTTTGTTTGGATAATGCCTTGCTTTCATCCCCCACCACTTATCTCATTTCTGGTTGGAATTTAGTACATGTTTTCATTCAAACTTCTAAATTAAAAGGTGCTCTGATATCTCCTTTTAAACTTCTTAAATTTCAAGGTATTATTGAATGTTGATAGGTTTAAAGAGAGATGTGGCTAAAATTGTCTGAACTGCATGTGTTTTCTTTTAATTCATATTTACACAGTATGTACATTTTTATATATTTACTTTTAAGCAAAACAGCGAAATTATGTGGGAAGAGGTCTGCTTTTGGTTTTAACGTCTACTACATTATTTTCTTCCATACATATAAAAGACCTCAGTAGACGAGAGCATCTTTATGGAATTAGTAACCAGAAAAAAAGATTTTCAGCCTCTGTCCTCAGGGGTGGGGAAAATATGAAATTCTTCATACCTTTGAAAATAAATTATTAGCAGGTTGGCCTTTGCAGGATATATATTCGGTTTCCTGAAATATTCACATGATGTAATTTTGATAACACGTGTGTTCATAGTTACCACTTTGCTGTGACAGCAGCTGCTTGCACTGGCTCGCTAGGACTGTGCTAGAAGCACTTGTTGCTATAATAATGTTGGTTACAGTCAAAGGTTTTTTTGAATTAAATTTATACTTGCAAGAAACCTGTCTTGGAGATGGTTGCTGAAGAAATGCTTTTGTGTGTTTAATTTGGGAACGAATAAACTATGCGAACAGCATAATTTTAACGGTACTGTTCATCTGAAGGCCTTTTGTTATGGCTGCACTGATATTTTTTTTTGGCCTGGGCTAGGATGAGTAGTGTGAAGTGCACAGTCGTAAGAGTCAGCAAAGCTGGAGCTGGGGTGCGCTGAGCAGTCGTGCACCCCACACGCTCTGCCTTGTAGAGAGCTCTGCGATGATCCCGAGGTTACTGGGGCAATGGCAGCACTCCTGCGCCCAGCACCTCTGCGAGTCAGAGGAAAGCGATCGCAGTCCTCTGAGCAAAAGGGCACAAAATACGTAGTGTGCAAAAACCAGCAAGATTCTTGGGGCACGTTAATGAAGTAAGAAATGAGAATGAAGGGTGAATGCTGATCTTGAGACGCTTCTTGAGTGAGATGTTAATGTTAATTGAGTGAGAAGTTAATGTCAGTTGTCGTACAGCTACAGGTGTGAATCTGGTGATTCGTTCAACTCCAAATTTTAACACATTCGAGACAATGCCATGTAGAACTTTGAATTTCGTAGTTTGAGAGGAAACATCATTTACCGGATTTTATTCAAAGGGATGTTTTGCTGAAATATACTAGAAGAGTTTCAAGATTGAATGCCATCTTCTTGCTTACTTTGTGACATATAAATAGGAAATTGTGCATTTTGGTACATATTTAAACAGAAGTTCCCTTACAATGTAAATTGGATTCTTTAGAGAAGCTACGGTGGTGCCAGTAACTCCAGTGAAGGAATTTTTACTGTGTTTTTAGCACTTTGCAGCCACTGACCACATGAATATATTGTGGTGGTCTTAATCCTTCTATCACTGATTTTAAAAAGCTTAGGAGTGTTGTAGCTACCTGCTTCAAAAGGTGATCAAAAAATAGGAAAATGTGATGTTGCTAGTATTTTATTTTCCGTATATGAAAAAACTGGTCAAGTTTTCTGAAGTTGCTGCTGACAGCTTTAGGAGCATTTCTTCATCTTGTCAAGATAATTTCTGTAAGCATTAACCACATTATGCACTTTCCATTTGTATATTAAAACTAACATTTTAAAAAGATTTGAGTACTGCTCTAATTTTTGCCATTGGGCGTAAGTTGTCCTCATTTGTGTATTATGGCAGTACTTGTACTGCCCATCAAATTTTAGGAATCTGATTTAGATTTATTTAAATTAATTATCGGTATCTAATCTAGATTTATGCAGCCTGCAAGAAAAACCTTTTATTGAGGCCACACAAAAAAAAACCCCAAATAAACAGTAGATCCTGAAGAGAGGGAAGCAAAACTCCAAATTCAGGTGCTTAGAGGTTGTATCCTAATGCCTTCCCAACTTTTTTGTCATTCATATCCCCAGTGAGTTTCTGTTTTGTTTTGGTTTGTGTTTTTTTTTTTTTTAACTATTTATATTTCCCTATTAAGCAACAGGAATAAAGAATTCAATTGGTAAATATGAATGATGGTCTTAACAGGACCTCCTTAAGAGGAGACGTTAGGCCTTTTTGGAAAATGTGTTTGCATATATGGATAAACACAGACGAGGTGATTAACATCATTAACACGTGCATATTGGCATGTATGTCAGGCTTCCAGTCTGCTAGCTTTGTTACTACTTTTGGAAAAACAGTGAAAAGAGCTGTTGAAATTTTGTAGGTTCAAAGCTTTGAAACTAGGTTTATGTAGGAAGAGAGGAAGCATTTTATAGTAACTCTTTTTCCTGAAGTGCCGTGGTTTTTAAAGCAACTTGTTAGTATCTTATTAGAAGGACTATTTATTCCCTTGACTGTCTTTTAGTGAGCAATACAAATACTTGAGGAACAGATTAACAGTTCTTTGGAAGTGGTAATGCTGAGCAGAATGTATTTTTAAAGTTTTTTTTTTTTTTAAGTAATAACCTTTTAATGCTGTTTTGGAGGTTTCCATTCAGAATTTCTGCTAATTCTTGCATTCATTTATTTGAAAAATTATATTTTTGTCAAGAGCTTCCCGACTAAAACTTCCTCCTACTTAAAAACCAAAACCAAACCCAATTATTTCTGGCAAACTGCTTTTCCTGTAAAGGACACACACCCTGACCTTTATACAGCAGGTTGGAGCGTTTCTGAAAGTCACTCTGGTTCTGCCTGGTATATCAGCACAGCTCTGTAAACACGGTTATTCCCTGCAATTTCTCTTTGTTACTTTGAGGCTGTAATATTTTATAGGTTGTTTTTTCAAGCATTGAAAAATGTTAAGATGAAATTGTATGCTGTTTAAAAAGAAAAAAACAAACAACAACAACCCAGGATGTTACTCCTTTGTCAGACAAAAGCAATATAATTTTGTTAGCAGTCCCAATTTTGTTTTTAGAGTATTGGCAAGATGAAGCATCAGTCTTCTTGGCAGCTGTAGGGTGTTCCCCCTCTGTATGAGAACCTTTAAGTGACATTGAATCCCATTTGTTTACCGGCGAACCAGAGCAGTATTTGGCTCACACAGGGTATGGTGAGCAACATGCATCCTGCCCGGGCTGCAAACAATCGGCAGCAACAGGAAACTGCTTTGCACCAGCTTTGAAGGATGACAGAGCTTGTTTGAAAGCCGAGTGTAAAGCAATCTAGCTGAGGAATTGTCTCAGCTAGGGCTTGCACATCTGGGAAGCAGGTCTGTGTTTCATAACGTCCTTGCCAAACTGGTAGGAGCTGGGTGTGTCTAGATCTAAGTTTGTCTCTTGAGAAGCCAAGCTTTTATTTTGCAAGTGACATGCATTATTTTTAAAAGTCTTCAATCTGTTTGGTTGTTTGGTGGTTTTGGTTTGTTTTTTTTTTTTTTAGGAGGCCCAAACATATGGGCCATCACCTCTGAAGAGCGGGCCAAGCATGACAAGCAGTTTGATAGCCTTAAACCCACGGGAGGCTACATTACAGGTTGGTCTGAGATTCTGCATTACACATTAACTTCCATGTACACATAAGTATCTTTGTAAAACAGTTTGAAAACTACATCCTATTTCTAGCCCTTTGTTGTGTGACTAACAACCATACTCTTTGGGCAAACAGCTACGGGTTATTACTAAACTTCTACAAGCTTTGGGTAAAGCCTGGCACAGGAACGCTCTTTCATTAACCCTCTCGCTTCTGTAGCTGGTGGTTATGTGCTGCCATTCTGTCTGGTTTCAAAAACCAAAGAGTGTCAGGCGAAATCTGTGCTTAGATGGGAGGCTGCCAAGGAGCACTTACAGTAGCTATTGTGGCAAGTGACGCCAGAGACACCAGAAGTGGCTCTCCTCTGTCTGAACAGTGTTAGAGAATACTGTGCTGTTAGATATCTTTGTTTTGGGGGAGGAGGCGGGGAGAGAGATGCTGACAGCTGTCCTTGTTAATGAGTGCTTGAAACTTATTAACCCTTGGCCTTCAGCAGGTTCTGGATCGGCTAATGGCATTTTGCAATGGCCTGCTGTCAGCTCCAGTTGCATTCAGCTGCTTCCCCTCTGAAACAATTGGGTCATGTTGCTGCGCACCTCAGAATTTGCAGTTTTAAAATTTAAGAGTCTGCTTGTGACATCAAGAAAAGGTTCAATTTCACTGGCAAAGATGACTTAATTTAAGAATGCCCCGTTCTTTGTGTGCGGGTGGGCACTACAGGCCAGCCCTGATCACTCCTACCCTGCTATTTGCCTGCTAGTGTCCTATCTGGTGACTCCATTGTCCCTGCTTTTCCTCATTTTGGTCCCAAAAAGACTGAGGAAAGAGCGGGAAGTTGTCTCTTTGGAACATGTACATCTTCTGGCTAAGTGATACCTAACTCCTGCTTTGGCCAAACAGCTCTGGGAGGTTGGTGTTCACTTTACCACCAGCTGAAAAGTATGCAGTCCGAGGGACTACCTTTAGGCCACATCTCGGCTCTTACCTGCACGTACATCTGCGGGCTTCATTATTTATTTGGCAAGTGCTTGAAATGAAAGGCTATGTATGAATATAAGGGAAGAAAGTGCTGAAAGAATAACCTGAAGTCTTAGTTTTCAGCATCTGTAATTCACTCATAGGTAAGCATAAACACCGTGTTTTATTACAAGTTTGTTTAACAGCTCAATCAGTACTAATTGATGTGGAACTTGGTATGGAATTGCACAACAGTTCCCATTCCCTTCCTGAAATACTGAGATAGTGGATGTTCCCTGACGGAACAGACTATTATTTAGAACACAGTATTTTTCCAATTTTTCTAGAGAGGCAGTACTGGCTAAAGTTAGATTGGATGAAGGAGAAGGAAAGAAATAGCACGCACGTCCTTTTCTGTAAAAGTAATTGGGTCAGGACTAAATTTTCAGTCATTTTTACTTCTTTAAATCTTGCATCTATTAAACTGTTGGCAGCTGTTGATTTGTGACCTGTTAAAGCTTTTTATAGCTATTTGAAATCACTTCTCAGAGCAAAGATTCAGGATTATAGAATACATGGGTACCTGACAATCGGTGTCACTGGGGAAGGAGTTAGGTGGTACGAAACTGGAAGGCTTGGCATCTAGCATGCTGGTTCCTTTAGAAAATCTGTCCCACAACAGAGTGCTGAGGTCTTCCGAAAATCTATGTCCGTAGTGTAAAAGTCTGTCTGTCTGTCTTGTTTATCACAGGTGATCAAGCACGTACCTTTTTTCTGCAGTCAGGTCTACCAGCTTCAATCCTTGCTGAAATATGGTAAGGTATTCTTTACTATTTTTTTTAAGATAGGAGATGCATGGCATTCAAATACTATCTTTGGTATGTTGTGTTGTCTCAAAGAGGCTTTCAGCAGTCAAAGTAGGAGTGTTGTCTGAATAATTGTTTTAATTTTATTAAATTTAGAGGAAGGATTGAGCCCATATGTGTACCAACACTTAATTAAAAAGCAATATCTTTTAAAATCTTTCTTATGATGTTAATTCAAATTAGATTATATTGAACACAGCCTTTTTAAACTGTAGTAAGTGCTTGAAACAAAAAGCGATGATAAATTGCAAGGCTTTGATAGAGGGAAATGCCTGTTGGACTGCCACAGAGGTCATTGTTAAGCCTTGTCTTTATGTTTTAAATAATAATATGGAAAAAGAGGTAAATAATGGGTTAATGAATTCCTGGAGATACCAAATTGAACGATGTTTGACATACTAGTAACCACTAAAAAATGGCAATAAGATTAATTGTGGGGAAAATTATATGCTACTAAACTGGGAGTGGAAAATACACTGAAAGTAGAAGACAGGAAAAAATCTAAAGCCACAGAAAATGTTAGTAGAAGGTCAGTTATAATACACTGTAAGATACCAATCAATGCTGTAATACAGGAACTGGAAGAAGTGCTGTTCTTTGCAGCATATATGTGGTGGTTGCAACACTTGAAACAGACACTTTCTTCTTTGTAACTTCTCAGTCTTCACTAGAATACTGTGTTCATTTCATGGTACTTGGTTGTTATCAAGATGTACACATGCTAAAAGACACGGAGTGGAGGCTCGTAATAATTAAGAACTACTCACTTGTGAAAGAATATTAAAGAAACTAACTAAATGCAATGTTAGCTGCTTCTTCAGACACTTAAAGTGCCTAGAAAAGAGTGGTAAGGAAATTTCTGCATAGGGCCTTGGGGTTTTATACTGAATAGTAACAGAATGAAAGGGAAAATGTAGCTTAATATTAAGTCTGGGGTTTTTTTTCCTCCTAATTTTATTTACATTCCTGTGCCTGGTCCTCACATGTTCAAGTATTATAAGATTTCATATTTTCTGTCTGACCAGAAATGTTGTCTGTTTATGTATGCACTGTTGCATATATTTCCTGTTGTATTTATTTGGAAAAGTGTCAAAGGAAGATGGTGTGGATATCAGGCTTTAAAAACCCACTATTTGTGAATTAATGCCATTTTCATAGTGGTATATAGTGCCTTTAGCAGGTTTCTGCATCCTCCTGTTTCAGATTCTTGCATTAATTACTTACATTACCAGACATTAATTTAAAATAATTAGTCTGGCTAGTAGCATAGAAAGAAGCATAGCAGAGGCGTATCTGTAGCAACAAGTATATCTGCTGAGCAGGAGACTACTGCTTTTCCGAGTGTCTTCCTGCTTTCTCAGGTGTTAAGTATTTAATATACAGCAACTTTAAAACTGAACTCTGCAGAAGACTACCAAGTGAATTATACTTAATACAGCTAGATGAACATTATGTTTGGATGTGCAGGTTGACCTTCAATACCCGTAGGTTGGCAAACTAGAAAAATTAAGATTTGCAAACTTCTCAGGGTTTGAATGTTGTAAAAAAATCCACAAAGGGTTGCAATAAGTTTGTTGTTTTCTTGTATAAAAGCAGTAAATAAATGATAGAAAAGCTTCTCATTAAGTGAAAAAGTTAACTTTACATTTCTTCTTTGTGGGCTTTTTTCATTTAGTTTTATTTTATATTTAAGGACACTATCAGACCTGAACAAGGATGGAAAAATGGATCAACAGGAGTTCTCTATAGCCATGAAACTCATCAAGCTGAAATTGCAAGGACAGCATTTGCCTGCGGTTCTCCCTCCTGTCATGAAACAAACTCCAGTATTTTCACCGCTAATGTCAGCTCGCTTTGGTACTTATGAATATATAATTACTTAGTGTTCAGAGGTAAAAAAACACAGTTAATTGCAGCCAAATACAAGCATTAATCTGACCGCGACAGTTGAGTGAATCAGTAAAAAAACCCAAAGATATTCTGATTTAGGAAATTCATAAAGTCACTTTATTGACATTTTTGATAATTTCATTCTTTGAAGACATTTAATCAACAGAAGGTTTTCCTTTATTCATTTTGACATGAGTTGCAAAAATGCCGTTCACATTTGCCATCTGACTTGCAGGCTGTCATCTTGTACTGAAGGTCTTTTTTTTGTCTCCCTCCTACTCATTCACCTATTTACACTCGGGGTTTTTAAAGTTAAACTTAGTAAAGGTCAAAGTTTTGGTAGAATACTTATTTCAAATATTTTTTCAAAATCAATTGGATTGTCTATTTTGGTTATATGATCAATTGAATATAATTATTTTAACTTTTTTTTTTTCCTTTTCTGACGGTGTTTTGGGATTCAGTGCATGCCTGTTGTTAATTTGTTGTTTTGCAGAACAAAATATACGTAGTATCTTCAGCTGGATTACAAAATTAGTGCATATGCTGAAATTAAATGTATGTATATATTAATTACATACATGATTTAAAATATCTGCCCATTGGTAAATCTTGTGTGTTTGTATACAAGTGCATGCATTTATAGATAGCTGTGGTTGGCATACAATTACTTCCTATTAACCTTCCATCATAGCATCTGCATACTGTTGTCTTCCACAAGATTCAGCCAGTAATTCAAGTGCCCTTATTCGCTTCAGGCAAATGCCTTAAACGAACCATTTGCTAGGCATGGGTCCCTAAGCATGGACTTTTCACCCGTACGGATTCTTCCAAGGCTGATGCTTGGAAGAGACTTAGTTCAGAAACAGTATCAGCTTTTCCCTGTAGAGGATTGTCAAAACTTTTGAGTTGCATTGTAATTCTCTCTCGGGGGCCAGACGTGGAAAGGCTTGTTGAAGAACTAGTTATAGCTGCAATTATAGAAAACTAGATCTTGTTCCTTTGTGAAATACTAGCTAAACCTACCTTGAGAATTAATTGCTTGTAAGGATTTTTTTTTTTTTTTTTTTAAATTCATGTTCTTCGGTATATTCTCTTCTGTGAGGTGTCTTGTCTAAACTTTAGAGAAAAAGTAAATATTATACACAAGCATCTATTTTAGCTCATTGTACCTCTGGATGCAGGTTGCTTTGTGTAGTTTCTGCCTAGCATAATGGAGCCAATTTCTTGCTGGAGCCTCTGCAGTATTAAATCACGAATTGTTGGATTTTGCTCTAGGGATGGGTAGTATGCCAAATCTGTCCATGCCAACGTCTATGTCTACGATCACACCATTAGCTCCCATGTCTCTGACCTCCGTGACTTCCATCCCTCCTTTGGTTATCGCTGCTCCCCTGGTGCCTTCTGTCAGTACCTCCTCATTGCCAAATGGAACATCCAGCCTTCTGCAGCCTTTGTCCGTACCTTTCTCTTCAAGTAAGTATAGTACAGTCCAGTACTCGCTTTCGGAATTGTGAATCTTATTTTCTCTGTGGCTAATTTCAGACAGGAATGCTAATACTTGCATGTGAGTTAAAAAAAAAAAAAAAAATTGTATTTTTTCCAAAGTTCACATTTGTCAAATCGGTTCTAACTAGTTAATCTTAACAACAAGGCACTGATTAGCTTTTCTTACTTCTGTCAAAGCCTTGAGTGTTTATTACAAATCATTGCCTTATATCCAGTTGCAATACGGTTTTTGGGTTTGTTTTGTTTGTCTGTTTGTTTGTTTGTTTGTTTCAGCGCTGCCTCATACTGGTTCTATAGGTCCCATGGCAGGAGGGTTTGGTGGTGCTAGTATACAGAAGGCACAGTCACTAATCGATTTAGGATCTAGCAGGTATGAATGTTAAGTTTAAAATGGTTATATCTTAAACTTGAGTAGTATGCCTTCCAAAACTTACAGAGCATTTCTATTTTCAGAGTATATTAATTAAAAATTAGTCTATCATATTAGACCTACCAAGTCTGAAAATGGATTGTTTTGATATGCACAATAAATAATATTTTCAGTAAATCTGACAAAACTATCCAAAGCAGGTGAGAAGTTCAAATGAGATAAAGCTATGCTAAAAAGAAGGGAATGTACCTCATTAGTAAATAAAAGTAAAACTTAACAAGTGGTTATAAAAGCAATGTTTATGGATTGATGTGCTCATTCATTATAGAGGGCACCATGTAATTAGCAGGCATGTAAGAATAGTATTTGTTATAAATATTTATTTGTGAATTTGTTTTGTGAATAATAGAAGATCATGAATCTTTGTCATCAGCTGCCCTATTTCACTGATTTTTAGAGCTTTGCCATACACAGTGAGGGACTAGGCTTATCTGTCCAATTGGGCACCCAGGGAACAGTGTCCCAAAAGACAGTCCAGAGGGCATCTCCGCCCCAGCTCAGTTTCAGAAGGTGACTCAGAAGTGCTTGCACCTCTGCTGCCGATGCAAGGCATCTAGGATGAACGCATGTCTAACTTTGGGCTCCTCATACAGACAGACACCTGATGCTAGCAGATGTTCAATAAGATGATTGTAGGCATGGGGTGTGCCCGTAATCATCTTTTTTTGGTTTTGGGGGATTTTTTTTAGTCAGAAAGCTTTCTTTTGCTGGTGGTGTAGCGTTGCAGAGTAGCTCTTCTTCGGTATTACTGTTGACAGCTTTTTCACCATCACGTTCTCTAATTCCATGCAAAGAATGTCTATCCAGCATCGTGCCCAGAAGGCTTTGTTTATACCAGCATTCTTTACTTTATTGCCTTGGATAACACTGCAAATAGTTTTTTACTTGACAGAGTAGGGGATTACCTTAAACAAGGCAGGCTGGATGCACCTGGTTTTGTCTGATCTTCAAAGATGGGACACTGTGAAAATGCTGGGAGTTGCATGTAGAAGTTTTATAGGTATAACTAAACACTCCATCAGTGCTATTCTGCAGAAACCGAATGAGTTGGAAAAACTCCATTCAGCCTGTCGTTGTCACTAATAGAAAGAGGTGGAGGTGGAATATAGTGGCTTTAGAAGCTGCTTTTGGTTGTGAGTTTATCAGATAAATTTTTATGCTCGTGGTTATTCATTTGCATACCTCTTAAAGTTACTTAGACATCTGCCCAGTGCTTCACAGCCCTTGTAAACATTCTTGTGAAAGTTGAGATGTTTTCCTATGGTTTCCTATAGTATTATTTTGCAGTGGTGGACCAATGAATTGTGTGACATACATGCCTGTGATACCAAGGGAACAGGATCTTGAATTCAAGAGTTTTCTTTTAGATACGTGTCCCTAATTTCACAGTAAAATTCCGTATTAGTGAATAAAATATTTAGAGCAAGTTAGCAGAGGTAAAACTTTGTGGAAGTTGTTTTATGTTACCAGAAGATGCTATATACCTTCTGTTCCAATGCCTGTTTATTAAGCCAAGTAACCTAGAGTTCTTTCTTTATCTCTTTTTTCTTTTTTTTTTCTTTTTTTCAAATTGTATTACAGTTCAAATTCTTCCTCTAGTGCTTCACTAGCTGGGAACTCACCAAAGATTGCATCCTCAGACTGGGCAGTTCCTCAGGCCTCCAGATTAAAATACAGACAGAAATTTAACAGTCTTGATAAAAGTATGAGTGGATATTTATCAGGTGAGTATGGCATTTGATATGGAAGGGGGAAAACCAGCAGTGTTTTCTGTCTCTGGAACATCGCATGCTGAGGGATGGAATCCCAGCTTGGGATTTGACTTCTATATGAAATAAAAGCTGAAATTGTTGACATTCAGACCTATGCAGGAGAGAGAGTGGGTTTCAGCTACTGGTTCCAGTCAGCCAAGAAATGGAAATGGGTATCCGTTTATTGGCTTGGGCTCTGCATTAGACCTGGAGGGACCTCAGGAGGCAGCAGTCTCCCCAGGTAGACTGGGGAAGCTACAGCAGCAGTTGAGAGGAACCAGAGAAGAGTGGCAGTGGTGAGATCTAACTAGAAGAGCCTGAGAACCGTAAGGCTGCGGAAGTCAGCTCCATGAAGTCAGCAGTCACTTTTCAAGCATCACTCTTTGGACTGAGACTCTTTCTTATGAGTTTGTAAAATGGGGGACCTCTCACGATCATTTTTGTGCCATGTGCTCCTATGTATACATATTAATAATTGCTTAGATATTTGGGCTTTATCTTTTCAAAGAAAGCAGTTCAGGAAAGACACTGCAGCCATTGATTGGAATTTTTCAAAAGTAATTGAAGGGAGTCATTCCTTCTTGACTTTCAGTGACATTTGTGCTGTGCCACTGCATTATGGTGGTTTCGAAAGACTTCACACAAAGTTTAATACAAGAGTAGAGTTTTATGAGAGTTCTTATAAAACTGGATTACTCACTGTTCTGCAGTGAGTAGAGCGCTGGCCGAGCAATTAGTAGATGTAAAGTCAATATGTATGTCTGTAGCTTACTAGATTTCCCATTTTGAATAAGCCCTTACCAAGCCTTTGCCTCGGTTTCCTAGCCTACAAAAAAGGAGGACAATTCTCTCTTTCAAGAAAGGGATTCAGTGCTTTTTATCTTCTTCAGTTGATTTTGGGCTGAGGGTTTCATCGACCCGCCTAGAAAGGTATATAGTTCTTTGCTATCAAAGGAAAGCTGACAGCTTTCCAGTGTGCTAGCTCAAGCCTTAGGTAGACAGTCAGCTGTGCTTTTGTAACAGCTGTGGGGATTACCATAAATACCCATTTTTCATGGCAGTTTTTCTGTTAGGTCCTCTGAGTGAAAAGTACACAAGAATATTTACATCTTTATTGTGTTCAGGTTGTAATGCCTGTTGTTAAGCCTGGAATTAATGCCAACTGTCAGCCACTGATGAAAATGGATTAGATTAATATTAAAAATAAACATGCCCCAGTTCATGACCCATTTTTTTGCTACATGTGAATCTTTGTTCAAAGTATTTATTTTTATTAAAATCTTTTACGCTTTCGCTAAGGATTTCAAGCAAGGAATGCCCTTCTGCAATCAAACCTTTCACAGACTCAGTTGGCTACTATTTGGTAAGTTTAGATTATGAATTCAGCGTGTTTATGGTGTTAAGAGAGGAAATGTATTTTATTTAATAAGAAATGATGAAGGGACACCATAGATCTAAAATCATAAACTGAAACTAAGCTACTTCTTAAACTAGTTTGTTCATCAGCACATTTTCAAAAGACACCGTGACATAATATAATTAATTTTTTCGCTCTTTGTGTTTGTTTGTTAAACTCCATATAGTAATACAGATATTAATTTCAATTTCTGATTCAGTGATGCACTAGTTTAGCTGAGATGAGGGTTTGTTCATTTTAAAAGTAGGATTCTGAAATCAAGCTCTTGTTAGTTTTAAAATATGGAGAAAGATTAAAAATGGACTAACACTTCAGATTTTTAGTTTTACTGTGGTTCCCATAAAGATATCTGCATATTACACATTTGTTAAGGCTTGCCTTTACTGTGGTGATGGAAATGGTTACAGTTGTCTGAAGGCTTGAATAGTCTGCCTTTACCCTGCTAGATATGGTAGTTTGGATTATGCCTTCAGGCATAACTCCGATGTTATACGTAAAATTTACTGGCCCAGCAGAATTCACAATAGCTTGGTGCTTTACATCTCCTTCTGAGTTCCCTTTCTTCCTCTTTATCCCAGGGCAGTTATTTGTTTGTCTCTAGCAGCAGCGAGCTGAAATATTCCTTATATTCGTTCAGCTTATTTGGTTGCATGCTGTGAAGGTAAAAATGGAGTGTCAGGTTGTATTCCTTCACTCTGGAGTATGGGGACAAAAAGCAGGTATATAGTCACCAGCAGTTTTCCTCCTGGGTGCCTAGGCTGCAGACATCAGTAGCCAATGTGAGGAGGTCTGTGTACCCATGTAGAGGATTAACAACCCAAGTTTCAGTTTTGCCCGAAGTAAGGAGTTATGAATATTTCTACCAGGGTACCGTAGAAATTACGGTAATTTCTGTAATAATGGTACTGTTATGTGTGAATAGTGCTGGTCTGTCAACATAATAAAAATCTCATTTCATCATCTCCTGCTTTTGTTTTTCACTGCAGTGTGTGTGTGGGTAATGTCTTTTTGTGTGTTTTGGTGTTTCCTTTTTGTTTTTAGTGGGTTTTTTTAATCTGCTTTTTTTTTTTGAAGAGCAGTTATTTTATTAAGCATTTTACTTAAGTGCAGTCTAAGGACACATTCCTGCAATTGTATCTGCACAGATAGTTCTTTTAGAAAGGTTCCTGCTTTCTTGCCTGCATCTCTGGAAACATTTCACTGGTTTCCCACGCCCTCCCCCCCCCCATTGTGTGGAAAGCATTTTGTAGGCTAATGATCATAGAATCATAGAATAGTTTGGGTTGGAAGGGACCTCTGAAGGTCATCTAGTCCAACCCCCCTGCCGTGGGCAGGGACATCTTCAACTAGATCGGGTTGCTCAGAGCCCCGTCCAACCTGACCT
>NW_008824359.1:2921292-2921881 GCF_000699105.1 Pygoscelis adeliae | reverse complement strand
AAAGCCTTCTCTTCTCCAGGCTGAACAACCCCAACTCTCTCAGCCTTTCTTCACAGGAGAGGAGTTCCAGCCCTCTGATGATTTTTGTGGCCCTCCTCTGGACCTGCTTGAACAGGTCCATGTCTTTCCTGTACTGAGAGCTCCAGAGCTGGATGCAGTACTGCAGGTGGGGTCTCACCAGAGTGGAGTAGAGGGGCAGAATCGCCTCCCTCGACCTGCTGGCCACGCTGCTTTGGATGCAGCCCAGGATCCGATTGGCCTTCTGGGCTGCGAGCGCACATTGCTGGCTCATGTCCAGCTTTTCATCCACCGATACCCCCAAGTCCTTCTCGTCAGGGCTGCTCTCAATCCCTTCATCCCCCAGCCTGTATTGATCCCGGTGGTTGCCCCGACCCAGGTGCAGGACCTTGCATTTGGCCTTGTTGAACCTCATGAGGTTCGCACAGGCCCACTTCTCCAGCTTGTCCAGGTCCCTCTGGATGGCATCCTGTCCCTCTGGCGTGTCGACCGCACCACTCAGCTTGATGTCATCTGCAAACTTGCTGAGGGTGCCCTCGATCCCACTGTCTATGTCATTGATGAAGATATT
>NW_008824359.1:2892861-2919951 GCF_000699105.1 Pygoscelis adeliae | reverse complement strand
CTGCCTTTCCTCTTCACCAGACCCATATCCCTCAGGACTGCCAGTGCAGTGGTGGCAGCCCAGGCTGCCTCCAGTCTTGACGTCGCTGATTAGCTCACTCGCATTGGTGACCATCAGGTCCAGTATCGCATCCCCTCTGGTAGGGCTGTCTGTTACCTGGCTTAAGAAGTTATCCTCAATGCATTCCAGGAGTCTCCTGGATTGCCTACAGCTCAACGTGCTACTTTTCCAGAAGATGTCGGGGTGGTTGAAGTCCCCCAACAGGACGAGAGCCTGCAGGTGCGATGCCTCCTGTAGCTGGAGTAAGAAGGCTTCGTCAATAGGCTCCCCTTGATCCGGCAGCCTGCAGTAGACACCAACCACAAAGTTCCCTTGATGATGGATTGTGTGGTTTGCCTTCTCCTTAGAGGGGGCAGGTGATCCTTTTCCCACCCATTGCAAGGTACTCTGGGGCAGCTCACGTCTTCCCTGCACTATCGAGAAGAAAGAAGGGGAAAAAAGAATTCTACGCGAAGGTTCCTGTTGTAGAATTTGATGTAGTTTTATATAATGTTTTCTTTTGCTTTAAAAAAGAAAAAGTGGTTTCTAGCATTTTGAGCTGGTTAAGAAGTCCTGGATTCTCTTTCCAGCTCTTCTCTTGGTGTTGCAATAAATTAAGAGATGTCTCTTAACCTTTCCTATCCTTTTTGCCATATTTTACGAAAACATCTGAATAGCAGTACATTATTAAACAAAATAATATCTCCTTTTATCAACTATTCATGTTGTTAATTGTAATTAGTTTTACCAGAACATTTCACAGGAATTCTCTATTTTAAAAATTATTTTTACAGTAAATTGTTTCAGCTATCATTTGTGAGTGATTGTGATGTTTGGTTCTAATTATTATTGCTGTTAAAACTGTGCAGGTCATTAGCTGATATTGATGGAGACGGACAGCTGAAAGCCGATGAGTTTGTGTTAGCCATGCACCTAACTGATATGGCCAAAGCCGGACAACCTCTGCCACTAACTCTGCCTCTTGAACTGGTCCCACCTTCCTTCAGGTATATTGCTGAGGGCAGTGAAACATAATATCTTTTCAATGGAAGTGTTTTAGACAAGGAAAATAACCGTGTTGTTTCTCTAACAATGGTGGGCTCTTTTTCCCTCCAGGAGTGGAAAATATACTGAAAATATAAATGGAACTCTGCCATCTTACCAGCCTATGCAAGAGGAGGAGCCACAGAAAAAACAGCCAGGTAAAATACCGTTCCCATTCTTAATGTATAGGGCTGTCTTTGAAGGGCACTGAAACCTTTAGAAAGTGGAAGACATAATCGTATCCCTAGGGAGCTTCATTTCAGGAGCTAGATCCCTTTTAACTTGGATGGTAGGAAGGTTGTTAAGTGGATGTAGTCAGCCTATTACATCTAATAGAATTGAGAAGGCAGAGATAGGGGCTATTTTTAGCTGTAGGAAAGGAAAAGTGTGCTGATTAATAATGTATTTTGGAAAAGAAATCCTTCATGGCCAAATACTGCTATGCTACTGCAAACTTTTTTTCAGTTGAAAGTTCCTGGCATTACTTTGTTTTGGACATTTTGAAAACAAGGGATTCTAATGTAGTTTAATTCTCTGAAAACTAGATGCAATTTGCACATAACGTAGATTCTACTATTGACTCCCTGATGCTACCAGCAAAGGTCTCTTACCTGCAAACTTTTTTCAGTTGAAAGTTCCTGGCATTACTTTGTTTTGGACATTTTGAAAACAAGGGATTCTAATGGTCTCTTACATGCACACTGCGAGACACGACTTGCCTTTCTTTTTGGAAGGGTGGTTGCTGGGAGGCTAAACCATTTCTTTGTATCTCTTCTTGTCCTATACTGCAGTAATTGAGCTTGATCCTGTTTTGGTTTTTGCTGTTTTTAACTCCAGGAGCTCTTACAGGGAACACCCTTAAAAACTAAGCTCTTTCTCTGTGTGTTAATGTTTCTTGCACAGTGGAAAACCTTTTTAACAGAAGATAGTCTTCTCCTAGCTTATAAAAGCTGTTCTTTTATGTTTCCTCTCAAATTCAAGTCATTTTTGTGGTCAGTTTTAAGTTACAACATCTTTTTTGCAATTGGAATAGACTTAGGAAAACTTAAAGGTATTTTGGAAGAGAAAAATAATACTTTAACAAATGCAAGATGCTTATATCATCCATGACCCAACAACCTGAGCTTGCCAAAAAGAAAGTTATCTATCTTTAGTGGCATAACTGAGGTACTTGTTTGAGAGCAATGTTTTGCACAGGACAGAAATAACTACCTTTCCTTATTTTAGTGACATTTGAGGACAAAAGGAAAGCAAACTATGAGAGGGGAAATATGGAGCTGGAAAAACGCCGTCAGGTCCTGTTGGAGCAGCAGCAGAGAGAGGCTGAACGTAAGGCTCAGAAAGAAAGAGAAGAACAAGAGCGAAGAGAGAGGGAACGCCAGGAACAGGAACGGAAAAAACAACTCGAAATGGAAAGGCAGCTGGAGAGACAGCGAGAGTTGGAAAGACAAAGGGAAGAAGAAAGGAGGAAAGAAATAGAAAGGCGGGAGGTTGTTTTCTTGAAATTATTTTTTAATGCTTTAATGTATATGTACATGCATAAAGTATCCACTTGACAGAGCATTCAGGATTTGAATGCTGGCTTTGATTCTGTCTCCTCGCATGGACACTGGCAGGTTGTCTTGGAGAGAGAACATCGTTTCTCTCTGAAATCATTGTGTCTGTTATAAATGAATCAAGTGGTACAGGTTGAAGATTTTCAGATACTGCATAGGACAGATGGGATTTTCTTGGACAGGTTTCTTGGATTTATGCAAAAATCTGTATACCAGATAAGATTGTACTGAATTCATAATTGGTAACATTTTGACAGTTGAACTTGAGACAAATGTGCTTCTATTGGTGTCTCAGTGCATGCATGACTTGCATGTTTTATGTAGTTCTGTGAAATACTCACAGGAGGTTATGAGTTCTGTCTGTCAACATGCTCGTTTATTCTAAGTATAATAAGTATAATATAATAAGCAGTATTCTAAGAGCTTATTTCTAAGAAAGTCAAACAGACTTTCTCTCTGAATTATGTAGCTTTTCTTCATCCAGAGTTAGGAGCATGGTTACGGGATCACATCCTCTGTTCTTTGATGCTGAAGTATGTAAGAGCACGTTACAGAAGACAATATGTTGTGTTGCTGTTATGCTATTTAGAAATAGAGCACATTATATTCAACCATGGTCTCTTGAGTTCTGCATCTCCATTGTAATTTAAGATAATGTAACTTTTCTGCAGGCAGCAAAGCAAGAACTTGAGCGCCAGCGACGATTGGAATGGGAGAGAATTCGTCGCCAAGAACTTCTTAATCAACGTAACAGGGAACAAGAAGAAATTGTCAAGTTGACCTCTAAAAAGAAGAGCCTTAATCTTGAATTAGAAGCCCTGGTAAGACAGAAATTTCACTATGCATCTTGAAATACAGTATTTTAAAGTATGCAAATCTTAGAAGCTACATTAATGGCCCAGTAGGAGTTTCACTCTATTTTGAATGAGCAATCTAAAGCAGGTATTTTGGGTTGTTTTAAAAAATCGATAATGAACTAAACTGCCAACAGGTTTAGTGCAGAAGCGTTTTTTGCAGTATATGGTATAATTTGTCTTCGATTTCTTTCTAGACGGACAAACATCAGCAAATCTCAGGCAGATTGCAAGATGTTCGAAGCAAAAAGCAAATTCGAAAAACTGAGCTGGAGGTTTTAGATAAGAAATATGACCAAGGAATCATGGAAGTTAAGCAACTACAACAACAGCTTCAGGTATATAACTTTCTGTTAAGCTTGTAGTTTTCCTTTACTACCTATTCTGTGTTTCTGTGATGCTGTTGATAATACATCCCCATAGGGAGGAATAGTCAATCAGTTTGATTATAGCGGAGAGAGGAAGTCGGCAAGGCTGTCAACATTGCAGAGGTTTTTAGTTTTATTTGTGGTGGTAAAGAAATGATTACATGTGCTACAACAAGCTGATAGTTGAATGAGGACCGTTGTCACAGCCTCAGCTATTATTTTATGAACCAATAATAGTGACTTCTCTTTAATTGTGAGTTCTTTTGTGGCTCCAGACTCAAATTTTTATGAGGAATGTTTTCCTGTATGCAGAGCAAGTTGGTCTTAGGGCTGAATTATCTCGCTGCTCTTTTTTCTTTTTTTCCTCTCTTTGAGTAGCAAGACATGAATTATTTCAAATCAGTTGACTACCATAAATCATCCTGTACTATATTTTTATGTAATGCTCCTGCACATCAGGGAAACTTCTTTTCATGTTCCTGTGTGTCACAGAAAGTTACTGTTTGGGCTTGGGGCAGTCAAATGTTCTCATGATAATATTTACACTTTTAGCATGTCTGTTCATTTTTTTTTTCCAAGCTGTGTTTAAATGCTTTTGGGTCAAAAAACATTCAGTTTCAATAGTATTTATATTGAGAGTATAGAAGTCATTTTTTCCTCTACCCCATAATGATGACTTGCATCCACATTTCATTAACATGAGTTGAATTTATGTGTGAAAATTCACCCATTTTTACTTACTGTTTATAAACAATACTAAAAATTTGTTATGTTCTCTTTAATATCTACAGGAGTATCAGAATAAACTAATCTATTTAGTTCCTGAAAAGCAATTGTTAAGTGAAAGAATTAAAAACGCTCAACTTGAAAACACTCAGAGTAAGTGCCTGCGAATGAATTCTCTTCTGTTTGCTTTGATGGCTTTTCATCACTTGTAAAAAAGGCTGAAGGATACAGAGGTGTTAATCACACCTTCACTTTTACATCTTTTCAGTTAGTGCCATTGTAGCATTGTTTCATCTGCATTTCATTATTTCCTTCATGTTCTAAATAAGGGGCAAACACATTTTCACGAGAAAGCACAGATTTTGCTTGAAACTCTATTTATACAGACTACGCAGCCCACAGATATTATTACACCTTGTCTTTTTTTGGTAGTGTAAACTCAAGGGAGTTAATTTATGTAAAATTTCCACTAGTCTTTACATCAAATCACACTAGAAGTCCCTAGCTAAAGAAGTTTGCTATGAATTGGTCTGATATTAAAAACCAACTTGCAATTTATTCTCTATGTATTACATGTCATGCCTCTGTGTCCCAGTTAGGTGTTGGGCCCACTTTGTGCTGTATGGGAATAGAAAGGTAAATCAAGGAATTTTTGTGAGGAAAGAGGTTGGGACTGTGTGTATATTAGGAAAAATAATAAAATAATTAGTGAAACGATAAATCCTTGTAAAATTGCTTGTCTTTCCTTACACAGGTACAGGAATCGGTTCAGTGCACAAAAAGTCCCTAGAAAAGGAAGAATTATGCCAAAGACTTAAGGAACAACTAGATGCCCTTGAGAAAGAAACTGCTTCTAAACTTGCTGAAATGGCTGCATTTAACAGTCAGCTTAAGGTACATCTGTTCTCTAAATACTTAGTCTTAAACTGGTAAGCAGTATCTTTATTTCTTCATCCAGTCATAAAGATTGGTGGCACTTCTACCAGGCTCCCAAAAAGCTTCTTCCAGCTTTCCATGTCAAATAAGAACTAGCAAAAGTCTTGGAGTAAATAGTGCAATAAAAATGCATTTAAAACTATTGCTAACGTACTAAAATATGAACTTCCTGCTAATCATTGCTTTGCATGAATCAACTGTTGCTCACTCAACTTTTGCCTTCTAGAATTTATTTTGATTTAGAATTGAAGTTTTTCAGGCCCTTGCAAATTCTGTTCTTACAGTACTGAGGTTATATTGGCTACTATTTTTGAATTGTGGACTGAACATTTAACTTCTATTGAAAGAATACAGGGGTTTGTAGCACATTGTACAAGATCTGCTAGCAGACTTCGATATCGTCCTGAAAGTAAGCATAGACCAGTTATTTGTGTAGAAGTTAAGAAATATCGACCACTGGCCCTGAAGGCCTTTTTGTTGCAGAGGCAACTCTTGACTCGCCTAAAAACGCATGCAACTCTCAGATAGGGTAGCATGCATCCACTTAACTTTATTTACCAGCTTACTCCTAGAGGCACTGATGTGAACTTTATTCTTAAGTAATGGATTTATGCTGGGCCAACGTGAGGGCTCTGCACTCTCCAATAAAAAGAATGCAAGAGCAAAATTTGTAAACGTTTAAGACAAGGATTTTTAGTTACTTGTTTATTGCATGGCTTGCTGTGTTCAGTGGCTGAATCCACCATTTAGTCTTCCCTAAAATATGTTTTTCAAAATACAGTGCAAAGATTAATTGGCTTTTTATCTGCCTTATCTTACAGTGTGAGAATATGGATGATTCTGTTCTTCAGTGCCTTTTGTCTCTGCTAAGCTGTCTCAACCACCTCTTCCTCTTACTTAAGGTTATTTTCTAATCTTTGGCTCTTTTGGTTTTTAATTATTTCGCAATTTTTCTCTGCTTACCCTTTCTGTTTGGATGTACAACTTCTGTTAAATAAATTTAAATAAATAAAATAAAATCAATAGACTCCTTTTCTTTCTGCTAGCTTTTATATCCTCTTAAAGACTTAACATTTTCTTACCTGCTTAGAAAGCTGAACTGCAAAATACTGATAGCCATTTTATTTCTTAACAGGCTATGTTCACTAAGTTGTTTTACCCAGATACTTTTATTTTTAGTTAAAGTAACATCAACCAAAAAAATACTGTCTTAGATGGAAACAGTGTCTTCTCCCACCTTTCCACCTGTTGCTCTCTACCTGTCTCGCTATGCCTGTATCCATACATCTTAAGCTGTGAGTCAGGTTAATGAATTCTCATTCGAGTTTGAGTCTAGAAGTAGCATCAATGCCCAGAATATGACATATGATATGGCAAACGCAATGCTATTAAGCCTCCAGATTAACCCAATACTAAAACCTACTTGCTGTTTTTTCTCAACACTGCTTTTGTCTGCTGGGGTCAGAAATCTAACTTTTGATTTTTTTATTCTCCCCCTCCCCGCCCCCTGCAAATTATGCTCAGAATTACTTAACTGACCTTTCCATTTTACATAAGGGTTATTCTTCCTTAAATCAAAATACAAGAGTTTCTGTAATGCAATTTTGTTTCCATAGCGATCCTCAATTTCTATGCAAAATGAGAAGAAAAAGTGTTCTCAGCTGAATATGTTAAGGGAAAAATAGTAGTCAATTGTTTGGTTTAGTTTGTTGCTACAGAGACTTTCACTGACAGAAATCTTGTTATCTTGCCCTTTTCATGTAAATTACGCAGTATCTCTTAGGCAACATGATTGTTGGTAGAGGTGCATATTGTAGTGGGAACAGATCACTCTTAATTGCTTTATTTGCATTTATGAGATCAGATATGAAAAGTCAGGGTATACCTGTTGCATTGCTCAGTCTGTATCAATAGAATTCCTAAGAAAAAATAATGTAGTATCTTACAGATGTTTTGTAACATGGTGAAGTACAATCTAAATTAATTCTATTGTTGATTATTTTTCTTCTGTAAATTTAATTATCCCAAAGATTCATGCTGATTTTCTGCTGTGAAAAAGTTTGTTATGAGAGAGAGATGAAACAGGAATTGAAGGATGTGTTCGAAAGAAAAAGAGCAAAATTGTGAAGTTTACAAACAATAGGAAAACTCCAGTCTGAGTTAGTGTCTTTAAGCTATGGCTTCCCACAGTGGTAAGCTTGCAGGATATTTTTATAAAGTTTTTCTGATTTAAATATGGGACTAGTCATTCAGACAGCATCACAAAGGCGAACACCCTACTGAAGGGATGCGTTCTCAGGTTTATGGTATTGTGTTGGCTTTCAGTTGAAGTCTGCCTCCTCGGCAAATGTGTCTTGTAGTTATTCAAAATATGTTTCATTGCCTTCTGTGTCCTTAGATAATATTGTGTTTGAACACTCAGTTTTATATCTTCCCTTCTCCTCTGTCATATTTGCCATTTCGAACAGGTGCATGACTGGAAGTGCTCTTGGAAAGCCTAAGTTACGTCAAAGGCTTTGCAAACCTGCCAGCTACTTTTATGCTTCTACGTCTGTTTATTTGACTTTCTTTACAGTGACCTCCAAGGACTATTAATGACTTAATATTACTTTGTCCATTTGTATTAAAACCTGGTTCACAAAGCATTAAAATGCCTGGATGCTTTTCTCGAACGATTGGCTTTATTCCTTTTGACGTACTTTGTTGTCTTTTCTCATTAGGACTTGAGAGAAAGTTACAGTACACAGCAGTTAGCCTTGGAGCAGCTCCACAGGATCAAACAGGACAAAATAAGAGAGGTAGAAAAAAGAAGAACTGAACTTGCACAGAAAAAGCGACTGGAAGATGAGGCTGCAAGGTACCATGTCTGAACGTATCAGCGTTGCAGTTTTTAAAGCAAAAGAATGCTGTGGTGACTTTAAGACACTGACTGTAATAAGCAGGAGGTTTAATCAGTAAAAATATATCCTAGTGAGTTGCCTCAGAGAAAATGTTTTATATGGAGTACCACTGATACAAGATGGTTTGAATTTCCTCTTTCCAATCTGTTTTTATCTTCTTTAAAAAAAAACAAAACACACCTTATAATTCAGATAAACCATGTAGTCACTTTTGCTAATAAGATTTTTAGCTCCTTTAATATATAATCCTCACACGTTTAAAATTCCTTGTTTTCTGCCGTGTGTTGCTGGCCTTCAAAAGATCTGACCTATTTTCTTAAAAGCACTTCTGACTGAGTAGGTACTAGTTTTTTATCACGTATATCCAGACAATTGTGAGATTGATACTTAAGACAATAGGAAGGGCATTGACTGCTTAATTCCTATGTTAATCTTGGAAGCTGGACAAGTGAGCAAGCTTTGAGTTTTAAATTTGGTTCCCTTTTTAAGAGGACAATGAAAAAACTCAAATACATGTCTGAGGGGATCGTCCCTTCACGTATATGGTCCTGGTTTTGCTCAGCCCAGCCTTATATCAAGCACTCAAATTTCTACTGTTCTGAGCTCTTGGTTTCTCACGGTCTTGTTCTCAATTAGTTTTGTTTTCCTTTGTTTCACTGATTAAGAAACCATAGTTTCTAGGGTTTGATTCTGGCTGTCTCAAGATGCCCTCTCTCCAGACCTTCTGCTATCAGCTGCCTGTTTTGAGCTTAGCAGCCCTGGATTGAAACAGTACCAGAGAGGGGGTGGATGGGCGCTCTCAGTGGGCCAGTCCTCAGCTCTGGAGTTGCTTTGGTGTACTAGTTTTGACTTCTCATTCAGAGAATTGCTCTGGTTTGTCTTTTTAATTTGAGAGAGATTTTCTTTTTCAGTGATTCATATTTGTTTTGACTGTTTTTAATGAAGCAGAGCTAGTGACCTTGTAGTATGTGTGATTCATGGTCTTAACTCACAACAGCATTTTTCTACAACATTGTGATGGAGTCTCGTAACATTTGTGACAGTCCCGTTAAGAGAACCATATGCCACGTGTATAATGATGTCCCGTTAATTTTTCTGTTGAATATAGCTATCTGATAGGGTAACAATATTACTGCACAGCTCTACCAGATCCTGTCACGTGCTTGAAAACACAATAAAATGACCATCAGATTAGTGGACCTCCCACAGTGATTTGATGAAGCAGTCTCGTCTAGGCGTGGTCCTTCCTCAACAACCTCTTCAGAAGGTGGCCCAAAGGGTTAGGTCTGCTCTTTTCAGAAGAAAGGTCTCGACAGCTGAAATACAATGATTTTTAAGGGTGTTGAATTGGATAATAACCTCTTTGGAGAGATGAGGCACAGGGTAAAATCTGAATAATTTCAGAGAATACAGTCAGATTTCCAGATTCTGTCTGGTGAAGAGTGTGGCAGTGGCGGGGATAAGTGTATTGAATAGATTACAACTGTTGAAGGCAAAAAATTAAAGCAGCAAGGATCAGTATGCAAAAGCTATTTTTATGTATGTACCAGACTGAAATTTTGTTATTAGTCTGTTTGAAAAGCTTAGTTTCTGATCGTGAGATTTGGATACTACCTTGGTGGACAGCTTAAAACCACCCTTGTTCAATTAACAGATCACTTCTTGCTCATCAGGGATGTAGGTGAGCAGAAGTGCTTGTGGAGGCACTGCACAAGCAACCATGTGGCAGTGTTTCTATACCAAGAATTCTAATCCATTTGTTATTTATATGCGAAATATACTGGCACTCATGTTAAGATGAAGCACGATCTTCTGTGGAAGAGCTTATTGCCCAGAGAGAAAAGCAGTTGATATCATAGTTGATATCAATTTTACTTAAAAGTGCAGTCGATTACTCTGTGAACATGATCTCATTCGGTTTTATCTGAATGTTCTCTCACTCCTCTCTCATTCTTTTCTTTCAGAAAAGCAAAACGGGAGAAAGAGAACCGGTGGCAGGAAAATATCCGAAGGGAAGAGGAAGAGAAAAAGAAGCGATTGGAGGAAGAACGAATGCAGGAAAAAGTTCAAGAAAAGCTGAAAGCTGAAGAAGCAGTTGCTCTGATGAGAGAAAGGGAAAATAAACAACAGCTTTGTTCAGAGGAGGAGAAAAATAGGCAAGCCACGATCTTGAGGGAAACAGAACAACAAAGGCAGAGGCAACTGGAAGAAGATAAAAGAAAGCAAGAACAAATTGCAAAAGAAGCTGAGGAGAGGCGTAAGCAGAACGAAGAAATAAAGAAGGTAAAAGAAGCGACCAACTCTCAAGAGGTGGAGAAACGCACTTCTAAATTAAACACAAATGAGAAGTTTGCAGATCTGTTGAAACCAACAGAAGGTAAAAGTCTTAAGCCACCCTGGAAAAATGAAGGTAATCTTGGTCTGTTAGATTTTTGCTTTAATGGTTCTTATTTTCCTGAGCATCATTTCATTCTTTAAATATATTATTGTTAATGTGACACTATGGCAGGCTTATTGTCTAAAATATTATTTAAAAAAACCCCAGCAATGTTCCATGTCTTTAGTTAGTTATAAATCATCCTGTTAACTTAGGTTACTTCTGTCAGTGTTCAGGACCTATGTTTCTGATGACAAATCTTCCAGTGATCACGGCCGACAAATCACAGATGCTGAAAACAGTAATACTTTAGCTTTTTTGGCCTGCACTTTCTGTCATTAAAGCAGAATGCTAATATGGAGGAGTTTGTGCAATGATGAGTGGAGGGGCAGGTAACGCTCAGCGAAGTGATTTATTAACGTTGAAATCTAGTTTGTTTCTGCATTACTCAATGCGTTATTCAATGCCTCTTATTAAAAAGCAAAGAACTGAAGTCAACCTAACTAAAATACTAGTTTAACAATATTTTCGCTAAAGGCAGTTTTGATTAGTTCCATCTTTCATTAGTTCTTGTCGTTTTTTATTAGCCACTTTTATCACTGAGTTCAGCAAGAACCAAATTAGAGCAGCACTGAAAGGTATTTGCACACCTCAACTATACCTTGTAAAACATTCACTGTTAGCAACATCAGTCGCAGACTTGGAGAACATAGATACAAAGAAAATAGAAATTGTGGTATTTTAGGTTTCTAAGTAAAATCCTCACTGCCAGTAGCAGTGGTATCTTTTCAACTTGGAAAATTATAATTGTGTTAAACAAGACTATATTAAAGCACTGGCTTAGCCAGAGCGCTTTGACAAGGAAAGATGAGAACGTAAAGATGTCATTTTTTCACTTCAGAAGACAATGCATTTTATTGCCTGTGTTGCGTTTACTATGATTAGCATCGTATGCATCCTATCAGCCTGTTGTAGCTAGTGATCTCCTTTGATACTTGCATAGTGTCTTTGGGGCAAGAACAGTTCTTTTCTTATATTCATACCTGATGCTTAGAATGGTGGGGCTCCAACTAAGTGGGTGTCTTTCAGCTGTATCAAAATGGTAACTAGTTGCCTTATCTTTTCAGGCAATGCAGTTAGCGTCTCAGAGTCTAGGAATTCAGTTGCCTTGGTAAATTACAGAGCTTTATATCCGTTTGAAGCAAGGAATCACGATGAGATGAGCTTTAATACTGGGGATATAATTCAGGTAAGATTTGCTATTGACATTTACCTTGCAAAAACCCAACCCCGCATCCCCAGCCTTGAGATACACCAGGGTCTTAAGTGTCAAAAGCATTATTTTGATATATTTTAAGACTTACTCAAAATTTAAATTTGGTTGGGGTTTTTTTTGTTTGTTTGTTTTTTAACGGGTGAAATTAGGATTAGTTCAGCTAAAACCTTTCTTTGGATCTTGCACATCCTAGAGGTGTTGAGAATCTGTTTAGAATAACAATAGTGAACTCTAAACATAAACTTTCTGAAATCAGTTAATCAGGAATGATGTAGTTGCTGCAGTTCATCGTAGTGTACAGGTTGGCCTTTAAGTGTCTACTTGAAATACGAGTGTAGAAAATAGAGACATGGATGGCTACATAAAATGACAAAAATTATTAATGCCATTTCAATTCAAATTAAACAAACTAATTATTTAACGAGTAGATGTGAAAGGTTCTTCTGAATCTTAATAGCATTTTCTAATGTATTCTTAGCATAGTCTTCTGCCTCTTATTGGCTGGTCTGTGGTAAATGCTCCTTCAGGCAGATATCTATAGTAGTTTATTCTGTGTCCATTCTTTGTAGCACTTCTCTGGATTCAGCTGAACATGCTATCTATAATGTTACAGCAGGACCATAAGATTGGAAATGTCTTCTGGCTTCTCAGTTGAAATCTGTGTTACTTCATGTAATTTTAACACTTGGCAGCATACACGTTTTTGAAAGCATGTGCATTCGGGTGGACTTTTGAAAACTGATTTACAACTGTGGTAATACAATTAATATATATGTTTCTAATACATAAGTCCATATGGTTCCTCCTCGTTCAGATTACAAGTGTGAGGTAGGTGATAAGGGAGAATTTACAAAGCAATGTGGTACAAAATATTAAAACACTTAAGTATTAGCCTTCAGTTTGACAGTGTTAAATCATTTATTTGCATTTTCATACCAGTGAAGCATGGAAGAGGGAACAGAGAAGTAGGTTTTGTTTTGGCTTCCTTCTCAGATATAATTAACTGTGTCATTTACCTACTGATAACTTATTTTAGAAATAGGCTAACAGCTGCCGCCTCCTCCTCCTCCTTCTCCTCTTATACCCCAAACCTCAACTAAGCTAACTAGCTGATGGTATTTGATGAGCTGCTAATTTTAAGCTAATTTTGACTAATTTGCTAATTTGCAGCATAATGGAGACTTCAATATTGCTATGAATGTTTAAGGATGCTGTTGGCTGGGTGCCGGTCTCTTCTCTCAAGTAACAAGCGATAGGACAAGAGGAACCGTCCTCAAGTTGCGCCAGGGGAGGTTTAGATTGGATATTGGGAAAAATTTCTTCACTGAAAGGGTTGTCAAGCATTGGACCAGGCTGCCCAGGGAAGTGGTGGAGTCACCATCCCTGGAGGTATTTAAAAGACGTGTAGATGTGGTGCTTAGGGACATGGTTTAGTGGTGGACTTGGCAGTGTTAGGTTAATGGTTGGACTTGATGATCTTAAAGGTCTTTTCCAGCCTAAGTGATTCTATGGTTCTAGTCTATGCTTAATCGTATAGTGCATAACAGAATTTTTGGACATGTTTTGGATGCAGTCAAACGACAATTGTATCTGTAAGCAGAACTGCAGCAGTTGTTTTCATGCACTGCTGGGCTCGCCAGCCGCTGCCTCTTGGCTGCACATTCAATAAAATACAACACAATGCACTAAATTTTTGGCAAGCCAGAACGGCTCCAGGCATAGTACACGGTCCCCAGTGTGCATGGTTGGGGCCCATTTGAAGGAATATAATGTCTTTGAGGCCTGTCTCTACCTGTGTCTAAAAACAGTGCAATTGCATCATCACCCTGTTTCTTCAACAGGGCAAAATCAACACAATTCTGAAAGGGAAATGCTGATCCTTGTGTGAGTGCTGCTCACGCTGTTCAATTCAGAGTGCCAGCAGGTGCTGATGCACTAAATACCCTGTTTGTTTCATGCTGCTAATTGCGTTTTCTTTGTATTTGTCCTCCTGTCCATAGGTTGATGAAAAAACTGTGGGAGAGCCTGGTTGGTTATATGGGAGTTTTCAAGGACATTTTGGTTGGTTTCCATGCAATTATGTAGAAAAAATACCAGAAGGAGAAAAATCTTTATCTCCTAAGAAGGCCTTACTTCCTCCTACAGTATCTTTATCTACTACCTCAGCTGCTTCAGAGTGAGTTTTCGTTATGTTTGTGTTAAAATTGCTTTTTCTAAGTTTAGCTAACACATAATGTGCTGTATAGTTTCATTCGGTGTTCGTTTTTAAAATATAAATGCAGAAAACTTATTGAAGAACCTACCTGAAAGTCTTGGCTTGTAAATTTTAAGTATTTGATAGTCTGCTTCGCATTGTGTAGAATATCTGTTTTATATATGTTAAAACAAAAGTGATTCTGCTTGAGGTACTTTTGAAATAAAAATTGTGGTGTGTTAAACATGCCTGTATTCAATTTGCAGACCACTTTCACCGAGTAAATCCACAGAAGAATCTGATTACCAAAACATACCTTTTTCTAGCCTGAATGTTAACACAGCATGGCAACAGAAATCAGCTTTTACTCGCACTGTGTCCCCTGGATCTGTTTCACCCATTCATGGACAGGTATGGAGAACTTGCTGTATATTAAATTGACATTGATTAAACTTATTTTAAAAAACAAACAAACAAAACCAGATGAAACCACAGCTTGTCTAATACTGGGTGCACCGAACAGTCTAGAGGATAAAGAAACTAGTCTGAATTCTCCACTAGTGTGCATTGACATAATTCCATGCGTTTCCATGGACCAGTGAGTGAGGAGACTCACGCAGTATGTTTCTTAATTCTATAATAATTTTCACCTGTAATTAGACACAAGATATTTCTAGCAAATAAGAAAGAAAGTTGAGAGATTGTTCCTGAGTCAACAGGTTGTATACAGCAATGTAGAATGTTGTTGACCAGACAACAAATTATTCAGCCAACACTTAGGAATGAAATTGCTTAGATTGCAGTTAAAAGAGACGTCACTGGATGGCTGGTTGGGTTTTTTTAACACTTGCACCAATTTGGGATAGTGTGGTCGATCAACATCTCCACTTCTGTCTTAACAGGGGCAACCTGTCGAGAACTTAAAAGCACAAGCACTTTGCTCTTGGACTGCAAAAAAAGATAACCACTTGAATTTTTCAAAAAATGATATCATTACTGTCCTGGAGCAGCAGGAAAACTGGTGGTTTGGAGAGGTACATGGAGGAAGGGGTTGGTTTCCAAAATCTTACGTCAAGCTGTTACCTGGGAGTGAAATCAAGAAAGAGGAGTAAGTATGACTTTTGGGTTTGTTTTATTCAACAGTTTACAAAAAAAGGTGGGTTTAGAGTACAAAATTCTTGCAGTGCAGAATACAAATACTGTTAAAATTTACACCGTGCCATTTTAGGCTTTTATTATTTCATTCTGGCCAGCCAAGTGATGTTGGGCTCACTACTGTGTAAACAGACAGTCTTCCAAGGCTGAGTGCTGTGAAAAATCAGTGGTGTTAGGTTATTCATCAAGTGCCAGACTTTGTTTTGGTTCATTACCGAGTCAGCTCTCTTGCAGTGTAGTTGCTTTCTGCCTCTGAAGGTGCCAATTTCTAATTGACCTACAAAGAATTGTAAACTCATAAGGTGCGTCTTGCAGAAATAGTGTATTTTTACTTGAAAAGATCATTATGTCTATTCTAAAGCTGCAAGGTAACTGTTCAGGTAATAATTCAAAGTCTGGTTTCTTCTGGGATGGGCTGCACCATTGTGTGTGAATTGTTCTTTTCATGTGTTATGATAAAAGTTCTTAGAAATTCTCTAGAATGAGAGAATTTAGACAAAATCTTTAATTTATACTCCTTTTGGATAGCATAATTTGCAAATATCCCTTCTCATCTTTCATCACTTTTTTTTTCGGTAAGTGGTGTGCTCTTGGATGCCATTCATATCTTAAATATCAGTAATACCTGTCACTGTTTGACAGTCAGGAAAGTCTTTGCAATTAGTTTAGAGGCAATACCAACTTTGAGATAACCAAAGTGAGCTTAGTCTCATCCTAATAAAGAGATTTGTTCTTGATCAGCCTTCTTAGTTACTCAAACTTTTTTTTTCTTTCTGCAGACCAGAAGCTATTTATGCAGCTGTAAACAAAAAGCCTAATACACAGTCTTACGCAGCAGGAGAGGGTAAGACAGCATGAAATATGCTACTTAATGATACAGTCTGTTTCTGCTTAATGGCATGTGAATAAGCTTAAATATGTGACGTTTCTGAGCAGGCCTTTTAATGCTTGTCCAAAAGATACAGTGCAAATGTTGAGCTACTGTTACGAGAATTCTAAAACAGGAACTTAAGTAAAGCTTGTAACTAATTCAGGTTGAGCACAGACATGGGTTTTGGTTTTGTTTCTAAGACTTTTGCTCGAGCATGAATTTATTTCTGAAAACTTAAATATGTCTCATACCCCTAAGCCGAGTTCTCTTTCTGCTGTTCTCTACTGTCTTATGCTGTACTGTAGAGACATGAGAAGGGATTTTTAGTCTCCTGAGTGTGGATCATTCTCTTTTAATCAGCAGGGAGTAGAGAAAACAAATACTGCTGGAGAAAAAATTGTGGGAAGCACTTTCTAAGCCTTTTAATCTAGTGTATCTCCATGCTTCCCCAATTATATTTTAATTCCACTTCTGTTTTTTCATTTTTGCTGTGTTAGTCAGATAAGAATGGCTTTAATCAGGTTTAGGTGTGGAATATACATGCTTGCTGTGAAACACAGAGGTACTTAATGCAAGAGATGAGTTTTCAAGCTGTGGTCTACAGGCCTCTGCTGATCCGCAGGATGATCATAGTGTAGTAACTCTCACTGTGCCAAATCATCTATCTGTACAAAGTTGTGTACCTGTCGTTCAGAGTTGTACACATGAGGCGAGATGTGATTTCAATCAAGCAAGTAGGTAGGTTGATTCACAAACTTGTGAGGACATGATCCATGTTATGAGCACACTGATGAACGCTGATATCAAAGATAGCTTTACTTGCATCTGACATACTTTTATTCTCGTATCTGAAACTATTGTCGTCTTCTTTATATATGCTGTTTGCACAGAGTATGTTGCGCTCTATTCATATTCAAGCTCTGAGCCCGGTGACCTGATTTTCACGGAAGGTGAGGAAATCCTAGTGACCCAGAAGGAAGGGGAATGGTGGACCGGGAGCATTGATGGCAGAACTGGAATCTTCCCCTCCAATTACGTCAGACCAAAGACAGATCAAGAAGTGAGTTTGTATTCCGAGAATTAACGCATGATGCTTTCTCTCAATTTTATTGTATTACTGGTATTGATATCTAGCTCTTAGACAGTGATTTTAAGCAGAGGTTTATGTGCTTGACAGAAAAGAAAAGCCTAGGTAGTTTGAGTGCTAAATCAGTGCTCTAGCCACAGTGTCACACTGTCTCGCTCCATACTGGATGGTATTTTGTTAAATACAGGCTCAAAATGAAAATCTTCATGTGCTTTTCTGTCCGCATGCTTAAAGTTGGTGTAGACTCTACTGGTTTTATTGCACATTAAAAGATGATTGTTGTATCTTTGTAGGCTTCTAGTAATGCTGGCAAAACTGGAACAATAAATAAGAAACCTGGTAAGTGTGTGATAACTTTTTAACATTTAGGTCTGTTTCTTAAGTGACTATGAGCATTTAGGTTCATAGCAGTGTTTTAATGGCGGCTAATGTGCTTAGCTGCAAGATATGTACCAGGATATTTCTGTGGATCTAGCTCCTACTGAGCTAGACAAAAAATAACAAATGCAATTAATATATTATCTTTTCAGAAATTGCTCAGGTTACTACTGCCTATGCTGCCTCAGGAACTGAACAGCTTAGTCTTGCTCCAGGACAGCTAATACTTATTCTGAAGAAAAATGCTAGTGGATGGTGGCAAGGAGAGTTGCAGGTAATTATTGAAGGAGAAATAATTATGACTTCATGAATGGCAAGGAGGTGATCTTGGGTTTAATTCGAGAAAACAACTAAGTACAGTGTTCTAAAAGCTGGCTAGAAAGTTATTTTCATCTTGTATAAACCGTATTTGGGGAAAAACAAGTTTTTAATTAACCCTTGGCTTGCTGGGGTTTTCGTTTGTTTTTTTGTTTTGGGGGTTTTTTTTGGTCACAGAAAATAGTAAAACTGTCAATGAACATGTGCATGGGAGGGGGAAGAGGGATGTCGACAGTTAATAAATTGGTTAGGATTTAATTGGTAAAACATTAAATTGTAAAATTATTCTAATGAAAGAACAGGAATTCTTGGAAGTTGGAGTTGGAAGCTAGTTTATTGTGAAGGTTGCTGTTCCTACTTTTCTCCTTTCCCCACCTAGTGACGAATTTCTAGTCCCAAGGGTTGAGGGTACTGTTACGTGGCTTTCTTCTTAAACCATAGTTGATATTTTGACTCTTGGAGCCCCATGGATCTTGTCCATAATAGCCTTCATCTTTGCAACCAATGCAAAAAGTTAAATCATGATCTTATAATGTCTCTTTGTTACCCTTTTCTTTAGCTGAATTTTAGCTGAATCTTCAGCATTAGCCTGAATTTAAACATGTTACTTCCAAAACTGAATGCTATTTCCAATACTGGGATTGAAAAGCACAACAGAAAGTTCTGTCCCCTTAATATCACTTAATTGGCCTTTCCCAAGGTATTCTACAGCTGCACGCCCTCCGTTTCAAGTGAATACTCTTGTTAACACTCATCTTCCTTCTCCAACAGTTAGAACAGGGCTGATCTAACTATTCAGCATCTCTTTTTAAAACCAGCCTGCTTTACAGATACAGGAGGAGAGATCACAGTGAGCAAGTTGAGAAATTGCTGCACTGAGTTTCTGTGAATTAACAGCAGTGGAAAATTTATTCATAGTATGTGCAAAAAAAAAACCCAAACAGCAAACAATGAATAATTTGTATTTTAAGAAAAGTAGGCCCAGTGCTGGTTCAGGAAGAAGCTTCAAAGAATTTAAAAAAAAAAAAAAAAAAAAGTGAGGGAAGGGAAACTAAGATATGTAATTGTCAATTCTTGTTAGTTTGAGTTTCTTTTTTTGTAATAGAGCTCACTCTGCAGTTACTGCTTTCTAAAATCTATGCTCGCTTTTACATCCTGACTTTTTTGTGCACTCTGAAGTATATTTGTTTCTTCAGTGTGTGCAGAGATCATCTTTACCTGTGGGACTAAAAAAGGAAAGACTAAAAAATGAGGAAATTCTTTTCAAACCCTCACGTGCTGTACTAGGTAGGAAGTGATACCAAATAGGTCAGGGTTTTCAAAAGTAGCTTATGGTAATCGTTACCTCTGTTCTGGGAATCTCGTTAGAGACTCCATATATGATGCATAAGTGGAATGTTCGTAGAGCACATTTTCAGCCCTACAATTAAATTGTGCACTGAAATAATTAGCTGCGCTTGAAAATTTTGGATTAATACATTTGCCAGCACATATTAGGGTGCAGCTTTATTTGAATTGGGTTGTTTTATCCTTTAGCCAGATTTTTTCCTTTAGAGATCTGTTTAGTATTTAGTTGGTGTTTGGAAGCCTGACTTTTTGTCTTTTGTTGGCAAAACTGCGTGACATATTTGTTGCGTTTTTTCCAGTCTATAGGCTATTTGGCTTCTTAATTGTGTAATAACCATTTTAAACATTTACAGGCAAGAGGGAAAAAGAGACAGAAAGGATGGTTCCCTGCCAGCCATGTGAAATTACTGGGTCCGAGCAGTGAAAGAACCGCATCTGCTGCTCCCTCAGGTGAAAAAAAATTATGACTTTATATTTCATTTAGAGTATTTTATGTAACTGCTTCAATTGGTCAGATACTAGTCTGAATTACAAAACGAGCGTAATATTATGTTTAATGGCCGTATCTGATTGTGGTGTCACTGTGGAAGGTAAAGCCCTAGTCAGAATCTGGGTCTTTTGACAGACTTGTCCGTTCAGCTCTTATCTCTGTCCAAGAAAGGTAAAATCTCACAACTTCTTAATCAAAACAGTTCTTTGTGGGGTCCCTCCCTAGCGTATACAATCCTCTACATACCTTACAACAGAAGGTCTGTCATACGAAGACGTTTATATCCAGAAATCTCTGAGGATCAGCAGTCCACCTTCTATGGCAAGAGCTTTTTAATTTTGCTGAATGCACTAAGAGCCACACTCTTCTCATTTGGAAACTCTGTGTTTCCAAATGCTAGCAAAAATCTTACAGAAAACTAGGAATCATTGACAAACACCTTGGAATTACATGCACTGCGCCTTATAAGGAGGGAGACTAAGCAAATTTCCACTAGATTTTTCCATTTGAATGGCCGGGTACAAATGAGATTATTTCACAGAAAAGGAGCTTTTTTTGGTTCTGCATGCTTAAATTGTGCTGTTCTCCACAGCTACGATTTGCTTATACAACAGCTTCCTGGGTATTACTGGACAAAACTTCCCTTTGACTAAACTAGCAGCTCACGATTAGCTAATGCACATTTCCTCTGCCTTCGCCACGTTTTTCTCACAAGTATCAGCTATGAGATAATGAAACTCACTTTCTGTTCCCAGCCAGTAAAAGAGATAGAAGCGTACTTGATTGTATTTTAAAATGTTTAGAAGGTGAATGGATGCTATACTAACTTGAATCAATTCACTATATATAAAGTGGGGAAAAAAGATTACCGCCTGGCCCAATTAAAAAAAAGTAACAGAAAAGGGAGGACAGTTCCACGTCAAGATAAGTTCATGTGGCATTTTTCTTATGTAACGGTGTATGTGAAATTGTTGTTTCTTTCCTGTGGTTATGTAAAACACTCAAAAACAGTCTTAATGCTTGTGTGACAGTGTTCTGCTATATTTGTTTTTTCTTCACAGTGTGTCAAGTGATAGCGATGTATGATTATATGGCAAACAATGAAGATGAGCTCAGTTTCTCCAAAGGGCAGCTTATTAATGTACTGAGCAAAGATGATGCTGACTGGTGGCAAGGAGAAATCAGTGGTGTGACAGGTCTCTTCCCCTCAAACTACGTGAAGATGACCACGGATTCTGATCCAAGTCAGCAGTGTAAGCAACTTTTATTTTTTATTAATTTTGTTACTTTATTTCAAAGGTGCATTGCTATTCTTCTGCTTTGTGTTTAGAATTCGGAGTTCCAGGCATCAGCTGAATTTATTGGTACTTTAAATACCCTTTCTTTAAATACTTTACTATAGTACTAAGTACTTTAAATACCTTTCTATTTAACCTACAAACAACCAGCACATTACCAACCAGCCAGTGTGTGATAGTAAGAGTGCTAGGGTGAGCTAAAATATTAGGTTTGGTAGGTGTTCCCCTTCCACTGCAGGTGCTGACGTTTGATAACTGCCACTGGCTGGGAGTCAGTGCAGGCATACTGGGCTCGATTATAGAACTTCCTCGAGTTTTATAAAATACGAAAACGTGTCTGCTGTAGTCATCTTTAACTTATATTTAAACTATTTATCAGTTAAGTAAAAGTAGCCATAGAAAGGATCGGGAAAAGATTCTAGCATTAGCAAGTGATCTATCCTATGGTAAATACGCATGTCCTGGCTCCCAGCGAGCCAGCTCTCATCCAATTCTGAGAAACAAGATATGTATCAAAACACACATTAAGCTGAAAACTATCAGCAGCAGGCTGAGAACTGAATGCTAGTATATACACCTATCTGACAGTGAAAATTCTCTCTCTTTTTCACATGTAAACACAGTAAAGGTTCCTGGTGTCTCCCCTCACACGCACACCCCGTTTTTTTGGCCGCTCTCCCCAGAGAAAATTACCACCATTTTTACTCCCTCAGCTTTTCATCCTGGGGCACTGTGATTAAACCAACTTTTCTATCAACCCATGACATCAGTGGGTTTGGGAACATACCTTGATGTAAAAGGTGCTCCTTTGACATAACAAGCCTTGTCCCTTCACTTACTATTTTTTCTCTAGGCGTTATTTGTAGTTTTCTCAGTATAAAAACGTGCATCCAGAAGCCTGGCTGAGGCAGACTCTTAATAGCCTGTAGCTAGTGTGTGGGACCAGTTTGCACTTAAGATTTGATCAACACAGTTGTGTTCTTACAGAAGAATTCACAAACTTTGGTAATGAAGGTACAGCTTGGATTGGAAAGTTAAAATGTTTTCCCTGGGTAGCTTGTTATGGTACCTGGGCAAAATACAGTATGCACCATTCTTGAGGTTTTCTTTTTAGCTAAATTACATCTGTGCGTACATTTTTGGTAACACATTGATTTTTTTATTTTTTTTATTTTTTTTTAAGTGCCTCTGGCTGGTATGGCTGTGATGTCAAAAACTTCTGCATTTAGATTGAACTGAACATTCTTTCGATTAGGCATATCTAAATCATTAAAATGATCCTTTGAAAGTTTTGTGTTTTTTTCTTTTTTTGTTTGAATACAGACAAAAATCTCAATTTTGAAGAAGTAGCATAGACTAAATCCAGATGGCCTATAAAATTAAGATTCTGGCTGCGTATTAAAACTTTCTGGATTTTCAAAAATTATAGAGATATTAGCTTATCACACCAGGTGTGCTTCCATTTAGAGTTACATAGCTGAGTGTGGTAAGTGCAAGATGATTGCTGAAAATCAGTGGTACGTGCAAAAGCAGTGCTAAGATCAGGTTCTAGTTGGAAGCATTTGATGTGATGATTAAGTTTTTCTCATTGTTTGCTGATATGTCACTAGGCTGTCTTCTCAGATTTCAATGTTGTGGAGTAAAAATATTTCCATCCACATCAAATTGTGGCTGTGTGAACAGAATTTTCCTTTGAAAAGTACACTGGCAAAGGTCAGCCAGTGGCAGTCAGATGAGCAGATGTGCACCAGGTCATCTGTACGTCATCGTTAAACTTTTGTCTACGAAATAGTCTGTTTGCTGTGAAGCAGATCTACTGGTGCTTAATTAACAAAATCCGCCTGTTGGTGAATGAAGAATATGTTGAATTATTTTTTTTTTAAATTCTCTGAGTATTTCAAATAAGCTAGTTTGTGTATCATTTTTGTGCTGGTATTTGCCACTTTTTTGTGATATTAAAACATACGCATTTGGAAACTTCAGGAAAAATCCTGCTTAAAGTCCAGAGCCTGCTCAAAACCAGCACGGCTTGTTAGCTCGAGCGCAGCATTGTGCAAATACCGTTACACAGATCTCAGCTGGGCTACTTTCATATGGTGTGAAGTCTGAGCTAGTGAGTTCTGTTAGCAGTGAGCTAGTGCTGTACCATTCTTCTGTAACCCGAGAAATATTTAAATACGTACTGACTGAACTTTCAAATTTGCTTGGATTTCCTTAAAATATTTTTGCTCTTATTTAAATATAGTGCAGAAACTATCAGTAGTATTCTTGAGAAATCACTAAGGAATTGTCCCACAGAAATGTTGATGTGGCCCTCTAGGGACCAGCTTGGAGATATGACAATATAATTTTAAAAATGCATTGTTATATTTCAAAGAATTATTAATCTGAGTATTGTAATGTTTCTGTTGAAGAATAGCAGTTTTTCCCACTGTCTTTTCTAGATGGTCAAATGTAATGGTATTTAATATTTAAAAGGGAGCAGGCAGATTTGGTTTACTCAAATAGGTTTGCGGCTTAGGAAAATTCTGCTTTTCCCTCAAATTTAAACTCTGTTATATGGACCACCTTTGTATCCAGAGTCTTTCCTGGGACTTACTAGGTACAGCTGTAATGGCAAACTTCCCTAGCAAAGAAGGAACTTAGGTCAGCGAGATGTTTCTTCTCTTAGGTGGCTGAAATAGCTCTCTGAACAGAATAAGCTGTGCTGACAAGATCGCTTTTCCTGTTGGTGTAGCTGCACATCCTGGCATAGGGTCTCTGCAGGGAAAAAAAAATAAAATCAATTAAGGGTGTCGTAGGTCTGTCAGCAGGTCTCTTAAATACAACTGAGTCCTGGTGATTGCAGAACACAGCGTACTCGAGTATTGAGTCGTGCTCTCAGTGACCTTGGTGATGGTTAGATTTATTCATGTTTTAATGACATTTTAATAGCCCTTATTCTAATGTTTGCACAAAAGTCATCATAAGGAGTAAATAAGATATGCAGGAGGTTTCAAAATACAAACAGCTATAGATTTTAAGTAAAGGAATATGCATAATCTCATCATCTTCTGTTCTTTGTTGAGTGTGTACTCAACCATTCAGGGTCACATCTTTTGTGTATTGCCAGTACCCGTCTAAGACATGTCTATCGGGTTTTCTTCCCAAGGAGTGTGTGAGGCGGGGCAGGCATGGTGCACTTACCACTTCACAGTTCTTCCTGATGGCCTGGTCTGGAGATAATTTTGTCGTTTCAGCCAGTCTTCGTCTGCCTTAAACAGTTGCTCTTAGAAACTTGTTCTCTCCTTATTTGTTGGCTTTTTCAGTGGGATAGCTTTTTTCAGTTTGTTTTCTTATCCATGGGACAAGTCGGAGCCTTGTCTTTGTATTTTCTTTTGTTGAGATTTTCTCCCCTCCCATACCTCAGATGGAGGCAAGACAGATGCTCCAGCTACATCTGCATACTTGGTTGCTGGATGTCTCCTAGTGTTAGAGATCTGTTCATCTCTCGGAGACATTCTTGCTGAGAGCTGGACAACTCAGCCAGGTGGACATACCTGTGCTCAGTGTGCAGAGGCTTCTAGTTCATCTTATCTGAGGTATCTCATCTCCCTTTGTGAGACTGGTCTTTCATAGAGCTGAACGTTGTACCATTTCTTTCTACTCTAATGTACGTATAGTTATTGTTTCTGTTCACTCTTTTTTATTAGCCCAGCATTGCCACAGTTCCTCAGGCATCTAAGTTACTCCTTCAGGTGCTCAGACGTGAGCTCCAGGTAGTCCCCACAGCCTGATAAGCACCTCCTTCCCCCATTTAAACCTGCCTGCTCTGCCTTGTGCCAGTGCAATGGCTAAAGTTGGTTAGACTGGGAACGGATCCTCTCTCCGTAGGCTGTTCTTGACACGCGTATGACAACGGTGTGGATTTCCTTAGGTACAAACTTGATGTTTATAGTAATACCACTAGATCTACCTAATTTTTTTCCTCCCCAAACCTTACTTGTAGATGTGACACGTTAGAGACATGAGGCAAGTCCTGTCCTTTCAACAACAAGGATCTGTATTTCCAGAAGTTTATCTCCATGCACAAAAGACCATTAGTAATTCCTGTCCACCACTGTCTAATGAATGAAGCTGACCGATTTTTCAAGGGCGTTCATAGTGAAAAAACAACTGAACTGACATGCTCGTGGCAGGTGCATTTCTGTGTCTATATGTGGACAACACATTTTGAAGTTCTCTAGTTATTGCCAAGTAGCTTCTCTTTATGATTATGGAGTAAGGGTTCGTGGTATCAGTGGCTTTGAGGTGTTGCATGTTGCAGGTCCACATTCATTTTTTAACACATGAAGATTAATAATTTATTCTAAGATTTTACTCAACAGCTCCAGAATTTTACCCTTTTTACCGAGGATCAAATACGAAATCAGTCCCTTAGTTCGTAGTGACATAGTCATTTTGTATTTCTAAAACTATTTGGTGAATGTCAGTCAGGCTTGATAAAGCTTCCAGGTTGAAATCCTGGGGTCTGGAATAGTCTCCGGATTGCCCACAAGGTGTGTGCAGCGACAGCCCATGTCATACATCTGCCTTTAACCTGACTTTGCAGTTCCTCTTCTAGACCGTGTAGACCTTGGTTTCTGATGGGAATATTGAGTTATGTGGTACGTCCTACTTCATGGACACATACTTACAAGAGACAAGGTTTCATTTAATTTCAGGCTTTGAACAGAATCGAACAGGTTAATTTTTATGTGCCAATACGAATAAATTCCATTGAGACTTTTCCTTACAAGTTTATTTTTTATCTGATTTTCTAATGTCTCATTACAAGTTTCTCAGGAGAAATCCTAGCTTTGTTGAAATCTCAGGGAATTTTGCCATTGCCTTTAAAAAAGCCCTAGGGCTTGACCTTGAGTTGTTGAGTCTACATAACAGAAGTCTTCCTTGGGAATAAACTTTCTTCTTCAAGTGAATCAGCTACAAGTGTTTTTCAGAGTCAGTGATGGCTGGTCTCAAGTACTTAAAACTGTGTGTTTATAAATATGAAATTGCAAGAGTAGAAGCTCGTGATGTCTGTTTTCAGGAGGTTGAATGTTAGTCATTCCTTTCTGACCTTCTTGGTGTTGTTCTGTCTTTATCCATAGAGCTCATATGTTTCACTCTTCAAATTTATGTTCATTTTATCCTTCATTTTTTTTTGTTTTTTTTAGGACCCAATGTTGTCTTCCAGTGTGAAAGCACCTCAGAGACCCACTATCCAAGTTTGACTGTAGCGTGGAGGCAGGGTGGCCAGCCCTGCTCACGTATCTCTGACACAATCCTTTTGCTTCGTTTGAACGTTAGATCCAGTCAAGAAATTAGGTTTTTGTGGGTTTTCTTATAATTTACGGTTACAGTTGATTTGTAAAAGCAGAAAGGATAGTGGGTCTTTGTGTGGCTTTCACTGCTGATCATTCTTGTTTCCTTTAGTATTTTTCTTTGGTATTGATAATCGTAGATCATTAGCATGCATATCAAGTTATCGTTTGCATGGTGGGATTGCAGACACACAAAGACCCACTATTTGCACAGTTTATCTGAGCTGTTTTGAATGGGCAGTTGTGTTCTTTGAATGTTGTAATGTACATACTTTGCAGAATTAAAATGTTCGCTGATTATTGTTCTGATGGACTTGATTTAATCTCTTACGTATTGAGCTTTTAAAATTGGCAGCCTACAAGGCTCATCCAGAAAACAAGCCCTACCTGTCTCTGCTGCTGACAGTCACTGTGATTACAAACGTGCTACAAGATCTAAGATTCAGATCTGGTGCAGTCCATCCAGCCTTTTAACTGGGGAAAGAACTATTAAGCGTAGAGTGGAGGATATTTTTATTTTTTTTTCTTCCTTCA
>NW_008824359.1:2887903-2892814 GCF_000699105.1 Pygoscelis adeliae | reverse complement strand
CCAAACAACCTCCTTCCTTTAAATACTTTATTCCGATAATTCATATTTGCTGTCATTCTCAGCAAACAGCAAACATGTACTAGTTACCGCAGTAAGTACTTACACAGCCTCTGTGCTACTAGACCCTTTCCTTCATTAAACAGTTAATGGTACTGAATAGTGTTTTTGTCTGGCTACGGTCTGCAGTGACTTAAAGCAAGTATTGTCTGAAAGCTGCTGCTCTTCTTTCTGTTAAATAAATGAGCAGCCTAATACATAGGTAACCTCGGTAAGAGATGTTGCCGGAAAAGAAACACTAACAGACACCTGGAGCTGAAGGCAGAGCATTTGGGTTTAAAAATGGAATTATACTTCTCAGCTCAAAAGTGGTCCTTAAAGGTACAGTTACGGCATGTCAGCAGTGTGGCGCAGTAAAGATGCCCACGTTCTATTAGTTTGGGGGGAGGGAGGGACCAGGACTTCAGGACTATAACCCTGATACCCCTCTAAATAAAAGGATTAACTTAATAGCAGACTACTTGCCTGATTAAATAGTTCTGTGCTCCTGTAGCAACAGGAGAGATCTAGTAGACAGTTGGTTTCCTGAACTTGGTTACAAAACGGCAGAGCTCACTTATGCAATCAGAAATGTTTACAAAACACTGTTTGTTTACTATATACATATATATATATATGAATGTTGTGAAGGTACTATCAGGAAAAGGTTAGTCCAATTGCAGAGATTTAAAAGCCTTTCTCCAAAATGTCTATAGAAAGAGTGAGATGTTATGTATTTAATATACTTGATGAAATAATGTGTATGTGCCCTTTAGTTCAGAGTATCAGTATCTTTTGTGCAATACGGACTACAGCAATGTGCCTACAGAAAACTACAAATGGATTTTTATTCTGGATGTATTTTGTCTAAACCAGTATTTTGTTACAGAATGAAATCATGTTATTGTAGGCAAATAATGTGCTAGATAATTCTTCGAGTATTCTAGCTGACTTGATTTCCTTACGAAACTACATTTTAAGTATTTCTACTAAAATATGCTAATCACCCTGAACTGCCTTCTCTGAATTTCTAACTTTGAAAGCCTGTTTAATGCAGGCCAAAGTGTGTTGTGCCACACCAGTGGCATCAAGCAGTCACTTACTGTAGTCTTAATAATTAGGTGATCTTACAAATTATCCCATTTCTAAAAGGCACCGTTAACCTGTGGGATTTGAGCCAAACTGACTTTCCGATGTTCAGTGACAGTTCTCCTTGAATGCCAAATTGCCACTAATTGTCTTTGACAAAGTGGAAAACAGCTTCGCATCCTGTCTGGGATGTTCTAGGAAGTAGTTACATGGCATTTTCCAAAAACAGCTGGCATTCTACCCATATTTTAACTGATACAATTGGAGAATTAGGGTAGTATTAGGTAAAGTTTCACGCAAGTAGTGTGAAATACATAGTTGGGTATGTAGATATGAGCATTGATAATTATTGAAACAGCTGCCCCTCAGTTTGAACTGACGAATATTGAAATGAAGCATTTGGGGCTTTCACTGTTACCGTTGCATGTTTCAGCATTACCCGGGTACACTCTAAATTCTCTAACTGTAATAACGATAATAATACACCTTAATAATGTTGATTGAAAGAGACGTAGTCCCTGCCTTCAGTATTTATCTCTACTGCAGAAGTCTGCCTAACACAGCTCAAGCACGGTCACCTGAGAGCTTCTGCTCTCCTTCGCACGCTGGTGCAGAAAGGATTGTATACATACATCAGATCATCGGTAGGAAAGACTATGCCGAGGATGTATTTAAGGCAAGATTATTTTAAAATAACGCTCTGTATCACTGAAGAGGCGTAGCTAATAGAAGCTGAGTTTAAATCAGACTTTTTCTTTCAGAAATGTTACTTTTTGTCTGGTTGTGCGCAGTCCACTTCCTTGCTGATGAAAGTCCATAGAGATGGGTTCAGCTGTCATCCCAGCCAGCCAAGTAAAACTAGCGTTGAAGTGTTCATCCCTTATTTGGGTGAAAAAGGTTGGCTTTGGAACTAAGGACAAGGCGGAAAATAGAATTATTTGTTGAAGTGATGGTCCCCGGTGAAGAGCTGAGAGTCTAAATGTTGCTCAGAGCCACACGAGGTTAACAGTTAAAACTGAAGCCAACCAGGAAAGCAAAATACGATGTTGCCTGCAGCGTCGTACTTGCTTAATATTGTTTCCTGTGGGCCAGCAGAGAATAGGGGCCATGGTGTGACTGGGGGTAAGAATGTCAACGATGCTGTAAGTGCCCAAGAACAGGTACTGAAACGCTTCCTAATTTTGTAACTGTCTAGTTTCCATAATGGACTAACAACCTACAGAAGCGTAGTTTTACAAAAGCTTAGTTCACAGGGCTGAGTTCCTGATCCAGCAATCAGATCCATGCGGGAAAGTCTTGTGCCGCCACCGAGACCCGGTTGCAGGGCTGGGGCGTGCGAGTAGTCAGTGATCGTGAAGGGCCGTGAAAGCATACAAAGCGTTATCGTAATGTCAGTGTTAATAACGTTACAGTTAGGAGTGCAGAAGGCATAAAGCTCCATCAAAAAGGCTACACGCTAATAATTGAAACATCTCCTACCAGTCATTGAATATTTACGCCATCTCGATGCTTGGTCAGATCGTATCGCTGTGTGATTTTCTTGAGTCGGGTTGCAAACACCTGTAAATAAGTCTGCTCGTAGGAATGCCAACGAACCTTGGCCTGTAGTAGCGTTGGGGGCTGCTACAGGGTCATGCTACTTCAATGTAATGAACTAATAAAACTGCTACGTAGTGGTGTGTGCTACCTTAAAATCTCTTTTGTTGTTCTTTTCAAGCTAGAGTATTAATGTTTGGGGGTGATTGTTAAGACATGCAAATGCAGGCTATGCTTAGCATGAGGCAATTGTTCATCTTTGTTTTTAAACAAAGTTGTAAGGTAACTATGCAAATGTATTTTATTAAAGGGACACATAAAAGGATCTAGTTTGTCTGTTGTGTTTTTTTTGTCCATCTGGGGAGGATTTTTTCCCATCTGAATAGCTTGGTACGAGCATTGTGTTACCTGGCTCTGTGACGGAGCGACTTGATTTTGCTTTTTACCTCTTGAAAATGAAATCATAAATTTTTTCTGTTGTAGCAGAGAGAGTTGCATTTACTGATTAGGGGAGATGGGATAAAAGTTTTTATTATGTTTCCCAGGGCCTGATGGAACCCAGCCTTTCCACGGCAACAAACTTTTTGGGCTAGTTCCTTTCACGGGTTTCAGTAGGCGCGGAGGCTACTGACAGCTACAGGCAGTGACAGGAGTACACTGCAAGTGAATTAGCCTTATGTGTGCCAGCAGAGATTGTAAAATGGCTATGGGTGATGTCCCGTGATACCATCTGTCTGTTCTCTGGCTGTAGTAAAGGGACTGTTTTAATGTCAGCCCATGGTACTTCAGGTGAGGTGTAGTCTTTCTGTGGTAGCCTGGGAAAATAGAGGCAGGCTAATACAGGTGAACAAAAACCCCTTGTCTGCTCTTTCCAGCCATATCAACTGGCTTGAGCTAAAAAATCAAAAAAAATTAACACACACACACACACACACCCCAAACCAAAACCACAACCAAAAAACCAACCTACAACCCTAAACAAACCAAGCTACTTCCTTACAAATGCAGTTCATATAGGGCCACCTCTACCCCTAAAGTCTTCACTGGTCACCCAAAGCAGTGATGCCTCTGGTATAGACAGATCCTTCAGGACAAGCGCCTGAGCTCATGTTTGAGGCTTAAGGTGCCTTTCCAGAGCTGTCACTTTTAATGTGTTTTTTCATTGTTCGTTGAGTGGGGAAGTTCGCTGGGGAAGGGGACAAAGCACTCGGTGCCCCGGCAGATCGGGGCATCTTTGAAAGCCTTTTATCTGCTTTTTACCTCAATTCTCTGGAACTGGCTTTTAAGTGAAGAATTTTAATTCGCTTCCCCTTTTTTAACAAAGGAAAAAAAGGAAATTTTTTGAAATGGTGATAGGTCTCGTTCATCTTTCTTTCACTGGAGGATTTCTTTTCTTCAGAAAGTGTCATTCTTCCCCTTGAACTTACGCAAATCCAAAGTATGTCAGTAATTGGAGAGGTTTTCTCCCTCAGCCCCCCATGTTTTTCAGGCGTTTGAATCTCCCGCAGAGTAGAACATCTTTTGACTGTGAAACTCGGTAGTTTTTCACGCAGGGTGAGTTATGTTAGTAGGAAGAAAGTATTTCTTGTTCAGGTGTATTTGGAGAGGAAAGTATAATTTTAACCGTAACTTTAGAGACTGGCATTTCCTGTTTATAAACTCTCCGGCTTGTTTTACCCTGCCCCTGCGAGACAGCTGCTTCCTCGTCCCGGAGAGCAGGATTTATCACAGAAGGTACCACAGTTGTAGTCGGCATCGCTCCCTTGCTATGCCCTCAGTTTCAAAGGTACCAGGCGCCCACTGCTTGCTCCGTTAGATGTTGTTCTCCGGAGGGAGCTGGGCAGATCATGCCCCAGATTGTCTGAACAGCCTGGCAGTACCCTGCTCTCGGTGGAAGAGGCAGGCTGGCTTGCCCTCCAAAGGTAACGTAAACCTCTTATCTCGCCAACGGAGGGAGGCGAGCCTCCAGCGTGGGCAGCTGAGATTTGCCCCTGCAGGCGCTCCCAAAAATCTCGCTGCTTTTCGCTAGCTGTGTGGGGAGCTTGGGATGAAGCGTCACAAGACAGAAGCCAAACCAACAGCTTTCTGCTGCCGAAAAAGGCAGTTTTAGCGTTTCCATGCACATTCCTGGCTGCTAAACTAGCAGAAAACTGCTGTTTTCTTTCCCCCCCTCTCGGGATTCATTTGCTGCCAGGGTGTGAGCTGAGAGTCAGATAAGTGCCAGAATTGATGCAAGGAAAGGAGGGAGCA
>NW_008824359.1:2874383-2887785 GCF_000699105.1 Pygoscelis adeliae | reverse complement strand
GATGCAGGTCCACCCTTTCCGTACCAGTGAGCCCCTGGGTTGCTATGGCCACTTTGGAAAAACATTGGCAAATGCACTAGGGTAGTTGTTTTATTCTCCGTCTCGTTCGCCTTTTTTCCCTTCAGATCCAAATGCCTGAATTCACCCTCTAAAATCAGATGTGTGGATTGCGTACTATGTTTTTATGCCAGTATCATCAGACCTATCAAAATTTGGGGTGTTTTCACTGGTGCTTATTTAAATGTAAACTCGCACTCATCTGACAGTCCAAATACGGGTTAGTGCAGGAGCCAGTTAATTTAACTGCATTTTTGTATCTGATAATGAGCTTATAAACCAAATCTATTTTAGGTGCATAAAAAAAGGCCCGTTTTCCTTCCAGTGTTTGCTTCAACGTTAAGTAGACAGCATGAGACAGCCACAGATCCGAGCGTGTGGGTTGTTCTAACAGCTGTGATACAAGCAAACAGCAACAGGACCCTCAGTCCGTCCCTGCTTTTGTTGCCGGAGCGCACCTTGCAGTAGAAAAGAGAACCACATGGTCAACGCTGAGACTTCAAATCTGGACAAATAAAGTCTGGTTACTGTGCGAGCCCTTGATTATTCTAAAATTTCATGTCTTAGGAACCAGGTAGGCTTAAACTCAGTCCTGTGCAGACTAAAGAATGACGCTAGAATCCAGAAGTAGCACACACTGGCCACAGTCCATCTTGATGGATTGAGATAGCAAACTTCATAGGAATCATTTTGATCTGTAGCTGCACTCCTTTTCCTCATCTAATTTTGGCCTGATCGTAACTTTGGGAATAACTAAGGCCAGAAGCAGCATTCTGCACGATCAAAAGAGCTGCAATCCCAGGTCTTTTCATAAAAAGTGGCATTTTTTCAAATCTTGTCAGAAAGCTTAAGATCTGTGATCCTCCTTAGGGGTACAAAACAGAACTGAAAAGTCCTGATTTTAAATCTAGCTATCGCCTTTACTGTTTTACTTCTTTGCGTTGCTCAAAGGCTTTCCCTGTTAAAATACTTCGAATGGTATCATAAAACTTCATTTGACAAGTGTTTCTCTCTTGCTGAAGGTTGCGGCTCCTTCAAAGCAGCTTGATGCCTCTCCAGCAGGAAGCGCGCAAGCCTGGGCGGTTCCCATTAGGCCACCGTCACATCAAGTTTAGCCAAATCTTTCGTGTTTCTTGTTTCCCTCCCCCCCACACCACCCCCAATTTATCACTGACTCATTTTCATTTCATTATTTAGAGCAGAGAAATTTCCCATAAATAGATCTATACATTGGCAGTGAATAGAATAAAGTCACGTTCTAGTGTCCTAGATGTGTTAGGGTGACAAGGGAGACGCAGCCCTTCGTACTGCAGGTCACGCTGCCTTTCACACCACCTGTAAACTTTCAAAAAGTATCATTCCTCTAGAAATGCCGGATCTAAACGAGTCCCTGCGATGTCCTTTCTGCTATCCTGCAAAATCCACAGTTCACGTTGTATTAAAATCCGATGCCATCGCATCAAGTGATAGATGTATGTTCTCAAACGCTCTGTAATTGTTTCTTTTGTTTTCCCCCACCCTGCTGCTTCGCAGTACTCTGCTAGCATGTGATGGCTAACAGAGGGATCAGAGTTTGACTTTCTGTGCTCTCCTTTACCCATCTAAACATACTCACCACTTTGTTTTTACCAGTTTTTGATTCGATTACTCAATTGCAAACATTGTTGTCATGCTTACTAACATGTATACAGTGTGAAGCTGTAGGGTCTGCATGTTCTTACAGAAAACTTGGGGTCTGTGCCATTGGACGTCTGTGTGTTCCCGTGCATGATTTTGATTATTCATACTTGATGCATAAAAATAATTCAACATATTTCAGGCTCATTTTGTTTCTAAACGAGAAAAAAAGTTGTGCAACTGTGAAGTTACGCAACTGTAACGTTATGCATTATAACTTTACAAATTTGTACCGGTGGTTTGTATCATAAACTGATAACCAAGGCAGAGTGCTATGGAAATGGGGTGGAGATTAAAGGTGCAATGTCATAAGTCAGACCCCGACACATTCTAGATGACTTCATCTCACAAAAGACATTGCATAAGGTAAGAGAAAATGACAGTTTCGAAACAGTATGGCAGAAAAGGAGAAGAGATGAGAAAAACCATGAGACACATGGAGTGGCAGGAAGCCGGGAATTCTTATTCTGTGTGACAGAACGCACGAGAACAAGGGACGTTTGAAGAAATAAAAAGGCGACAGACTAAAAAAATGACATAAAGGGGGGAGGGGGTCGATCACTACATCACTCGATTGTGAAACCCGCTGCTGCTGTGGACAGGGTTTTACCACTGTCAATATAGTCTGAACCATAGGCTGGTGTATGTTGATGCAATTTTGTTAATTCATCAGATCTGATGGCCCCAGTGGGATCTAAACTACTGGCTTACTTCTCGTAGGGTGTGCTGATCTCCAGAGCCTTGACACTATGCAACCCATGGAAAGGAAAAGGCAGGGCTACATTCACGAACTCATTCAGACGGAAGAAAGGTATATGGACGATCTTCAGCTCGTCTTAGAGGTGAGATGTCTTGGATGTGAAAGTGCATTTGGAAGAACACCACCTCTGTCCTACTGATAATAGCAATAAAGGGATTCTTACGAATTGTGAAACGCTAGAGGAAGAAAGTGAGGTTGTGTGAGCACCTCCCTTTCTAGCGAATGTTATGTGGTTGTCCAGCAGGCAAAAATATCACGTGGTGAAATCCATCGTCTTATGAGGACCTTACTGTTTTCCAAATCCTGTTCTGAAGTGTTTGGGCTCAGTGTAAAGATGATGGGCTGGGCTGGGTTGTCTGGCAAAGCTGTGTAAGCACCATAGAAGTTTATTGTCTGCCTTCGTCTCCGACTTTATTTCTGGAAGCAAGACCACCTCACTAGGCAGGGCAGGAACTGGCCAGCGTTAGGTGGCCTTGGGCGTCTGACTTGACCTCTCTATATAAAACAGCTATGTGGTGAAGTGCTGAAGGTGTTAAATGGACTGAGTTACACAGGTGTTCTGCTATCCAGAGGTACTGCGCCGCGGGTCCCTGAAAGAAGCTGTAGTTCTGCATGCAGGTTGTGCATGCAGACTCCCAGTGCTCTGGGTATGGGGATAGGCGTGAAGCGTAAGTGTAATTTGTGTAGCAGTTGACTCCGAAATCATGGGCATGCTCTTCGGCTGAACGGTCAGCCTGCAGGTCCCAGTGCTTGTCCCTGCTTCACAAACGGTGATGCCGGTGTCAGAATGAGGTCACACACTTAGGAAGAACAGCGACAGCTGTCACAAGTGCTAGTAAGGAGCTGCTTTTAACTTTTGAGAAATTGGACACTGAGCGTTCAAAAAAAGCAAAATCACTGCTAGGCTAAAGAAGAGGCTGAGCTGCTTTTGTCTCTGAAGAGTTGCTCACCTTTCTGATTTTTTGACTGCAGGTTTTCCAAAAACCGATGGCTGACTCGGGCTGTCTCACGGAAGGAGAGATGGGGCTGATCTTTGTTAACTGGAAGGAACTCATCATGTCAAATACAAAGTTACTGAAGTGAGTACTTACCCACGTTTTTATGTTTTCCTCTTCATCTTTATTCTCTTGTTCCTTTCCCCAGGAAGTTTTCTGGGTTTACAGCAAATATTTCTGTCCTTGCTGATTTCCTGTGCGTGCGTGCATTCAGAACGGCTAAATGCATTCAGACTACCTCACAAAGAAGGAGTTGTTAAGAGAGAGAGGGGAGTAAACAGCAATAACAGATGCACGTTTGCTATAATACCTTAGAAATAGAGCCTACACAAAAGCATGTGCACGGAAGGCATTCTTCCCAGTTTTCTGCAAAGCAGCCTTCTGTTCTCTAAAAATAAACTTTGGAGAGACAAAGTGGCTAATAACTCATTGAAATGGGATGCTAGTTGAATGTAGAGATTGATGCCGATTGTCCCGGAAACCTCAAAGGAGAGTCTCGGTCCCGCAGACCCCATCAGGCAGATCGTTCAGCTCAGCGTGTTGTGCCGGTGACTTCCTGGGGGCTCAGCCTGGGCCCTGCGCCGGCTGGAAGCGCCCGAGCTGTGTAAGGGAATTCACCTGGCAGGCTTGCGTCCTTTCAGAGGTGGACGTTGTCAGGGTCTTGATTTAGGCCTCGCAGACTTGGCAGCAAAGTTGGATGGTGATTTCTTTCCTCTTCAGAGCCTTGCGAGTGCGTAAGAAAACAGGAGGAGAAAAAATGCCAGTGCAGATGATTGGGGACATCTTAGCAGCAGAGCTCTCTCACATGCAGGCCTACATTCGGTTCTGCAGCTGCCAGCTTAACGGAGCTTCGTTGCTGCAGCAGAAAACTGATGAAGATGCTGATTTCAAAGACTACTTAAAGGTATCTTATTCAGTAGCTTTTGTGCCTTCTCCTTTCCTCGATGACAGGAGCCCGACCAGATCAAAATAACCCAGGACAGTAAAATCTTGCAAAATAGCTAAGAACCTTCTAAGGTGTATTTATATGATGACCACGGTTAACACTGTGTGTGCTTTTTATTTATATACCTGTCTTTCTCTCTAGCTAATTTATTACTCCATTACCATTCCGTTGCTCGTTACTTCAGTGTAACGCTAACCCCACGAAGCTATGGTGCCGGTGTCTGCACCTTCCCAAAAATTCATGCTGTCAGAAGGGGTAAGAGTCTGTGGAGTTGAAATAAAAAAGCTGTTGTTCTGAACACGCTTTTAATTCAGTGGGGCGTGCAGTGTGTCTGAATGGTGGGGTTGCAGCCGGGGCCAGAGGTGTGCTGTGAGCATCACAGGCAGGCACGCTGCAGAAATAAATAAGGAATTGCTGCCATACTGCAGCCGATGCGGTGGCTTTGAGGCCATGAAAGGAGAAATGCCAGAACTGTTGACATCAGGCATTTGTTTCTTTCATTGCTTTGGTTTTTTTCAACCTGAGTGGAGCCTGTAATCTCAAAATAAAAGCTGGAACGGTTTTGAATGTAAGCATTCTGCATGAACAATGATCCTACGGCTTATGCTGGCAAAACGTCTGAGTACAATGACAACGCCGCCTTTCCTGTTTGTTCTAGATAGAAGTATTGTTTGCTTACAGAAAAATCTTAAGATTTCTTGGAAGGCCTGGAAAAATGAATCCGATCCGACAGTTTTCAGTTTTCAGTGCGGTGAGGCAACTGTTTCTTGATGAGTAACGCAATGTCTCTGTTAAATCTCTGGGTTGCACCATAGAAACTTGCCTTGGACCCTCGCTGCAAAGGAATGCCCCTCTCCAGTTTCCTCCTGAAACCTATGCAAAGAATAACCCGCTACCCTCTGCTCATAAAGAGTGTGAGTACCCTAAACGAGGTTTTGTAGGTGAATGCTTTTGAGTTTGGTCTCGATAGCAAAAGCAAAAAAAAGCCTTGTCCCTTTATAGGGATTTCTCTGAGAGCGCGGGGAAGTAGTACCTGTGCTTACCTCTGTTTTGATCTTGTTTTCTCCCCTTTTTGATCCATACCAGATTCTAGAGAACACTCCAGAAAATCACCCCGATCACAGTAACCTCAAGCTTGCGTTGGAGCGCGCGGAGGAGCTGTGCTCTCAAGTTAACGAAGGGGTGCGTGAGAAAGAGAACTCGGACAGGCTGGAATGGATACAGTCCCACGTCCAGTGCGAAGGTCTTGCTGAGGTAGCTGCGTTGATACGCTGTACGGCGGAGACTTTTCCGAGTCATTTCAGAAAGGCCAAGGGGGGAGTGGGGGTCCTTGCTCACATCCGTTATTGGACCGTCATCCACTGCTGAGCTCTTGGCAGAGATGCTTTTATTAAATTCTGCTTGCAGCCGTAACGTGATGAGCCCTCGTTGGTTTTGCATGATTTTGGCAGTGGAGAAATCTCTGTTAATCAGCTTAAAACTGGTACCATTTAAACGGTTAAACGAACAGAAATAAGTCTTATCTCTGAAGTTCTGGTCGTGCTGCCTTTGGGCTAAGTCAGGTGTTACTTTGTGGAATTTCACTTAGTGTGCATTTCCCAGGGTTTTCCTTCACGCAGAAAGGGCACAGAAGCCCTCAATGCCAGATCCTCAAAGGTACGTGGGGTCCAGGCCCCTGTGCCTTTCAGGACAGCCTTCAAAATGAGGTGTTGTGACAGTTCTCCACTGGCTGCGTAAGGAACCAGGGCTTGACAGGTCCAGAAGGTCTGTCCTAGTTCCATCACCTAATCGTGCACCCGTAAGAGGTGACCTGACTGCAGACTCTGCAGGCTCTTCTTAAACACAGCTTCTGGACAACAGAAAAGTGACCATGAGATAAATGCCTCCATCCAGTCAGACCCGTGTGTACGTTGTTGGTAAGGCTTAAATCTGCTTTAAGTTGGGAGTAGTGCTGATACCATGGCAGATCATAAAAGTTTCCCTTCTCTTCGTTTGTAACTGAATTCTAATGAATTTAGTTTAGAATTCTGAAACAAAACTGAAGAGGATTTTGAGCAGCTTGAGCGATCTCTACTGTGAAGAGGAGCAGGAACTGATGCCTGCGTTAACTTGCTGCTGCTGCTAATGGGTTTTGTCTCTCCTCCCAGCAACCGGTGTTCAACTCCTTCACAAACTGCTTGGGACCACGGAAACTCCTGCACAGTGGCAAGCTGTACAAGGCCAAGAGCAGTAAGGAGCTGTATGGCTTCCTTTTCAATGACTTCCTCCTGCTCACCTACATGGTTAAACAGTTCGTCTCTTCTGGCTCCGATAAACTGTTCAGCCCCAAATGCAACTCCCAGTTCAAAATGTACAAAATGGTGAGTGAATCCAGGTGCCCCGTGGTCATGTTGATACAGTGGGACCTGGCTTCTGATGAGGAATGCTGTTCTCCCTGCTGGGATTAGCTGTCTGGCCCCGACTGATCATTTGCTGTCATATGGGCGTGTACTGGCAGCCAACACGCACAAATGCCGTTTGGCTTAGTCCCCGGAAAAGGACAGGCTTCTGTGTCGTGGTTTAATAAACACTGCTGTCCACGTTGAGGTGAAAGGGCAGAAACAGCATCGTGCCTGAGCAGCGGAGAGGGATGTTCAGAAGCAGGAGCCTTGACTTACGTTTGCACAAGTTCCTGCATCACCAGAAAAAACTTGTCCGTCTTTAGAAAACAGTAAAGGGTGCAAAACTTTAGTCTCTGTGTCCACAGAGCGCGTGTTCTCAAGATTTTAGAGCTGGGGAGATAACTTTAAGCATCGGGGCTGCTTTCCGACAGGGAACCTGGGAGATCTCCAGGATTTCCAAGCTCCACACTGCAGCTCTGCTTACGCGGTCCTGCCCCTTTCACAAAGCTCTTCACCTAGGAAGACGGAACGGGGTGTATCACCAGAGTAGTTTTTCTCTCAGTCCTTTCTCACATCCTTTATACGGTGATTTGATTGTTCGTCCTGTGTCCTACGACTTTCATTTTCCCTACGATAAAACAATGTATTTAAACAGCCTTGTAGAGTTTCTGTTTATTGTCAGGGTGATGCTGCCACAGTGATGTTTGCTTTTCTTTCAGCCTGTTTTCCTTAATGAAGTCCTAGTGAAATTGCCCACAGATCCTTCAAGTGATGAGCCAGTTTTCCACATATCACACATTGACAGAGTTTACACGCTTAAAACTGACAACATTAATGAGCGGTGAGTAGTGAAAATGCAGATCTGAGCTTAAACTTGTTGATCATGGCTGTAGGCTGTTTCCAGTGAGCAGAAATGGGGGTGTCTCAGTTCAAGAACAGGGTTTAGTTTCTTGGTCAGGAAATAAACTCGTTTGACTCTCATTTGAATTACAAGTTTTCTCTGATTTTGTTGTGCTTGTGCGGCAGCTCTTGCAGTGGAATCCAGTCACATCTACTGCTCCTCGATGTTACAGTTGTATAGAAGAATAGTTTAGGGCTGCAAAGTCCAGCGTCCCATAGGTTCTTCCCCAGTCCTGGTCAGTCTTTAATATGACCGCGCAGTCTTTAATAAAACAGCAGCTTCACGTCCATTTATTTAGGCTGATGTGGAAATGTGGCATGAGGTTAAATCTGAAAACACCATCACTTTAGTCCTTGAACTAACTTGATTTGTGATGCCTCTGAAACACAGTGGGGGGGAAATAATGGCAAAAGAGATCGGGGCAGAGTCACCGATACTGAGGAATTTCCTGCCTGTGGTATGACCCTGACCATAGGGATTGCTCGTTGCAGCACTGCCTGGGTCCAGAAAATCAAAGCAGCATCAGAGCAGTACATCGAAACTGAGAAGAAGAAACGTGAAAAGGCTTATCAAGGTACCTACCGGGTTCGGTGTTTTCCTCTCATCCACACGGACACGTGGGCAGGGCCTTTTCTGGGTGATGCCACAGAGTCTGTGTAGGATCCCCCTCTTCAGATCTATTGCCAATTTTTACGGTTGCAACCAATCCATTTATTTCTGACTTCTTTGTTCCCAGCTCGCTCACAGAAGACCTCAGGAATAGGACGCTTGATGGTGCACGTGATTGAAGCAACAGAGCTCAAGGCCTGTAAGCCCAATGGTAAGTGGAGGATACAGTGTCAAATCCCTTTTATTCCTGCAACGTTTGGAGAGGCTTGCTGAGAGGAGTTTGGCGATTTGAGAAACACTGTGGATTCAGCTACAGCTTCTGAACGAATTAGCCATTATTTTGTTTCAGGGGACCGAGCGAAGAACCAGCTCTGTGCTGCTCTAGAATATAGGGATTGCCTGACCCACATCTTCTGGACAGCAGCATTGATGTGTGTCCAAGCAGCCTCCAGATGGGGAGGGAGGTCTCTGCGCTGCAGAGGTGTTTCACTGCTTGTTCTGTGTTTAGGGAAGAGCAACCCCTATTGTGAAATCAGCATGGGCTCTCAGAGCTACACTACGAGGACCCTGCAGGACACCTTGAACCCCAAGTGGAACTTCAACTGCCAGTTTTTCGTTAAGGATCTGCATCAGGATGTCCTGTGTATCACCATGTTTGACAGAGATCAATTTTCACCCGATGGTAAGTGTGAACATTTGTTTTAGGAAAAGAATGCTTTTTTGTGACTTGGGGTACACAGTCCCTCACCAGCAGTTCCAAGAGCCTGTAGGTATGATTGCTTCCTGAGAAAGGTTGTGTAAAAACGAGGCCTCCTTGCTCAAGAGGTTGAGGTTCAATAGCCCTCCAGAGCCAACAGCTCTGGGCAGTCAGATTTGATCCTACTCTGGCTTTTCTATCAGACACAGAATTATTATTTTGTCAGACTGGGGAGACAAGAGAAGTTGAAAGCAGTTTTTCTCTCTCGCTATAGGTGGTGCCCAAAAATAAGGTGCTAGGTTATACTTGCACAGCAACAGCTTGATAAGCTTTCTTCTTTTGCTTGGAAGCCAAACACGTTTTTGGCAGTCGGTAGCTTCTAGTACTCTTTAAAAGGTTAAGTGCTTTTTCAGGGCTCTGACACACAGTTGATTATTTCAGGTTTGCAAGGTACTGCCTTGACCTGAGTTGCCCTACGTGTAACTACAACTCAGTCTTCTCTCCTGTGAGGTAACGTGACTTTGCAAGGCTCCTTCTCCCTGTTGGACAGCAGAGTCTGTTGTTTTTTCAGTTCATGGTAAACTTTTTAATGCACACACACAAAGATGTTTGTGTATGAAATGGCCACAAAGAGGGTATATAATTTCTGAATAGGACTGTAAACCTATGAGTGGCAGTAGTTGTTCAAGGTCATTGTTCTCGTGAGAAGAATGATACATAAGCCTAATTAAAAGTTGGCTGAGCCAAAATAGGTGGAATTTTCTTTTTATTGTCTTCATAGCACCGCAGCTGACTTGTAAACATCACTTAACTCTGACCTTGCAGCTCTAAGGCCGGAGAACATTTGAAATTGTGTTTCTGAAAAGGAACTGTATTTTCAAAGCCCTTAGATCAAACGGTGACATAAAGGCATGTTTTCCGTCCTAGTTCCATAGCATTTTTGTCTTCTGAAAAGACCGTTTTTTGTCACTGCTGGCTGATTTACACGGGGCTGAGGGCTAGTCAAACAGGAGGCTTGGGAGTAGTGCTCTGGAACTGAATACAGACTATGCAGCATTGCTGCTTAACCTGACGCTTTCAGATTTTCTAAGCTTAACGTCTTTGCTTAATGAAATTTCTTACTCATTTGCCCAACAGATTTTTTGGGTCGCACTGAAGTTCCAGTAGCAAAAATCAGAACAGAACAAGAAAGCAAAGGCCCCACGACTAAACACTTACTGCTGCATGAAGTTCCAACAGGCGAAGTCTGGGTCCGTTTTGACCTGCAGCTCTTCGATCAGAAAACACTCCTCTAAGAAAACTTTTTTAATTTATGAAGGACGACTGAAGCTGACAGCTTGAACATTTTTTTTGGTAAAAGATCCCTTGCCCCACGCTGGTTATTAAGCAAGAGTTCCTGCTGCTTCTGTATTTCCCCTTAGTTACTGGTTGCGTTTAGTTCCTTGCAGCGTTCAAAGTTGTTGATCTATGCAAACAGAAATGTTACTGTATATAGAGTACTATAGCTCAGTGCCTTTTTATTATGTTGGAATATTTTGGGTTTGATGCCAATGTTTCCATTTTCAGGACCATAAAAAGTATTAAGCAGAAATACGGCATCAAGATGTATGTATATTTTACCACTCAGTCTCACATATAGACTGAGGAATGGTTTAGCTCAGCACTAGAATCATTCCATTTGAAATCTGAAAAGTGATATCCACTGGAATCTTCCCGTCTCAGGATGATAGTTCTAAAGATTAAATGCTGAAGAAGCCTTAGCACTGGAGAAGTCTCCGATATATTGTATATTCTTTAAGAATCAAGTGTAGTTCTTTACTTGACTTAGTTCTGCACTGAAATCAGTAACTGCTACTTGATTTTTCTTTCCGCTTCAGTTTGATTCATCATTCTCTGCTGAGACAATGTGGTTGTGAAGAATAACTAGAAAAATATTTTAAATACTGTGACCCACAATAATGTGGAAAAATACTCTTCAGCTTTTGGTTTTTTTCCTAAATGTAAGTTATTTGTGTACATTTCCTTGGTCTTGCAGACCTCCATGTGAATCTTGAAGCTTTGACATTGCCAACATGTATATATAGAGAGAAAAATATAAGTTTATTAATGTAATTTGTCTACAGATGTTTATTGATGCATAGTGATTTTTAAAAAGTATATTTTATTGTACAGGGGAATGTGAAATAATGAGAAAAACTTATAGGATTAAATTCAAGAAAAGTTTATTACAAGTTTAAAAGGTTTGCTTGGGGGGGAACTGCCACCCCAACACGAACCTGTAAAATGAGATTGGTTGAAAGCAAAAACTTGCTCTTGGCACCAAAATCAGGGATGGTTAAAAAAAACAAAGTTTGTTTATAAAGGGTTTGATAAGTTGTAACCATTTTACTGCCGCCTTAAACTGCTTTGTTGAAAAAGCACAGCATGCAATTCCGAGCAGCACGTGCCCTTGTTTTCCCTGGGTGCAGCAATACCTCCTGATGTCTGACAGTTTCACACTCGATTGCCATCTGTGTACCCTCCTGTTACAGGGCTGAGTCAACCTCTGTTACTTTTAACAGTTTTCTGTGGTTCAGTATTTCTAATCCTAAATAAAACTAAATCTTGGCAACTCGTGAGAGATTGTGTCTGTACAGTGGGAGTTTGGAGCTTCTTGAACAAGCATAGAGAAAATTCTGTTTTCAGGCTTTGACAGCAGAGCTGCTGCTGTGCGGGCACGCTAGCGGGGAGACAGGGACCGCCCTGGAAGAAGAGAGAAGCCAATTTGTAGGGCGCTGACAGCCTTTGTTGCTCGGCACTGACTGTCCAAAAAGTGCTAGACATTTTGTACACCACCACTTCCCATCTCCTCTCCCCTAATTATTTCCCGCCTTCTCAGAATACTCAATATGTATGTTCAAGTTTGATTTACTGCTTGTACGCTGCCTCCAGCAGAAAATCCTTTGAACCCTTGGTAGTAGCCTAACGTTATTTTGCAACAAATATTTGGCGAGACATTCACTATGGGAGTTCTGATAAAGATTTGAATAAACAAAACCAAATCATTATTTCCTTATCAGTGCCTTCTAAGCCCCTCTTCTGTACACATCTGCTCACCACGCCCATAGCCAGGAGCACCTCTTTCTTATTCAAAGAGAGGGTTTGTTCTTAAATCTCAAGGTGACCTCTTTCAGCTTCACGCACGATTGCAACAGCTGTAGCTAAAATTTTGCAAGCTTTGCCATTCATTCCCTCTGCCCACTGCCAACATTCACGCTTCTTGTGATATGAAATACAGTGGACTCGGAGCTGTAGCTGTTGCCAGAGCTGGGGATAACATACAGATCCTGCACTGGGTAGAAGAGGGACCTAGTAGACTTCAACTTTTCTCACCAGTTCATCTCCTTTAATACAAAGGCTCCATCACCCTATAAACCAGAGAACATCAGCACTGTCTTTGTAGAGCTGGAAATAACAGGAGCAGCATCTCAAACATTTCTTTGGCTGCTGGGTAACAGTACTTCAGAACCACGTGTTCAAGACAATGAGTTTATTGCCGTTTGCCAGAAGACCTGGCCTGTTACCACTTGCTTTGGCAGAAGATGTAACACGTTTTGCAAACGGTACCTTCTGATGCCCGTGTTTGCCGCTGCAGTCAGCTGGAAGACAGGTGACATCATCGGACCTCGCCATCTTTGTGGTGGCTGATGCCCTTCCGCCTTTAAACAGAAGTAAAACCTATTGCAGTCCATGCAACGCGAAGGCTGCTGTAGCCCAGCAGAGCTTCCTGCACTAGCTCTTTCCCACACTCCAGGAAATGTTTATCTTTGTAACCAGTTTTCCTTCTAGAATGTGCCATTATCCCAGAACTGCTGTAAACATGCTGGAGTAAAGCCTTGGGCCAGTAAGAGGCATAAAATTCCAGGGCAGGGGGGGGAGAGAGTGGGCCTGGGTCAGGAGGACATCAGGCTCCCAGTTCAGCTTTGATGTTTTTGTCACTGGGGAGCAGGAGTTCCCTTAGGTGTCGGGTACTGCAAGGGCAGAACCAGAGAGCTTTCAAAAGCGGTGAATCGGAGCACTGGGACTTGAAAAAAACAACAATGTAGTTAAAAAAAAAAAAATCACTCTTTGCTGATCCCAAATGCTTCTCTATCGGGGCAGGCCAGCGGGGGCTCTCTAGTGGTCTCAGCTTAGGCAGCTGCATCACTGCTCCAGTTCAGTTCACCATTAGTCATCTCTACTGTACTTTGAGTCCAACCAGCCTGTACGCCAACAAAGACCTGTTACGAAGCTTAGCTATAGGATACAGCTTTCTGGAGTGGTGTGTAGCTCCCTCAGCACAGGCCGCTCCTTTACAGGACCAGCCTCCTGGCTTGAGCCAGGATGCACACCGTATCACA
>NW_008824359.1:2856883-2869383 GCF_000699105.1 Pygoscelis adeliae | reverse complement strand
ACAAACTTCGTATTCTGCAGTTCAAGTTTCCTATGACCAGAGTTAGCTGGGGAACAGCGAGTACCACCACTTGGCATTCACTACTGATGCCAAGACCAAAGAACACCAGATCAAACAAGCTGAACAGATACTGAGGTTGACACACAGATCAAGCCTGATGCTGAGAAAGGTGAATTGCAATCATTTGTCTCCAAATTATAATGCACTGTTTATGGCCAATAAACCAGACTTACCTGAATTGCATCAGAGCTGTACAGATGACAAAACAAAACATATACAAAAAAAAAAAAAAAAAGAACAGAGGCCACAAGTGATGCCCTAAGAATAGTAAGAACAGGGCAAACATAAAATACTTCTCCCTACTACTCTCAGTCATTCTTCCAAAACCTTGCAAATGAAATTTTTCAGCTTTCTTGTGTAGACGATTCTCCAGGGGTCCCAGGAAGAAAAGGGAGCATTCAGCCCACGGCCCTCTAGGTCTCAGCCCTACACCGTTCTTTTTGGCAATCATCTGTGGATGTGATTTCAAGTTGAGAGCTGGAAAAACCATACTTTAACCTGAACAGTTCAGGAGTGCTGCAAGACGAGTCCAAACCCCAAAAAGTGGGACCTGCAGTAGGTTTAAGAGGTCACTATGTTGAAGGTGCTCACATGGGCAAGTGAGCCGGGCCCCAAGGGCCTAAGCCGTTCCCAGACACTCAGCAAGCACTTGGGCAGCTCCATGGGGCTTCAGCTACTGCTGAGCTGCCTCTGCAGGGACCTCTGCTCCCCGGTATCTGGCAATTCCCCAGAGAGCAAGCAGCAGCCGCACTCACCATCTCCTGTTTCTGTCCCTGGAAAACTTTCGGCCCTAACATGCCTCAATTTGCAGAGTTGTAGTGCCACCCCTTGGTTTATTATTACATTTCACCCCATTACAATACGTGCTGAGACCTCAGTCGATTGTGCTAGGTGCTGTGCAGCACAGCCATGTTTGATCCCTTCATGCAGTCATGTATTACCACTCACACACCCCCTGGCAGAAAGCAGAGCAACAGCCTGCTCTTAAAAAGGAGTTGGAAGGGTCTCTTACTCTGCAGCATTTCAGCACACAATGCCTACAACATCCTGGACTACCAGAAGCTGAGTTGCAGCTAACACAGCAGTAACCCAGGCCGGGGAAACTTCCCCCTCCTTGCAGGTTGCAGTGTGGCACTTCTGCCGGTGCTAGAAGAAAAGTAGCGCTGCTGCCATCTTCACACTATGACCAACCATCTCATCATGCATCTGCAGTCCATGTCCCTGGGACTGGGGGTAAGGAGGAGGTGAGAATGGGGGTGAAAAGGAGGCAGATTTAAGGAAAAAAAAAACCACATACAAGCAGGTCACTGGAACAACGGAGAGTCAAGGAAGGGAGGTAAAGGAAGAAGGCTCAGATGGCATGAAAAAGGAGGCAGAAAAGTGAGCTGACAGAAAGACTGAGATGGAGGAACATGGAAGGACAGTGAGGAGACAGAGTGTTAGAGGGGAGAGGAGAATAGAGGAAAGGGGGAGAAGGCAGCTTTGGAAAGCAAAGGACAGTGGAGAACTGGGAGGAATAATCAGAAGCAACAAGGAGAGGGAGACACAGCACTGGGGAGTCTGACAGAAGAAAGAGGGGCAAAACAGTGAGAGACTTGGGGATGGAGTAAAAGGGTTGACTGGAGAGAGAAAGAGAACGAGAGGAGAGACTGGAGGAAGAAGAATAGATATGGAAAGGGGGAATGGACCTGTGACAGAGACACAGGAAGGTGAGGAGATCTTGGGAATACGACAAGGAGAAGCCTAATATCAGGGAAGAGAGCAAGAGAAAATGGACAAAAAGGGAAATGCACAGCCAGAAGTCAGTATATTAACCAATCCACAGAAATGTCTTAAGTTCTGCAACATTTATCATATGCTGCCATGATTAATGGAAACTCATGCAAATTAATTGTTCTGTTACTCTGAAGGGCTTCAGCCTGCTTTTCAGACATGCTGATGATACAGCCGACACCACAGAGCAAGAAGAAAAGGTGGAGGCTGATCACCGGTGCTGTGCTTGTTCAGGGAGAAGGACGCATCCCAGTACAACAGCCATTGCTTTCGGAGGACACCCAGCAAAGTCTTGACCTTACACAAAAGCTTGCAAGATGGACTGATGCAGACCCAGATACGTACAGCACACCCAACATAACCTAAATCCCAGGACTCCAGTTCTTTGTCGTTATGTGCAGTTTAAATGCATGGGTCTTTCAAATCAGACCTTTGAAAAAGAGATCATTTGCTTTCATTAAAACAACACAGCTCCCATGACATTTTCATTGCTGGATGGGAAGCTTGTTTACAGTCTCATAACTCCACTGTGCAGCGGTTTCCACTGACAACAAAAGCCTGCTCTATATAAAATACTATTCTATTTGTGGCAGATGATGTAACTGCTCTTATTGCTCTATATATCCATTCCTGAGATGCAGAAAGTTGAGTCATGGGATCTGATACTCAACAGCGGTGTGAAATTCAGAGCAAAATCAACAAAACCAGCAAGTTATTTCCTACAGTGACTGCAATTTTTATGAGTACTGAAACACACGGAACTACAGAATCCATGAGTTGGGTCTATTCACCTGCATGCAGACTTAAGAAAACTGTTGGTGTCTCCCTGTTCCCGCCTTTTTTTCTTTTATAAAGCTTGATCAGTAGCATCCGAGGCCACGAAATCGTTTCGCTCGTGCTCTGCCAACATACCGCAGTACTGCTGTAGCTGAACTCCTGAGACATGAGAGTGCGTTCCACTCCCTGGTCACAGACTCAGCTTTTGGTTTCAGCTGACAGAGCTCAAGGTTTTCCCTCTAAATGGTCCGGCTCACAGAGGGAAACCCACCACAATACAGTGTCTCACCATATTCAGACCCCAGCACGTGCTCACTGCACCAAACAATGCTATTGTTCGTATCTGATGGTGAACTTAAACAAACAATTGTAACGACGTATGTCACCCCTACAGAAGTCCTTGTGAAGAATAAGTTACGGGAAAGGCATACCTGAACTCCAGGCTACTCAACTGAACAGCAAATAACAGCTAAAACCCTGATCTTGTCCACAACCCTCTGTATGCAACCTTCTCCGTGACAGAAATTTACTTCTCATTGATACCTTCTTTTTACAGTAGTTTAAATAGAGACAGAGTTGTTCTTCTTTCCTTTTCCGTATTTCTTCACTTGACTGGCTGTCCATTTTGTCCTCAATTTTCTGCAGCAGTGGCTCTGAAACATCCTCAAGCCATTTCTTGTACAGGATCTCCTTCTTTCTCAGATTTAAGAAATCATTGTGCCTCAAATACCTGTCCACCTCCTGAGTAAGAAATGGAAAATAAAAACCATACAACCTATTGGCCAACCATGTTAAAGAGTCCACGGGTGAAGCCACGCAGCTTGGCTGACCTGATCTGACCGGTCACTGCTGCAAGGGCCCTGTTTTCCAGCCCTTCTATCTGCTCCTCCCTCTCTCCACTTCCCACCATTTGGCTCCAAGCTCTCCCTTTCACAGGCTCTGACATTCAGATGCTAATTTTTGAAGCTGTAGTGCAAGACTGGCAGAAAATCATTCACTTTCTCCCACCAGGTTAGTGAGCTGAAACCACTTCAGAGTAGGGGTCTGATAAACACCAGACTGTGCAAGACAGGCAGCAGGAGACAGACCTTCTCCCTGCAGCAGTGGCAACCTGCTAGATCAGATCAGCCCTCCTGCCCTTTATTTACAGGCTCACCGTCACCATCTAATCACATCCACAGAACAAAAGTTAGGTGCAAACAGGCAAGTAAGTCACCAAAGATGATTCCTAAGCTCATATTTAGTCCTATCCCAAGGAGACTGAGGAGGCCAGAAACTTGTACTTCTAAATTTAGCTTTTCAAGAATACAGACAATTGACATTTTCTCATGAATCACTGGATGATGGAGAGAAAAAACATCGACATGCAGGAAAGCACACAGCAAATGAGAGAAGAGATACCACTTCTTACCCTCACAAAATAATTTTCTCTGTCCAAGACGCACTGAGCAGAAGCAATGATTTCTTGACTTTCATCAGGTGCTATCTAACAAAACATCAAAAAAAGCACATGAAGTAAAAGCAGGACTTACAGTAGGAGTTAGAATTACCTTTGAATTCAAAATAATTACTTGTGTTGTGACTAAAGGCACGTTATTGTCGTGGTTTAACCTCAGTCGGCAACTGAGCACCACACAGCCACTCGCTCACTCTCCCCCACCTCCGGTGGGATGGGGGAGAGAATCGGAAGGGTAAAAGTGAGAAAACTCGTGCGTTGAGATAAGCACAGTTTAATAATTGAAATAAAATAGTAATAATAATAATAATAATAGAATATACAAAGCAAGTGATGCACGATGCAATTGCTCACCACCCGCCGACCGATGCCCAGCCAGTCCCCGAGCAGCAGTCACCCCCCCGGGCCAGCTTCCCCCAGTTTATGTACTGAGCATGACGTCACATGGTATGGAATGTCCCTTTGGCCAGTTGGGGTCAGCTGTCCTGGCTGTGCCCCCTCCCAGCTTCTTGTGCACCTCCAGCCTTCTCAGTTGGTAGAGCATGGGAAGCTGAAAAGTCCTTGACTAGTGTAAGCACTGCTTAGCAACAACTAAAACATTGGTGTGTTATCAATGGTATTCTCACGCTAAATCCAAAACACAGCACTGTACCAGCTACTAGGAAGGAAATTAACTCTATCCCAGCCGAAACCAGGACAGTTATATCATAACCCAGCTGGCAGAATAGCACAGGCAGGCAAATCCTTGTGAGACTTGCTCTGAATAGTTAGGTTAAGTGTAGCCACAGAAGTGTTGGAAGAACTGAAACGTACATGTTCAGTGGGACCACACCATACACCTCCTTGGCCACTCCTCACCGCGAATGCACCACCACCTGCTCTTTGCCACTGTCGCTCACATGTACCTGATGAAGGTAGCAAGAGGCATCTCTCCACACCTTCATTTTCAATATAAATACAGCCACACTACACAAATAGCAATCAAACAAATTAAAACCGTGATAAGGTATTATGTCAAGGAATTCATAAAAGTATAAAAGGAAAAAGAGAGGAAAACAGTGAAGTGTAAGAGGAAAGATAATGAGAAAAAACCCTCCAAAGCAGGAAACTGCCTCGCTGCTGCCTCTACTTACGAATTCATCCACGTTTTAAATCTCAGTTACTGTTGTGACATCTGCCAAGCTCTCCTCTAGCATCATCCTCATCTTACTCTTTCTGAAGATCAGAATAGGGAGAAACTGTTTCCTGCATCGTGAATGTCAGGACACTAAAACACGATTTAAGAACAACAGCCCTTGCAATGCACTGCTGTTGTCAATTTGACTTTTAAACAGGTAATTCCTTGTAACATGTGGCTTATTAACTGCAACTCCTGCACTCCGGCCGAGGAGCGCAAGCAACACAGACCGAATTCATCTATCATTTGGGGATGGAGTCCCTCCAGGCAAGATTAGAGCACAAAAGTGATGGGGATATCTCCCCTGTGACCAGGCAGCACCAACTCTGTGGGTTAACCAGAGGGATCTTGTCTTCAGCAGTCAATCAGCAGCTTTTATAAGCAACAAGTTCACAAAGAATTTTAATTCCACAGCAAAATTAATTGTGAAGAATCCGCTATAAAAAAAAATTACCAGCTTTTCAGCATTATGCCAAAAAATTAGGAGGTAAGTTGCAATGCAGGAAACTAAAACACAACCTGTTTTAGACAGACCACGTCACTTAAGCTAAAACAAATTTACAATCTGTTCTGCTTTCTGGGACTAACCCTCAGTTTAGACACTGACAGGAACTTGCTTCACTTGCAGCAGCTTGGCCTACGAGAACAGGCATGCAACGGAGTTCTGACAGCTTAACAAACGACCACGTTAGCTGCTTTGCTGTAAATAGCACGCTCATAGCCAGTCCCAACTGAGAAATAAGGTGCTGGGTTAAACCACCAGGAAGGCTCAGCTAGTGTGTTGTATGGCTGTGATGACTTTCAAGTTTGCATTTGACGAGAGTTGCACAGATGCTAATACCAGCTTAGGTATCACTAAAAGTTTATATCAGTTTCAGTACATCCATACTAAATATTTCTACCAACACAAGTTAATCCCCAAGTGACCTGGTTTTACTTACACCTAAGCCAGAGGGAGGGCTGAAACATTCACACTTCATCTGCTTGACCTGCTGCCTACCTCCCGTGGTTTCCATAGATGAATTCAAAGTCACCCCTGCTGCGACCTTCTTGTGCCGTTTAAAAACTGGGCTACAGCCATTGCATTTTTGCACAAGCCTACCATGCCGGTGGCAGCACAAGACTCAAGGAATGCATCTGACCCACAGAATGGAAAATTAGCCTGCTGCTCCCTGTGCTTAATACTAATTTTTAATCCCAATAAACAGTGCAGTTTCCAGTCATGCCTGCCTTGACCCCATTGACCAGCTCCACACTCCAACAGGCTTCTTATCCTGAGATGAGCAGGACATCATACATCAGAGCAAGCAGGAAGGAGACAAGCAGTATAAAAAAAAAAACCAAAACAAAAACAAATGAGAAAGGGGAAATCTAAATTTCTGGCGTGTTTTAAGACCCTTTCATCCTACTGTTTGAAACAACCGGCATTTTGCATTATACCAGACAGATCTACTTCACATAATCACAGAACCTTTCTAAAACTAGCACCTTAACAGCACCAGGAAGACATGGCCATCTCTCCAGCTGAGAAGAACCACTAGAGTACATTCTGAGTACTAGAATGTACTCAGAACACACATTGGTGAACAGGTGAAAGGTTTTCCTTCAGGATGATACACGTCTGAAGAATCCTGACAGAACTGAAGGAGTTAGGTCTCCTTTGACTGAAAGAGTTAGATCTCTTCTCCCTGGCAAAGAGAAGGCTAAGGGGGAACCTCATCACAGTATGCCAGTACTGAAAGGACAGCTACAAAGAGGATGGAGGGTCTCTCTTCACAAGGAGCCACATGGAGAATACAAGGGACAACAGATACAAGGTGCACTGGGAAAGGTTTCATCTCAATACAAGAAATAAATTTTTTACAATGAGATCAATCATTCACTGGAACAACCTCCCCAGGGATGTGGTGGAGTCCCCATCACCAGAGGTTTTCAAGACGGGATTGGACAGGGTGCTAGATAAATCTCATCTACTGTCCCTTTCCCATGAAAGGTTGGACCAGATGATCATAGAATCATAGAATCGTTTAGGTTGAAAAAGCCCTTTAAGATCATCAAGTCCAACTGTTAACCTAACACTGCCAAGTCCACCACTAAACCATGCCTCTAAGCAATACATCTACACAACTTTTAAATACCTCCAGGGATGGGGACTCAACCACTTCCCTGGGCAGCCTCGCCCAGTGCTTGACAACCCTTTTGGTGAAGAAATTTTTCCTAATATCCAATCTAAACCTCCCCCGGCGCAACTTGAGGCCATTTCCTCTCGTCCTATCGCCAGTTAATTGGGAGAAGAGACCGACACCCACCTCGCTACAACCTCCTTTCAGGTAGTTGTAGAGAGCGATGAGGTCTCCCCTCAGCCTCCTTTTCTCCAGGCTAAACAACCCCAGTTCCCTCAGCCGCTCCTCATAAGACTTGCGCTCTAGACCCTTCACCAGCTTTGCTGCTCTTCTTTGGACATGATCGTTCAAGGTCCCTTCCAGCCTGGGCTGTTCTGTGAGTCTATGATTCTAACTAGTCACAAGCTTGTTTAAGGTTTTATGGGAAACTTTTCCACACATCAGATTGCATGGAACTCAATAAAGCTACCTTGAAAGGATGCAAGGGCTCAATAAAACCCATTGGATTGCTATTTCCAGAGTTCTTTGTTCCCCTTCCCAATGACAAACATATCTCAGATTTTACAGGACTTTGCAAGTAATAATTTTTCATTCCTCCCTTCATACCTTCCATTCCATTTTATTCCTCCACTCATACCTTCGCACGACAGAAGTCTTTCTGTGTTAGCCAATCTTTGGTATTCTTTTTCTTCCCAAAATGTCTACTGCAGGCAAAAGTATTTGCTGCGCCACTCTTTGCTGGTGCTGAGGAGAACCTCTGGATAAACGTAAAAAAAGGAAAAGGTCTGCATAAAAAGCCAACCTGCTTTACAAAGATCAGGTTCTCATCTAGGTTCCACAATCAAGCTACAAACTGGGATAGAACGGTAAGACGTTCATCTAGCATCTTCACACCGTGTTGCCTTGCAAACCTCGTTGTTTCTGTGCAGGAAGTACAACAAAGCATCCTTGTAGCGGTTCTCAGGAATACTTCAGGATAGGAGATGGAGAACATTTCACATAGATGAAACAAACAATGGAGATTGGGATATCTCAGTTTACAGCCATGATTTTAATGGTTTGGGCACACTTCTTCAGAGAAAGAGATAAATATATATCTATATGTATGTTCAATTCTACCCACTCACAGTTTAAGCACCTCTTGTAATATCAGAGTGCCGCTTACTGAGTCAGCAGCATACTCACGCATACATAAGACAGGCTGCGATATCATTTCTGAGTGTACTAACACTGCTGACCAGCATTAACTTTTGGCCTCCTCTGGAAGATTCATGCAGTACTGGGACACTAGACGGCCTCAACCTACAAGCTGACAGGAAGGACAGAGCACACACACCTTCCTGTAATACACATTTCTGAGCATGCTTAGGAGGGAGGGACAAAAGCACAGAGACGTTCCTGCGAAGTAGGACTCACTAATGAATTCAGGCACGTGCTAGGGAAGGCAGTCCTGGAGAGCAGACAGACAGACCAGATCGCTGTCTAGAACTTCAGTGGTATTAGGTGGCCAGTTCCAAGACAGGAGCTCAATTACACCCAAATATCCTGGGATCCCCCTGAACTTTGGTTCTTCGCAGTAGAATCTACAGCTGAAGGAACGTTGAGAGTCACTCACCGGCCAAGGCCTTCGCTGATCGTGTTCTCTCACAGGTCTTGGACACGTAAATCTTAGTAGCCAGGGAGTCTCTGAGCTATGCACAGTACGCACTGTTGGACTAGTCTGGTAGAAACATTAAGACATTCAAAAGCATATAAAACAATCGTATAAACAGTAAAAACCTAGTTTTCTTCCAATTCCCACCAAACAATAAAACAAATCTCTAAAGGAATTTTAACTGCTGATACCAGCAGCATTTTCCTGTCACAGTAAGTTAAACAGAGAGATGAAGTAACAGGTTTACAGTCAGATACTCCTTCTGATAGTAACTGTCTGTCTTCATCTCCATGAGCAACGGATAGTGTGTTTTGTTTCAAAGAACAAAGTGATTCACAAATTATTCCAGAACGCTTGTCAGCTTTGAAAACATTTCAGAGTTATCAAATTCCACCTCCTGATTTTTACTTCTTTCCTTTGTGCCTTTTTCAATTACATAAAAGTCACTTTCAAATAACTACTACATTCCACCATAGGGATGGTTGCATTTTAGTGGTTTTTAAAGTTAGTTCTACCAGACGAAGCTTATGCTGAAGCACTAACTCTAAGCTCCAGCCAGGAAATTCCATCTCCTCTACTGTACGTGCACCGGTATATTTGGATCGATTTACAACAGACATACAGTACAACCACAGAGGCAAAATGCCCTTTACAGGAACCTCCATTTAAACCTCTATTTATTTCAGATTCACTGGAGACACACTACTTCCAGGAAACGATGTATTCACAAAATTACTTAGGTAAAGAGTGGACCAAAAGAAAAGCTTACTTCTGCAGAGATACCGACCTCCACACTCTTCAGACAGATCTTTCAGCTATGAAAAAAAAATCTGTTCTTCAATTTTTTTTTGCAACATCTAGTTAAAAGAATCTACAAAGACTCTCTGAATCGGGTATTCATACAAGATAACTTTTTTTTTTGTACAAGACAACTTTTGAGAGTTTACTCTGTCCAACCCAGCACTTCAGTGATACTATCTGACTCCCAACTGACCTCTCTAGACTGCAGATTCAAATATCTTATTTGTTTCATTTCATATTCCCTGCTCTTATCCACTGATAGACACATCTGCCTGGATATTCCTGCCTCCTCACGGAAATGTTTTCCTGTCTTTTCTGACTGAAAGAGTCAGAAACTACAGGAAAGCACATGTTGGAAGGGACCTCTGGAGGTCATCTGGTCGCACTGCCTGCTTGAAGAACAGGTAACCTCATAGACAAGATTGCTTAGGGCCTCGCCCAGGCAAGTTTTGAAAATTTCCTTTCTCAAATTTGCAAGCTCATGTCCTTCACTCCAACTGCTTCTATAAAAGAAAAATCCTTACTTCTGCCATGTAATCCAGGACAAAGCAAAGCAAGGAAAAAAGCCAATGTAATGCGCATGGTATCAAGGACTTTCCTTCCCTCCTGCATAACTTTGCAAGCTTTCTCTCCTTTCATCAGACACAAGGAAAACTAAAAGATTCTCAGTGGAATAGGTCACAACATGGGATGTCCTCTACTATACTTCTGTATTTTTTTCAGCCACTGTAAGACAGCTTCCAAAACCAGAAATTCATGCTAGCCTTAGCATTGTGGCAAGCTAGCAGGCACTTCCTCTGACATGATTTCCTGCCTTCTCTGTACAGAGGAGACAAAAGAGACGGAGCGTACAATAGAGGCATACAATTAGGACACTACTACATGATTTGGAAAGCAGGTACCCTGTCTCTCTCCATCTGGAAATGAAGATTTTTTTTTGCCTGCATGTGTCCCATGGCTTCTGCAAAGTGTTGTGGCTGCCACTGAGGCTGGTATTCCCTGTGAGAAGCCCCCTGCTCTGAAAATGATCTCCCTTTTTTCTAGACAGCCCAAGTCTACTAAGCTCCAGGGCATGCTGTAGAGCATATATATCTGCCCTCATGGTCTCTGAGGAGCAGGGGAAGGATCCTCAGAGTTTATTCTCCATCCTGCAATGACCAATTAAAGGAGGCTGTGCACTATATTGCCTGCATGGATAAATAACAGCAAGCGCACCCTCATCAGCACTGAACTAATTTCTGATAGAAAATAAACAGGCAAACAGTGAGGACTGAAGAACATCTGGATACTTAAAAGTGCTAGAAACTTGGTATTAGACAAGTCAACACACTTTCCTATGAGCAATATATCCTACCTACCCACAAAGGTGCCACGGGCTCCTGCTTCAGGACATCCGTTGCAGATTTCCTTCCACTCAAAGCAGTTTTGTTCTTCTGAGATAAGGAGGCTGTAAATCCCCGGACAAGCTTAAGATGAAGAAAATACATATTTTTATAGTTTCTAAGCTTACAAAACAAAAAAACCCCCATACTTTCCATCTCTTTTCAGTAACTAGTATTAAGACTCCATCTTCATCCATCTTACAAAGAAAGACTGAGTCTTTCTGTGAGCACAAAGCAAAGGAGATGTTTGCTCTCACCACAGAGGGTTGGGATCCCAGGAGAGGCAAAACAGAGCCAACATAGAAAATCTGCCTGCTGCAGCAATCTGCCTTAAAGAAATCACATGTGGTAAAGTCTCTAGCCGCAGATTTTTTTTCCCCAATCTTAATAACTAAAGCTGCCACTGAATCTTAATCCTTTCTTTTTCCGTTTTGTTTGGACTCTTGCTATGAGATGCCAACTCTCCATGGCTGGCAAAGGCAGAGCCCACTTGTATGAGACACCAGCTGTTTTGCAGGTCAAGTTTAATCATGTGTTGGGACAGAAACAAAGTAAAGGATTTCCAAAGTCTGAACAGATAAAACAAGATTTGAAGTTAATCTAACAGCTGTGTCTGCAAATGCTAAACCCCGTGAACACGTTGGCTGTTCTGTATTAGGACATTTAGTTATATTATGACCAAACCTGAGAATAACCCTGCCTAAAATTTCTTGCTAGATATACCTGCATCCTACTTTGCTGTCAGCAGTATAGCTTTGTATCAGTAATTTTTTAAAGACAGGTTTCTCTTGCTTCATGAATCCCGTTCAATAAAGCAGAACGTTCTCCCCCAAACACCCATCTGCTAAAATTCACAGTCTCTGCCCAAACACGAGTCTTTGCAGCAGCTTTGAGAAGACAGATTTTAATCATTTCTGTGACAAGAAGCAAGTATGCTGACACATGCGTCAGTCCTCTCAAAAGCCCCTTTCTGACAAAAGCCTTTACGCGGGCCATGCCTGTAGGCTCACATGTCACCATCTCTTCAGCACACATGGATGTCACCCTTTGCAAGCACAGCTGGTTGCCTCTAACTGGTGGCTTGGTCCCCTCTGATTCCCGCAGGTGCCGGGACAGAGCATGAGGAGAGAACCAGCCTTTAGGGCAAAGAGGGGAGCTCTATCAACAGAACCCAGAGGCTTGTGAATGCTAAGCCAACAGATAACGTGCACACGTCCAGAGAGCCCCCAGGCACGGGCCTGGCCCCTCCACCTCGGAGGCAGCGATGAGGGCAACACGGGTGAGAGGGAAAGGCCGG
>NW_008824359.1:2853033-2855724 GCF_000699105.1 Pygoscelis adeliae | reverse complement strand
GGCCAGGGCCTGGCCGAGTCCTGTCAGCCCGAAGGGGAAGGCTGTCAGCCACGGCCGCGGGGCCCAGCCCCGCCGGGCCAAGCCCTGCGGTCTTCTGCCAGGCTTCTTGTGGTGCTTGGCGTCTGGCCGCAAACCCCTAACCGTAATGCCTCTCGTTCCTCCTTGGTTTATAATTCAAATACGTCCTCATTGCTCAGGACTTAATAACGAATGCTGTAGCCTGATGTCTTTATGATGGGCCGTTCACTACGCTGCCTGATCCTTAATTGCAATATTAACGTCATTTCCAATACCCTCATGTAAAGTAAGCCCCTCTAGATTACGTAGCAATAAGGCTGCGAGGTTTAGCCAGAGTTAGTCTACTAAATTCTACTGTAAGATTCCGTATGTTACCGTGTAATACTGACTTCATGAAACTAAAATTGAAACTTAAATCTGGTGTATGATGTGGCTGTACTCTAGTGATACGAAAATACTACTCTTCTACTAATCATTTACAATTGGAGCACAATGGCACGAACGGAACTGTTGGTCTGCAATTTTTGCCAGCACCTAGTAGGTGGCCAGGATTGAAGTAAACAAGATGCCTACTGGCAATTCTCTGAAGATGTAATCATCATCCAACTTTTCTTGTTGCTACTTCTGCAGATAGCCAGAGATACCATCACGTTGGAGAAATGTAAGGTTTATGCCCAAGCAGTGCCCCAGTAGCGTCACACTGACCCAGAGGTCTAACAATAACCATGTTAGTGCTGACCATTTAAAAAGAAAAGTAATTTTTGTTTTGGGTCAAGCCTGGCCCACAAACCACCCCCAGCCCCCCTATTTCTGCTCTGATCTGCTGGCTGCAGCAAGTTTTATCTAATTTCTTCGTGTTTTCACCCTGGATTACTTCCTCAGCGAGAGGAAAATTAAATGCCAGGGAAAAAAGAACCCAGAAATACTTACACTATAAAAATGTAACTGGACTTTTATGGCCTTTCTGAGACAGGGGACCATCTTCCTGCTGGTCTATTCTGCTGCTCTCTTGTTTTAAGGATTTTTATTTTGTTACTTTGCTTATCTGAGGCCTAGCATTACTTCTGCTGAAACTCCTACATTCCACTTGGAGGAAGATCTGGTTTCCAATATAAAAGGGAAGCGGAATGAACATTTATACATCTATTTCTTTTTACAAAACAGAAAGAAAATGAACCAACTGCAGGCTTTGCTGAATGACAGTCTTATCAGAACAAAGCACGTGGAAAACGCAGCTATCATCGACATAAGGGAAAGAAAAGTCTGTGCATCAACCTTTGGCTTTAATGTAAGAGATCAAAGAGCGTCCTGGGAAGTGACAGCAGAGGTAGAAGCTCCGGGAATCCAGAGCACAAAGTAGCGATAATGGCAGGGAGCACAGCGCTCTACTAAATACACTCACTTCTTTCAACCTCGGAGCCGAAGTTTGGGTACAGCCTAGCTGCTGTGTTGAGAGGCGAACTTGTGAAGTTGATCACTAATTTCACACCTTTGATTTTTGGAAGAAAGATGTCATTTAACAAGGACTCCTTTTTGACTACTTTGCGCTCGGTGATTCCACCAGTGAAGCAGATGTACGTAGGTCCATTCTCTGGCACCGAGACCTGCTGGTATGGAATGTGCCATGCCCATGCTATAAGCCCAAAACAGAGATCGGCTGTACCAGGTTGCCTACGGGGAGCGGTCCTGGGCCATTCTAATTTGGCAAACTGTGCCTCGGAATTGTTTGGGAAAGTGCTTGCTGGCCCAGGCCAAAACTCTACCTGGACTGTTCCGACAGTACACAGAACTGCTCCCTGGCACCTTAAATTTGCTGGTATAGATGTAGCTTATCTGTTTTCATTGTCCATCAGCTGATAAACAGCAGAATAACAGCACTTCTGGTCATATCATGTTACATGGCAAAACTAATATGCACTCCCTGACACAGTCCATGAACTTTCTAGGAGTTCAGACATGCTCTCCACACCGCAGTCATCCTTACGTCATTGGAAGGTACCGCTTCCTCTCCTCACCCCCATGATACCAGCTCTCAGACATTTCCAGGCAGTTTTTCCAGGGGTACGCATTGCTACCCTTGGCATGCTCAGAAGAATGTGTTCAGAAGATGAAGCTCTTGTTAAGATAGCCCCATGCCTGGGGACAGATTCTCAGCAGAGGGAGTCATCAGTCCACTAGGTAATAGTGACATCGTCTTTAATATGTAAATGATCTTTAATATAAACCGCAGCTGTCAGAGATGCCAGCCTGCTGGCTCTTCAGCAAGGCAGATTACATGCTTGAGGTCCAGAGCAAAGTCCTCAGCCAGTGTAAATTACCACCAGCTTCACTGACTTGAAAGGATTTCAGGCCAGAAGGGATAATTGGATCATCTTATCCAACCAGCTGAATATAAATCTGCCAAACCAGTGACCCAGTTACACATACACTTACCCCAAGAACTCATTGACATGAATAGACCTGTGACCTGTGTGGACTGCTCCTTTGAGGTGTGACAGAATCATAGAATCATAGAATAGTTTGGGTTGGAAGGGACCTCTAAAGGTCATCTAGTCCACCCCCCGGCCGTGGGCAGGGACATCTTCAACTAGATCAGGTTGCTCAGAGCCCCGTCCAACCTGACCTTGAAAGTTTCCAGGGATGGGGCATCCACCACCTCTCTGGGCAACCTGT
>NW_008824359.1:2842696-2852806 GCF_000699105.1 Pygoscelis adeliae | reverse complement strand
AGGAGAGGTGTTCCATCCCCCTGATCATTTTCATGGCCCTCCTCTGGACCCGCTCCAACAGGTCCGTGTCTTTCTTATGCTGAGGGCTCCAGAGCTGGACGCAGTGCTGCAGGTGGGGTCTCAGCAGAGCAGAGCAGAGGGGCAGAATCGCCTCCCTCGACCTGCTGGCCACGCTGCTTTGGATGCAGCCCAGGATCCGATTGGCCTTCTGGGCTGCGAGCGCACATTGCTGGCTCATGTCCAGCTTTTCATCCACCAGGACCCCCAAGTCCTTCTGGGCAGGGCTGCTCTCCATCCCTTCATCCCCCAGCCTGTGTTGATACTGGGGGTTGCCCCAACCCAGGTGCAGGACCTTGTACTTGGCCTTGTTAAACCTCATGAGGTTCACACGGGCCCACTTCTTGAGCTTGTCCAGGTCCCTCTGGATGGCATCCTGTCCCTCTGGCATGTCGACCACACCACTCAACTTGGTGTCATCTGCAAGTGATGATCTGGTCTGGACTTGCTAAAAGTTACACTTCCCCACTGAAGACTAAGAATATTTGGAATTGGCATCCTTGGGTGAGCTCTGCGCAGGCCCGAGGAAGGCTGCATCCTACCTTATATTGCCTTTCAACAGAAGGGTCCAGTTGCCATGGGGCGCCTTGCCTACCTAGAGTAGTGTCACTGAGTAATGGGACTGCACAGGTAGTAGTCATAGACTGAGCAGATTGTGACTGCCAAAGCCAGTCACAATTCAAAGCCAGGCAGATTTTATTTTTTTTTTATACATCATAATTTTAAGTGAACTATCAAAGACAGTGGGAGGGTGGAAAGCAGTTCATCATTGCAATGAGGTGCATTTTTGGTCCATAACACTGTGTTGTACTAACACAGGTGCCACCAGAGAATGCTTTAAACCTTATCTACACTTTCCACAAGAACTTAGTGCAAGTTAGAAGGGGAGGACTCTACTTCAAGGAGAAGCACTATAAATGTGTCCGTGCAGATGAGCATTCCATCTACCTTCAAAATGTACGTTGACGAGAGCTGTGGCTATCCTGAGAAATCTGGAGACTTCCTACTTCCTTCCCTCACTGCATGGTTACAGGAATACTGTAACACAAGCAGAAAGCCTTCACATGCTTCTTTCTTTCTTTCTTTCTTTCTTTCTTTCTCTCCATATCACCTCCCCAGCAGGTGTGGAATGAAATCGGTGCAGAATACAAAAAAGTGTCAGCTGTATAATACAAATTTAATGGGTGACACCATCCATTTCCCTAACACCAGCTGCAGGGCTTGTCACGTTCTCCTTTGAATCAGTTAATCTCCCTAACGTGGCAAAAAACTGTCACTTCATTTGTTTGCTGGGTTGGTTTCTTGCCGCATTAGTGAATTAATCAGGTAATAGGGGGGCCTGGCAAGCCCACAGGCCAGAATAAGGTAGCAGGTTGGGGGAGAGAAGAGACACGGGTGAGCAGGACCTTGTTTGACAGCTTACTCACCTCGCGGGACTCCAGACTCAGTAATTCACCTATGAAATTCAGAAACAGAAACTCGGGACACAGCTACATGCAGCCATTCGCAGGATGGCAGAATTTTGTTACTACTGCCGAGTCACACAATCTGAAGTAAATACATCCAACTGATCCAACTGATTGTTACTGGGGTCTTCTTAATTCTTCCCCTGCCCAGTAAATCCATCCCGAAATGAGCTAAGCACCTTGCAGAACAGGCTGAGCAGCTCTTAAATTTGGATCCCGTTTCAGAAAAATGCAGGACTTTGCAATGCCTTTTCCCATCCTTACTACAAATGAGTGAGGCAGAGTTTGGGAGGCAGGGTTCATAAAACACTGGGCATGCTTTCATGTAAATACTGGTTGTTTTATTTGCATTTATCAGTGCTCTTACATATGACATTGGGCACTAGGATAACACTCCTTCAAAATGCTGTGCAATAATACATTCATCAATGGAAGTGAGAACAAGCAATCTAATAAAGCATTTGACTGACTTGCTTTTATAGTCAGCAGTCTTCAGAACATGCACTGCCACTGTTTGTCTGTGTCCTGGCTTAGACTTTGAGACAGTATTTGCCTTTTTTTCCCCAAGAAGACAAGTAGATTGGCAAAGAAAATGCCTGTAATTGGCCCAAATTGTAAGGCAGTATGTATACCTCTGTATTTTTTTAGGACCCTGTAACCTTATACCAATTTTCTATCTTACCTAGCCAGATGGAGGCCTGATAGTTGTGAAGACAAAAACTTTCATCCTGATTGCTACTTACAGAGTGGGCATGTATCCCAGTGTGTGCGTGGAAGCTGTGGAGAAACTAGGTAAGAGAAATGCCTGTATCTGTGTGCCTGCATGCTGGCGTCTCACTGATTAGCTCCACCCTTGCAAACAGCTTCAAAAATTAATCTGATGAACTACCAGATCCTGAAAATCTGGGAAACTGAATACAGGCACGGATTACTGCTCCATGGCTAAACCCTCTCCTGACATCTCATCCCACTGTGCTAGGTAACGGCTAAACCCTCTCCTGACATCTCATCCCACTGTGCTAGGTACGTGTGCCCAAAGCCTCTGTGGGTATGAACAGGGTGCAGAACTTCTCTTTCCTTGGCTGTTCTGGCACACGTTTTCTGTTAGTTACCCTTCAACAAAATGGTACCTGACAGTCACATTTTCTTGACCTCGTACGCCTAATGCTGAGGTCTTGAGCACAGTTTTGTAGAGCATCAGCTTTGATACTCTGCTTCACAGTCCACTTCCTCAATGACACATGAGCTCTCTAAGGGTTTCAAACTTTCTCTAGAAAGTCTGGTCTCTAGAAGAAAGCTGGAGTCTCTTTTCCTACATGTGAATCTTGAGACATCATCAAGGTCGTTTCCTTGTCTCACAGTAACAAAGCATTCTCTAACAAAAATGCCCATTTCCTTCCCTCTCCCGCTCAAGTTTCCTTTGTGTGAGTCCTCTTAAGTTCCTCTCTCTTGGGCTCAGTTTTTTGAAGACCTAGTATTAACATCTCTTTGTTCCCCATCCGGGAATACTGCAAAACCCAGCCCTTCGCAGACCAGCTGCAGAATCCTGACTGCATCCCAAATGTAGCTTTCCCTTTGTGTGAGGTGCTGGCAAGGATTTACCCCTCTTCATTGTCCTTGGTCTGGGAGATAAATAACAGTTACACATCTTACTGATGTAATATATGGCTGACTCCGTGTCAAGGATACAATCATTTTATCACATCATCCAAATGGATAAAATGCACAAGAGCAGATTCCCAGAATAGCCTTGATTTTCACCATAGGGGTAACTGTAAGGAATTTCAAGGGTATTTCTAAGGAATACTTTGTAGAGCAATAACATTCAACTTAATCTATGGATATGCCCATCTCCTTTGACTTGAAAAGGAATGAAATTGTAGGCCCACTGTGCTCCTACCTTTTGTTCCTCATTTAGGTGCCTAAAAGTAAGTGGAATGAATTTGTGTTTTGGGGCATAAGCTGTTTTGTCTGGAATGAGCTATAAGACTCTCAGTAACAAATTTTTCATCAGACCTTTTTCAAAAGGCTTTTACAATTCAAAAAGCTATGATCAAGAACAGGATTTTTAGAGGCTATAATGCAGGTTTTAAAACAAACTTGCCTGCTGGACCCTCAGAAGCCTGGTTCTTGGCTGGTGGGTCTGTGCTTGGCGCCAGGCTGGCAGAGACTGGCCTCCACTGCAGCCTCTCCACTTCTTCACACTTCACAGCCCCTGCACTTTAACTAAAATGCATCTGACTGCAAACAGGCCAGGAGAACAGGGAAGTGGATTGCCTGTGGTTTTTTGATCTTTCCTATGTTCATTTCAGCCTCAACTATCAGAGCAACCTCAGGCTGCTTTATGTTATGTCCTGCTTTCTATTGTTCTTGGGCATTGTTTTTCTCAGTGTCTCATAGCAGGTTGAGCACAAAACCATTGTACCAGCACTGCACTGCCTAGAGAGCCTCGATTTTCTTGCGCTCCAGACATGATTCTGCCTCATCCCTGTCATATGTAGCAGCTGTGATGGATCTGTTACAGATTAGGTATTATAGGTCTTTGTCACTGACGTGTATGGCCAGAACAGTAACTTCAAATTATATTAATCTGGGGGGACACTTATGTGCTGGGCTATGAACTGAGGAACAAGAGAGAGTTCCCATCCTGGTAACGTTTGGCATAAGGTAAGGACAAACAGCTTCAAGCAGCGACCTCAAGGACGTCCACTGGGTTAAGTCTACTGAGAGCATCAGTAGGAGTTTTTAATCACTGGGTCAAAACGGGCATGAAATACTACCAAACCAGAATGGCATGGAGTGTTTTCCAGGGATTGTTTCCATCTCCAGCAGCATTAATGAGACTCACTAAATCTACGAATTGGGCCTTGTATTTTAAGCTAACGTCAGACTAGCTCTATCCTACTCCTTTCCTGCAGTACTGCAAATGGAGCTCGAGCAAATCCAAAGGGTGCCATTGTGTTATTTAGCCTCAAGTCTGTCCGGCTGGCTCAGTAATAAATTCAGGAACCATATCACAGTTGATAATAGCTTCTTCGCTGCCACGGGAGGAAGGCAGAAAGTGTAAAGGTGGGAGATTGCAAAAAATGCCAACACTTGCAAAATCCTGTAACAATTTGCACACAAGTTATTTGGTCTTGCAAATAGTCACATTGTCCGTAACTGGCCACTGTTCCTGAGCAAAGTCTAAGTGTTTCCAGGGCCAGATTTCCAGCGGTTTTGACAATGTGTATTTTCAGGGGTTTATTCTTGCTGTTCTGGATGATTTTTTTTCAAAAAGAAAACAAAGTCGCTTTTCTTCGTGTGTTATGAGAGATTTCTAAACATGATTTAAAGTGCTCAGTGTTTATTCTTTAAAACAGATAATACCTCATGAATATAGGTATTAGTATTTTTAATTTTCAGCTAGAAATACAGCGGTCTTCTTTCAAGTACAGTATAGTCTGAGGTGAATTTGAACTTGAAAAAAAGCATCTCCATCACAGCAATTCTGTGTATGATTTTTATCGTCATTGATTTTTTTTTTGTTTATTTCCTTGTGTTATTATAGCGGACTACTTTAGAGAGAAAGGTAGCTGAATCAGCAGAAAACATGAACTTCATCAACCTCAGAAGGACTGCTCACGAGGAAATGAAGTATAGAAGTTTGAAGCAGTTTAAGCAAGGAACTACTGCTTTACAACATTCCAACTGCTGAGTTTCTTTCTGTTTTTTCAAGAACACTTGAGGGCTCGCTGCTCGTAAGAGGACTACCTTATGCATCTTTCATCTAAGTTTCTTAACTGAATTGAAAGTAATGTCTTCAAGATTTGGTTTAAGATGCTCTGCTTAATCTTTCTAATGTTGTCTTTCAGCCTATTTCCAGATAAGAAAATTATTAATCTCCCTAAGCAAAGAAACTTCTCTCACAGCGTTAAAGCTATGTACGCGTAGCATCACAAGCCCAAGGGGCAAAGGAAATTGTTATGTTAACAGATATTCAGATTGTCCTGTACATCTTTCAATATTACAAATAAAACACATTTTTAACATGTCAATTTGCATTGTAATTGACCACTATAGAAAGTTATTTTAAATTGTAATGGGTTGCAAAGTTCTGTGAGGACTGGAGAGGAGGGACAATGTCACTTCCAAGCTTGAATCAGACTGCGTGTACTGTAAGACACCAAAGAATCCACATTTGAGTGAACTCATTACTGTACAGGGGACAGCTGAGGCTCTGCCTACATCACCAGGTGAAGAGCAGTCTCAAGAAGACCAGACTCCATGATCTTTTCATCTGCAGAAACAAATAAATTATTAGCTCTTTGAATCACATGAGAAAAAAAGATTTTTTAGCTATATTTGATTCTAAATTAGTTTAGTTTCAAAGAAGAGTTTAAAAGCCTGAATCCAAAAATTGATAGGAAAAAAATCCACGGAAGAACCCCACACATGGACAGACACATGGTTTATCATTTTTTAATACTCTGAAGTGTCAGTTTTGTTCCCTGACTACTCCTAAATGCCTAAGAGCCGGCAGCTAGGACATGGAGAACGGCATGATTTGATCCTTCTCCCTCTGGGGAAACAGCAAAGCTCAACGGAGAGGTGCGATCAGGCAGCTAAAACATCAGGTAGAAATGCACCGGGCTGACGGACGTGAACCAGTAGACTTTGAACACTGACGCCTTACGGGAACAAGAGCGCAACAAAGCCTCCTCAGGTGGATACATAGCGTAAGGACTGTCACAGCTCATGTGCCCTTAATGCAACTGCACAAGTAAATCTGGTCTGCACTACTCGAGTTCAGAAATGAAAGCAGCAGTGCAGTGCTCTGCCTGAGAACATACAAATATGCACACGTCCAGCGGATTGGCACAGCAAAGGCATTAGACCAAACCTCCCTGTGTGCTGGGGGGGAGCGGCGGATCTCTACCTCAATGCCAAAGGCAAAAGTAGATTTCTGCCTCAATCCGTGGAATAAACCAGGTCCATGGGTAGAAATAATGGTGAGATGTACTAGTATTTCTGACTCTGCTCCTGTCGTTCCCTCCAAAATAAAACACAACCTCGTCCTGTTCCACCCCTTGACTTGCTGGGGAATGGCTGATAGCAAGGGCAGAGCTGGGAGAGGAGGAACTGGGATCAGACTCTGTTCCCGAGGACAGGCTGGGTTCATTCCTGGTGTGGAGAACTTCCTCCCTTCTTTACAGGAAAAAGGTGAGTCACAAATTGTGCTCGGGAATCACACAACTTCTTCAAATTGTTGGTTTGGGCCACTGCTGGCAGATCTGACAGCTTGAAGTTGTTGCACTTTGTTGGAAACTTTGTTTTCAATTCCTGCGGTTTTCTGTGCATTTGAAAGCAATGTAGATATTCGGATCCTCACAGTATTTGTTTAAATATTTTTGTGGGTTTGCTTCTAGCAACAAAGACAAGCAGTTATAAAAATGCAGGTTAGTGAACTGTGTTGGAAGAGGGACAAAAGCTTCTTTCACATCTTATTTTTAATTGACTAAGTTTGGACACAATAAAGAGAGCAGAAGCTTCTGTTACAGGGTGGTACCTGGTGGGCTTCCCATTAAATTTTTCTGCTAATACAGACAAATTTTGTAGGACTGCATTAAATGGTTCAGCTGAAAACAACAAATAGCCAGCCAGCCTCAGAAAGAAAAGCCTTTAAGTTACGTTTTATACGAATAATTGGAAGTGTTTAATCACTGTAAAATAGCCACAGAGCACCACCCTGTGGGGATTTACATTCCTGGGGTTTCAAGGTGTTTATCGTTCCACATTTGCAGTCTTAAAACAGATAATAAAGTATGTACTTAGCTTTTCCTGTGCAGATAACATAATGCAAATGATTTTTACAGAGGGCACGGTGGTCCGTCACACAATGGTGTTTACTTGAAGAGTCTCTGGCTTGCAGCCCACCCTGCACAGGTCTTTGGGCGGCAGCCCTATACTGTGTTCAGTATAGCACCAGCTCTCGGGAAGTAACACAGTCATTGCTGTCATGATTCTCTCCTCTTCTCATTTCCTTCCACCCAGCACCCAGGGGGCAGAGGGAAGACTGCTCCAGATTTGATTTTGCCAGGCGGGAGGAGGCTTGACATCACAGCCCATCTCAACAACTGCTGGTGCCAAAACTGAGGAACCCAGGAACAGTGACTGAAGAGTTACTTGAAAGACTCCTGCAGCAGTGGGACCCTCTACCAGAGTGCATCAGGCACACAGGAATCACCTGCTGAGGCAAGGGAAATACATAGGAATTTTTAAAACCATTTGTTATCTTTCATTCACACTAACTCACCGTCATGCCCTTCTGTATCTTCAGGTTGCCATCTACGGGCTGAATCATAAGGCAGCACTTACATGCTCCTCTCCTCTCCTCTCCTCTCTCCTCTCCTCTCCTCTCCTCTCCTCTCCTCTCCTCTCCTCTCCTCTCCTCAGTTGAAGGCATGGGGGGGTTTTGTCCACTCCCCCCCTCCCCTCCCCCCCCCCCCCCCCCCCTCCCCTCCCCTCCCCTCCCCTCCCCTCCCCTCTCCTCTCTTCATCATCCTCCCCTACCAGTTTCTACCTCAATGCCTTTCCATGAGGCATGATTACCGAGATTTTAGGTGTGTCAAGTAAAGGCTCTTTCTGCTGAGAGTTTTAAAATCCCATTTGTGTCCACTATTTTAAGGGCCTGTGTCCTTTAGTCAGTTGAGCACTGGAGCCCTAATCATGCAGAAAGTCGAGAGCAAAGCATTTTATTTTCATTTGCGTGCTACTTTTTACGATTAAGGTGGGTGGGAGGTCAGTGCTGCTGGATCCATGCATGGCTCTGTGCAGGGTTTAAGGCCTGGTGCAAGGCAATCTTCATGGTTTGTCAAATGGCTTTTGCAACAGTATGTTGTGTCCCAGTGTTAATGTATTTCATTGCATTGTAACTCCTCAGCTTTCTCTGGCAGCCCTCCCCTCTTCGGCCTTCGAACGTGTCACCGTTTGCATTGTCCGTCTGCAGAGTGGAGTCGGTGGTGCTGTAGTTACTGATTACCGAGATTTTCCAGCTGCACATAAGTGTGCCTGCATTCATGCCAGCTTTTTTGGTTTTGGTTTGATTTTTTTCAGAGAAAATGTTGGCAGCCTATTTTGATTGCCCAGGAGGCCCAGAAAATCTCTATGTGAAAAAAGTGATGAAACCACATCCAGGAGAAGGAGAAGTTCTTGTGAAGGTCGCTGCCAGTGCTCTGAATAGGGCTGATTTACTCCAGGTATGTGTATGTTAAGCAGATTTATGCACCTGAAAACGACACCAATTTTTCAAGACCCTGTCTGAAGTCTTGACAAATCTGAAGAGTTAAAAGAGATTGGACCTGGTGAGCATTTGGATGGGAGAGTTCATAGGGCTGAAAGAAGAGATGTCTGTTGATTCAGCAGATAAATGTTTTTATCTGGGGCAGCATGGAAAGGCAGCTGCCTTTCAAGAAAAGATGTAAAACCAAAGCTCTGGTCTTTCCAGATGCTTAGACCATTCTCTGGGCATTTGAGGTGAACATGAAACGTTCCACTGGCTCAATTCCAGCATGGGAAAATCACATTCAAATTGTTAAGTCTGAGCTGTTTTGAGCTGAAAGCCACGCTCTGCAACAGGAGACTGTAATACCTCCCCAGCATGGATTGGCCTGGACAATGGGGACTCGCAATAAATTGAATTTGCACACAGAGTTTTAAGAATAAAACATACTTAGGAAACAAGAAATGTTGCCAGAGGATAGAAGATCCTCAAATTACTGGAACATTTGCACAGTGCAAAATCAGGATCAAATAAATAGGAATTCAGGTTGAAGGCATGTGAACAAAATATTGCAGGTCATTACACTCATTGATGTGTGGCTTTTGCTTCCCTTGCTGTCTCTTTTCTTTTGTTTTAGAGGAGAGGGAAGTACCCTCCCCCTAAAGGAGCAAGTGATATTTTAGGCTTAGAAGCAGCTGGGAGTGTGGCTGGGCTCGGACCTGGCTGCAAGGGCCGGTGGAAGATTGGCGATGCAGTGATGGCTCTGCTCTCCGGAGGTGGCCAGGCAGAATACGTAACAGTACCCGAAGGCTACCTGATGCCAATTCCCAATGATATGACATTTATTCAGGCTGCAGCCATTCCCGAAGCCTGGTTAACAGCCTTTCAGCTGCTGCATTTTGTAGGTGAGAGGCGTATTTGCAAATCTATCCCACCAAAACAGCTCGTCTTCCTTTCTGTTATGAATTCCTCTCTTTGTTGCCTCCATCTGAATGCTGTTTGCCTTTGAAGAGCCTTTTCTCTGTCACTCCATTCACGTGGGTCACAATCCGGTATGCCAGACCCAAATCCTGAAATCTTGACCACATCTCCCCTGTCACAACTTACGCTGCTGATTGCATAGTTACAAGGAAGGATATAGAAAGATGGTCAGTTTTCCTTTTCATCTATGTTTCTCAGCTTGAATCAGAGAATTGTTTAGGTTGGAAAAGACCTTTAAGATCATCAAGTCCAACCGTTAACTTAGCACTGCCAAGTCCACCACTAAACCATGTCCCTAAGCACCACATCTACACGTCTTTTAAATACCTTCAGGGATGGGGACTC
>NW_008824359.1:2838104-2841370 GCF_000699105.1 Pygoscelis adeliae | reverse complement strand
CTCAGTACCCTTGGGTGGATCCCATCTGGCCCCATAGACTTGTGTGTGTCTAAGTGGTGGAGCAGGTCACTAACCATTTCCCCTTGGATTACGGGGGCTTCGTTCTGCTTCCCGTCCCTGTCTTCCAGCTCGGGGGGCTGGGTACCCGGAGAACAACTGGTCTTACTATTAAAGACTGAGGCAATTGGCAATTTCCTTTAGGCTTAAACTCTGCAATAACTTACATGTTCTCCAACAACTGAAATGTGAAAACATATCCTACATCTAAATATTTGACTTCCCTGAAAGCACGACCATATCATGAACTTTCCTCACTAATTGCCTGTGGATCTACGGTAGACCACATCTTCTTGTACCTTGCTTCACAGAGGCTTTAATTGTAGGTAAAATGCCTTCTGAGCTTATTTAAAACAGACATAAGCTCACACCCTTCATTTTGAAAATGTGCTACAGAGGGACTAACAGTAGCACTTGCCAGGGTTTTCCTTAGTTGACAAATATCCTTTTCCTACCCTCTTCAGCAGTAGCACCTAAAAGCTCCACTAAAGAACAGGAGTTACAAACAAGTAACTTTGCCCACTACAGGTAATTTACTCGCTTCGAGCACTGTTGCTTCCTGGGGGTCTGCGGTCAATTAGGACCATGTCTCCAGGACTACTCAGTGCCTCACTTCCACTAGCAATCAGTGGAACACAAAACGAATGCGTTAGGGCAACTGGTAGATGGTAAAATGATTAGAACTGGTCCTTAACCATTACCCAGCGCTTCTGGTTTTTCTCTATTGTTGAGTGCCTGATTTTACAGTATTAACATCCTCCGAGTGTGTTTTCTATTGGTGGCAGTGGACTGTCCCGGTATAAAGGCTGCACTCACCTAAGCAGCTTGGTCACGGATACCCAGAACTGGACAGGGCCAAGCTAAAGCCGTTCCCCTGAAGTTGGTAAAATGGAGTCCTGATGGCACAATGCGAGTTATGTTAGTTCTGGGTTTGTTTCTTTTATGAAGGCTATGAAGATGTAAACAAAGCCTGCTTAAGGGCATCTCTTTCAGCTTCCTCTTCAGTATTTTCCACCCTGATCATGTTTTAATCGAAAGGTGATGCCAAAAGGGTAACCATTTCCCTCCTTCAGGTAAAATACAGAAGGGCGAGAGAGTGTTGATCCATGCTGGAGCTAGCGGAGTTGGTATGGCAGCCGTTCAGCTGGTAAGACTGGCAAAAGCTATTCCCATTGTGACAGCAGGAACTCAAGAGAAACTGAAAGCTACAGCAAACGCCGGAGCAGCTGCGGGGTTCAACTACAAGAATGAAGATTTTAGTGAAAAGGTCTTGGCGTTCACCCAAGGTAAAAACCTCTATGTGAAAGACCCTGTTACAGTTGAGGAGGAATGTGTACCTCCTAACGTATATGCACATACACTCAATTTCAACTGTCGCCTCAGTTGGCGAAGGAGCAGACAGTGATGACCCTGTTAGCACAACCCAACATCCTGTTCAGCCCAACAATCTGTCTTTCCTTAGTTTAATTGTGCTGTTTTCTGCATGGACTCTCTTTGGCTTTGTGTTCATTTGGGGCTTAAATTATTGTGGCCTCCACAAGGAACTGTGGGACCAAATCCTCGCACTTGTAAGTGTTTGAATATGGGAACAAAACTTAGTTCTCTTACTGTTAGAAAAATTTAGCTTTTCTAAGCATTTGGAATGGTTTATTATGGAGTCTGCATCTGGATATCTATAATGATTCCTTTTTTGTGCCCGATTCTAGAATTCCTTACAAATCATTGTGCCAATTCCTAATTTCAGTAGAAAGATTTAAGTAAGAATTGCAGGATTGATTCTGTACCTGTAAAGAACAAGGTTTTAGTTTTGCCTGAAATTATCTTACCTTTAATGCAGCTCAACTACATCGCTGAAATCTTTTCTGTTTCTACTTGAGGTTCTGGAGTAGATATTATTTTAGATTGTGTTGGTGGCTCATACTGGGAGAAGAATCTCAACTGTCTGAGTACTGATGGCCGGTGGATTATTTATGGACTACTGAGTGGAGGTGAAGTACATGGAGATTTGCTTGCAAGGCTGCTTTCCAAAAGAGCGAGCATCCATACAACTCTATTACGATCACGAGACAAGGAGGCAAGTAATGGCTGTCAACACTGTACACAGTTTGATCTTAAAATCGATGATAGTTTTGAGAGCTTTCTTTTGATACCAGTGTTAAAGCAGAATCTAACACATTATTACCAAAAAAGCACCACCTTGAACTGTTACTACATACTTCGGAAAACATTGCAAAATTAAGTTATAATTTCCCTTTTCTATTTTTAGCAAACTCCTCCCTTTTACAACTACTGAATCAGAGGAATGATATCCAGAACTTCTTGATCTACTTCACGAGTACCATAATTTAAAGATTTAGCCTAAGCAAAAACAAAAGTCAAGTGATCAGGCAACTTGACCAAGTCAGGGTGGGGGAGGAGAGAAAAACCTCTATTAAATCATTTTTCAAAGTAGAGACCGAGGCTATTTAGACACACAGAAATTACCAAGGAAATATCACTTTATATGGTAAATTCTCAGGTATTACAGTAAAAGGCAGCAGTTTAGAGCCCTAGGATAGATTCTGTCCGTGGTCTAATACATAATATTCTCAAGAATTTTATCAGTTTGAGTTTAAATGGTTCTCCACCAAGCTTATACCACTTGGAGAATTTCATTCAATTAGAATATAATTAATCTAAAAGTTTTCTTCTTGTTTGTAATTTACACCTGTCAGATGTTTACAAGTCTGTCTCGCCATGAGAATGTCAGTCTCCCCGAGAACTGTGCACCTTTTGTACGCTGTGCTTAGACATGCCTCTGTGAACGAAGTCATTGGAAGTAATCTTTCATTTTTTCTTCAGTATAAGGAACGGCTGGTGAAAGCCTTCACAGAAGACGTGCTGCCCTATTTTTCTGGAGGAACCTCCCCTCATCTCCAACCACTTGTTGACAGCGTTCACCCTCTGCACGAGATTGCAGGGGCACACAGGATCATGGAAGACAACAAGAATATTGGCAAAATTGTCATCGAAATGCCTGCTTCGTCTTAAAGAAAGGCCTGCTGCTGTAGTTGTTTCGGGGACAGAATCGTTACGGGTGTTTGACAAGCAAAGAATCTGCCATTTCTGCTTCCAAATCTGGAATGATTTATTGTGGGAGGAAGCCAGAAAGGCGGGGTAAAGCGAAGCCTCAGGGGACGCGTTTAACGAAGAGGCTCACGCTGCGGCTC
>NW_008824359.1:2821317-2837578 GCF_000699105.1 Pygoscelis adeliae | reverse complement strand
GGGCCGTCGTTTCCGGCGCGGTGCAGGCTGGGATAACATCCGGGTCCCCCGCTGAGGTGAGCGGCGCGCTGTGGAGGAGGCCCGTTCCTCGCCGGTGTTTCTCTCCCAGGCGGCAGCCCCCTCCCTCCGACCGGCGCCATGGCGATGCAAGCGGCCAAGCGAGCCAACGTGAGTGCTCTCCCCTGCCCCCCTCCCCGGCCCGCCTCAGCCCTCCCGAGCAGCCTGGCGGGGTGTGAGGCGAGGCGGGGTCCACCGGCCCGGAGCTGAGAACAGGCCTTCCCGCCCGGTCTGGGCTCCTCCCGCGTCCCCGGCCAAGGGAGTCCGTCCCCCTCGAGGCAGGCCTCTTGGTTGACAAAAACACGTCAAGCCTGTAGCTGTGGCGGGTTAAAAAAGGACCAGCGAAGCGCACGGACTCTCTCAGCGATGTTAGCCCCAGGGTTTAGCACGTAGGCTGCTGCTTTTAAGGTTTGAAGTGAGCGCTTTAGGTCTAACGCACCGTGTGTTGTTTCTGCATCAGATTCGGCTGCCTCCAGAAGTCAATCGGATCCTGTACATTAGGAACCTGCCATATAAAATCACAGCGGAGGAAATGTATGATATTTTTGGGAAATACGGGCCTATTCGACAAATCAGAGTGTAAGTATTCTAGTTTTCTTGGAAAAGTTAAGGATTTTATGTGCTTTAGTATATGTGTTATAAGTCAGTATCCCTATTGCAGTAGGTAGCAACTGGATTTCACAGCTGAAAAAGGTGAATGCACTCTAGCAGTATCCCTGTGTGCCAAAGATGGACGTGATGGTATTTCTCTTACCTGTGAACTCGTTAGAATATAATATTGCTGGTAGGTAGGGTGAAAAAGCTTAAATTTGATGTGAACTTAAATGTGGTAAAAATATGACTTACTCTCTTAAGTAAATCTTAAATACAGCTAATCTCTTACCTTAACTAAAGGTAAAAATAAGAAAGGCAAAAGTTGAATACAACCTGTTTTTGTATTTAATGAGTATTAGATACTTAACTAATGGGGGAACAGAGGTGTTGCTATTGCTACTGGACCTGTCAACCAGAAACAAATACCAGAAGCAACTCCCTGTGCATCAGATACAGCTTGTCCCTGAGCCACGTCGTCGTGGGAAATGGCGATCTGATTGTAATTTTGTTTTCAAATGCACTGAGGTTATACATGTCTACGGCAAATCTGAGGCCCTTCTCTTTAGTTACTCCAAATACCGAAGACCTGAGCTCTGATGTTCCTTGTTATCCTAAATACTGTCCACATGCTGTGGATTAAACCGTAATTTCATCTGGTTAGTATTTTGAGAACCGTAGTTAGGCTGGTTGGAGTATTGACACTTATACAAAAGGATTTTTTTTTTTCCCCCTTCTGAAAAATGGTTAGGAAGAGGAGGGGGAGAAAACAAACTTGGTGTTTAATACTTAAAAAGAAAATGTTGTAAGTCATGTTTCAGTACGTGTACAAATAGAAAGGAAATGTAGTTTATATTTGATATGGGGATTTTTTTGTACTGCTTTTATCTGGACGTTGGCAAAATAACCTGCGGCATCTCCGAGTTCTCGACTAGGTTGCTGATCAGACTAGAGCAGAATGTATCCTTATCATTTCTATCGCTCTCCGTTTCCCTGTGCTCCGAGACTGGGATGGGTACTTAATCCACAGCGTGTTCAGTTGTTTTGACTATGCAGGACGTAAATACGTAAACAGGTAAACAGACCGAACTTCACTACCTCACATGGAAGTGCTCATTCCAGAGCCGTAGTGATTAAAATTGACTGTTCAGTGTATAGAATAAAGGGACTCTTACGTATGGAGTTGCCTTCAGTAGACATGAAGGAGAACTAATATTTAAGGTTTCTGAAAACGCGTAGGTCGGAACAGCATGACAGTAGGACATAAAGAATTAAGACATGTCAAGGGAGCTTTCCATCAAAGCGATGTGCTGGCGTGTGCATCCAACAGGGAACTGCAGGCAGCCTCCCCGCTGGTCGTTCAGAACCGCCGCGTCGCTTTGTTTTCCGCAGAAATCCTAACATCGTCACGAGACAAGGCGTAATGTGGCACTCCCTTTGTAGTGACCTTTGTGCAGTTTTCATCCCATTCTCCTCTTCAGTTTTTGTGCGCATCCTGGTGCGGATACGTGTGATGTCGTTTGTCCTCGGGAGTTCTCTTCTCAGAAGCAAGCGCCTTAGAGAGAGTTCTTCTGATTATTAAGTTCACTATAACTATCTTTTAGCTGAGATCTTCTGGATCTGCCAACTCTGTCGTCTCTCCGGGCTAGTTAGCGTTATGTGCCCAGACGTGTCTCCTGTCCCTCAGGCAGAGGAAATTGAACTGATGGTCCGATAGGTGACGGTTGTGCCTCTGAAGTGGTCTTGCACCAGCGGGGCTGTTCTGACTCTTTTAAATTGACTTTGTGATGTGCCAAGAGCCGCATTCTGCTCTGGGGAGACATCTGATCCAGACAGCCGTTAACTGGCAGCCTGGTCTTGTAGTATTAAATAAAACAAGCTAATCGCTGTAATAAAAACTTAAAGTATTTCCAGAAATATGACAACTCCTAACGGCAACAGCTTCTGGTAGTTGTTGTGGAGAGGTGAATTCCCTTTGGAGCATAACGCAGCACGTGCTCTGTCACATTTTCCTGTCGTCTCTGAACTGTAAGTGGGGATTGGTGTGGAAAGCCGGGATGTATTTTAATATCTAGGAAAAAAACAACACTGAATTGTTTTCTAGTGAAGTTGTGTTAGTTAATCTAATCTCCGTCACTGCTAAGGAACTATTTCCTCTTTTTTGTTTAACATTAAAACTGATCTCGCCCGCAGTGGCAACACTCCTGAAACCAGAGGAACAGCCTATGTAGTCTATGAAGACATCTTTGATGCCAAAAACGCTTGTGATCACCTGTCAGGATTCAACGTGTGCAACAGATACCTTGTCGTTTTGTACTATAACGCAAACAGGGTACGTACGCGTGGGGGGGGGTTAAGTTACCTGTGAACATAGCTGGCACGAAAAGAAACACAGTTTGAAAAGAGTTGCTTGGATATTTCTAAGACATAAATCCAAGCTGGTGGAGGGAAGGGATTGGATAAATTGTCAGGATTTCGTCTTTACTTGGTGATTTGTGTGCAAAAATGTACCTTTGGACCAAGGGTGTGAAAAAACATGCTTCTGGTGAGCGTAGTTTGGAGAAGAGGGGCCTTATAACGGACGGGTCACAACAGGGTGCGAGGCCTTGTTTACGGGTAAAGAGTCTCTAGGTCTTGATGTTCTGCCTGTTACTGATGGCGTCCAGGGTACTGTGCCTTTCTCCGAGGTTTAGCAGCGCTGTTGGTGTGTGGTGTTGATGTAGTTCGTAGTGACGTTAGTTGTGGTTACAGGGAAATAACATGTCATAAGATGAGAGTTTTTGGATTTTTTTTTTTCTTCTCACATCTTTTCTTTTCCTAATCGCAGGCATTCCAAAAGATGGACACAAAGAAGAAAGAGGAACAGCTTAAGCTTCTCAAGGAAAAATATGGAATTAATACAGACCCACCAAAATAAACTGATCTCTTTGGAAAACTGCAAGCCCTGCTGCCGAGTTTGACTGTTTGCAAGCCCTGCCGCTGAGTTCTTGAGCTATACCTAGGAATTCTCAATGAAGCATAACTTTTTTTTTTTAAATTTGATAAGCTGTAATTTGACTCTCTAGATCTTCACATTAGAATGAAATAAATGTAAAACATTGGAAGATTTTAAGCTTTCAGATGGCATGCCCCGAGTGGACGTGGCTCCTCCGTGTTGTAAGGGTGACCTGGTAAATGCTGCATAACCACAGCCCTGTTTCTGGCAGGGACCGAGCACGCCGAGTGTCTCGCACCTCCTGAAGCAGGTCTCCAGGGCAGGCTTTAAGCATGGCAGCAGTTAGGGCAGGGAGCTCAGGGGGCTCAGTATGAGCTGCCTACGAGGACCTAAATCTCGCTTGCTACTTTCTGAAGATGGAGTATCGCAACTAGTCTCCCCGCTGCGGGGATTTTTGTACTTTTTTTAAAAAAGAAGGAAGCGTGGTTTGCTCGTTCATCACACCTGTATAGATTGTACACACACATTTATTGCGCCTTTCTCCCTCTGGTAATGGAGTTAAGCTCCTTCAAACATTCCATGATAGTTAGGCTGCTTCTTGCCGGAAACAACACAAACCCAACTCCGTGTTCATAACAGAGTTTCTTTTACAAACTATAGGAAATGAATGGCCTTTTAAAATGATCCAACTGCTTAGGTGACTTCAGTCAAAATATCTTGTTCCCAGTGATATTTTGGTCTTTGTTCTGAGACAAAACAGATAAGCTGCAGTAAAATAATCTTGTTCTAACAGCGCGTTGCTGCAGGGCTGACTTGATGGTATGCGAGACCTTTCTTACGCGTACCGGGTTTGTACTGAGCAGCAGGAGTACGCTTCACGCCTTCTAATGTTAAGTAGGGAACACCTGACCAAAACGAGACAGTAGATGATGGTGGTCATTTTAGATACCCCAGCGTGATTGTTTTCTGCTTGATGTATTTGAACTGTAATGTATTTCATGTTACATAAATTTTAGACGTAGTATCTGGTGGAGGAAAAAGAAAAACTTTTTTTTTTTTCCCCAGCGCTCATGTCCTGTGAATAAAAATTAGCGCGGCACAGGGTACGCACAGCCTCTGTTCTGAACCAGCTGGAAGTCCTGTGGACGCTGGCAGTTACCCTGCCGCTCGGGAGAATTTATTTGCTTGGGTGTGATGTTCAGCTCCCTGACCGTGCAGCTTCCAGCCAGTGCAGAACACGGGCAGATACGAACGTACTTTGCCTGAGGATTTGTACTTTTAATTTTTTTTCAGTGCGTTATACTGTCATAACGGAACACTATCCTTAGATTTTCGTTGAAATCTGTCACTTGAAAAAACATGCCATTCTAGTGTGTCCATTTAGTGAAAAAATAAATGTGTGTCTACGCAGTTTTGCTGTTTTTCATCAAGGCTTGCTGTACGCTGTGCTACTTCTGCGTGTAACCTTTCCTTCTAGGAAGGAAGTCGTCCGTCACCTGAGTGTTTGTGATACGGGTAAGAACTTGTAGAGCGTCCGCCCCCATAGGTACGTGAATGTTCAGGCGCGTCCAGCACCTGGGTGAGGGGGAAGGATGCCCGGCTGTGGAAACCCATGTCCAGCTCTCCGGCGGAGGAGGTCCCTTGCAGTTGCCACGTGCTGTGCACGTCGTCTCTCAGCTGGGAGGCGCGTGGAGGGTTGCGGCGACGTGAAGGGTGGCGGTGACGCTCCGAGCTGGCTGCTTCACCCCAGAGCAGCAGGGAGGAGGCAGCTGAAGTGGCTCGGGTGCGATTTCTGCTTCGCGATCCCATCCCGTGCCTGACCGGGGAGCGTCCCCTGGGGAGGGGTCTCCCTGCTCTTCTGTTGCAGACAGGCATTTGGGATGGGAGCGGGCGCTACGTTGAGCGTGTGTAGTAAAAAGCCTTGCCCTTACTCTGTGGCTCTTCCGTACCTGTGTCCTTCCCTTAAAATTGACGTGGCGTTTTGCAGCAGGAAGCCTTGCAGGCCCCGGTGAGCCGTCCCCGAGGTCAGCAACAGGCGATGGGAGACTCGGAGCCCGTTACCAGCTGGGGCCGCCTCCCCGAACTACGGAAGCGTAACGCTCTGCCGCGATGTCATTGCCGGCTTTCCCGCTTGCCCAGCCCTGTACCGCTCCTCCTGGCGGGTGCAGCTGCGCTGCACGTATATTAAACGCAAAGCAGCTGTGATCCGCTGTCGCTGTCCTCAGGCGAGCGGTTATTCCTCCTGCTCCTCGTGGGTTTTCAGGTCCTGCCCATCAGATTAATACAAGCCTAAGGTTCTCAGACAAAAAAACAGCTTGCCTTAAAAATTTGTACATGAATCCTATTGCATTGGTCCAAAATCCAAATCCTACTGGAGGTCTTGTCTCTACGTGAACATCCATAGGCGTTTACAGGTTACAGGCTGCCCCCCCCACGCGTGTATGTATGCCTTAGATATATGCCATGTATACACGCACACGTGCCAAACGCTAGGACAGCGGGGGCCATTTACAGCAGTTGCTGGGCATTTGGAAGGCCCCTGGTGTAACAGGAACTGGAGGTGCTTGTTACTGTGCTGGCTTTACGCTACTAATAAATAATAATAAATGCTGATAATAAAATACCAAAGTGCTAATAATGGTGCCGCATTCTGCCAGCTTTGTTTAAAATCATATGCAAATACCGCGTTGCTTCTGTCAATAGCGGAGAGCATGGTGCTTGCACTACGGCGTCTGTTTTGACGAGGATTTGATGCTGTTTGAAAAACATATATAAAAAGCAATTCTTTAGGGTAATAAGATTAATAAAAATTCCTTCAATGAATCCTCAAGATCAGCAGCTTTTGATTTCTCGGAGAGCTCAGCTGCTGCCTTTCATTAAATATTCCATTTCATACTTCTTCTTCTAGTGCCTGTTCAGGGCTTTCAGTGTCCCTGCACATGTAAAATGAAATAATAATTTGTACCTGCAAGACAGAGGGAATGGAAATTGAACGCCTGGAGGATTGTTTTGATGAGGTCTGCTCAAGATTTTGTTTGAAATGTAATATCAAAGGACAGGGAAATGAGTTCAGTTATATGAATGGCAGAGGGGGCAGCAAATAAGGCAGATGTTACCAGCCTCGCACTCTGCATCTGTGCTGGTTTTTGTGTGTGCTCACTTCCCATTTAATTTTTCAGGAAGTAGGGCATGAAATTAAGCCTGGAAGGTCATTTTTTTCCATCGATGCTGTTTAGAAATTAGTAACAAGAGCCTATCTGATTACACAGGCAACGACAGTAAATTTTTCCCAATCCATTATATAGTGATAATAATTATATGTACTGTGTTGATCGATGATACAATTAAATAAATTAACACATTTGCAGTCAAATAAAGAGCTGAAGATTACATTTCCTTGAAGACTTAATTTCCCTAAGTATCACAAAGCACAATTAGTTTTCCATTCAGATTTTTTTAAATGAAATTGGCATGAAAAATGTAATAATCTCTGCTTCCAACAAAGGTCTCTGCAGAGAAAGGGTGATGAGGGAGAGAGCTTCATCAACCAGCTGTAATAAGGATTTTACAGACTCGGTAATGGCCGGGTTGTACTGCTGAGGGCAAAAGGGAAGTGCACGGCAGCTCTGCAGATGGAGATGATAAGACTGAATACGATCAGCGCTTAAAGCCCCGCAGGAACACGTTTTTCACTGGTAAGAAACCTACCAGAAGCCGAAAGGCAGAGCGGGGCCCTACCTACTGCTCTAGGTGCAGCAGAAGCTTGCCAACAGCAGGACCAAGAGATGATGGAGGGAACACGCAGCCGTTCCGGGTACGCCGAGCCGATCCTTCGCATCGCTGTTCGCTTTCGAGGCGTTCAAGAAAGGTCCCAAACCAGGTCCTTTACGTTGTTTTTTCTTTTTTTTAATGAGTAACTAACTTAAACTGGGCCATCGGTAGGAGCAGCTTTAGACCAATGTGCTGAATCGACCTGTGTTTGACAGGCGCAACAGGGCCACGTTACGTTTAACTGAGACATCTACAGGAGCTCACGGCTGCAACTGCCGCAATACAGCCTGCGCTCTGTAACCCAGAGCTGAAATCAAGACCAGGGACAGAGGCCGGGGCAGTGGCAAAGGAGACCGGGGCCCTTAAAAAGGATTTGGGAGAGCTAGTGGGCATCAGACCCTGGCGGGTCCAATTTCCTATTTGTTAACAGGAACTTAGCCTGTCCTAAATAAAAGAACTGCTAGTGAAATGTGGATGTGTAACCTCACTGCTGCAGTGGTGCCAGATCTCCACCAAAAAAAGGGTCCCGAAAGGCCTTTCGTTTCTTTACAGAGAGGGGAGCAAGAAAAAACATTTACTCCACCAACCCTCGGTGAATAGCAGTCTGTAAGAGATGGGGTTTATGGGCTTATTAATTAACAAACTCAAATGCAGCTTTGTGGGTAAAATGAACATCGAGAGAGAGAAGAGCGCGAGCTGCAGTCACTGGCCAGATTGCCAGTCTTGCTTTTCTGTGCTCCTTTTCTCCCTCCTCTCCAGGAGGTATCGTCTGGAGACACCTACGTAGCTTTGCGGTCTGTCTGCTCGTGCTAGGTGTGTTCTCCTTACACACTCACACAAGGAAATGGCTCACCGCCTGCTGGAAATGCCTCCTTCAAAAAATCCATTAGTTGAAAACTGTGCAAATAGTTTATAGTCAAGTTAAACAACAATAACATCGTGCCCCAGTGATGCTCTTTTTTCCTACAGCAGAGGGGAGAAATCAAGTTTAGGCAAAGCAAAATAACAGCAAAGAGGCAGCATCACTGATCAGGTCCTGCTCCTAAAACCGGGTAAATGACAGTCTACGCATCTTCCCGCCTCCAGAGGAGGAACCAGCATTTCGTGAATTCATATAACCATCAAATGAAATAAATATTGCTCAGTCATGAGTGCCAGGAGCCCAGCGCACAACGCAAGTTTGCAGGCTATGTAAACAGCGTCAGGAGGTGCAGCCTAAAAAACCCAGTGTGATCAGTGGCCACATCACCCCACGGTTCAGATTTGTTTTGTAAGGTGGATGCACATACTTCTGCTCTTCTCTGGCCTTTCTCAGCTCCAGTAGAAAATTTTACACCAGTTTTACTGTTGCGATGGCATAGAATTGGACCAGCACTGCATGTCTTTGAGAAGCATCACTTTCCATCCCTTCAGCAGCCAAATTTTGGCCAGAGTTGAGGGGCCACCAGCAGGGCAGAGGAGATGGAGAGTCAGGAAACCTCTCTGTCCCAGCAGCCCTTACCTGCACGTTCCTGGTACCCTGGTCCCCTAGAGATCTTCCACTGGGCCATCTACAACAGAAGCAGTGCATGGAATTATGTGTATTTCATATAAGAAGAGAACTATAGTTAACAAAAAATGGGTTGACGATTGTTTGAAGAACTTCTTATACACCAAAAAGAATTCCAGTGGCCAGAGGAGAAAAACAGGAAAAAGAAACTGTAAAGTATCAATATTTTATTGTTTTTTATATATACTTTTAAATCTTAAATGAGACAGTATTTTTTAAAACAGCAGCAAGCAGAACGTACAAGTTGAGAAAAGTGGCAGCGCAGGTAACTCTGTTTGGCTAATGCCCGTTCATGTACAAGGCGTACATTGGATTTTTTTTTTTTTGAGCACCTTTCGTGTTTTTTTTTTTTCTTGGTTTAAGTGTACAGTAAGGCAGTGGTTTTTCAATAAGGAATATATATATTTATATTTATATATATTTTCAATCATCACTGTGAATTCTTCTTACATGCAAATTAAATAAAATGTACAACTTGAAAATGTTACAGCGGTAGACATTTTCCCCAAAGCAAAGCTTCTAATGAAAGGCAAATACGGACACCACAAAGTTAAAAAAGAGAAGGAAGGTGTAGGAAACCGAACGGCAGGCGCTGTTGACAGGACAGCTTGAGCAGGGAAGATTGGGATTCCAGTGAAGATTTCTCCCGCTGCTGGCACGGTGAGAAAGAACGGATGGTTATTAACAGATGTCTCCAGCCAACTCCCTCGAGAAGATTCACTCTAACCTGAGAAGCTCCACATCAAAGAGGAGAGTAGCGTTGGGAGGGATGACCCCAGGGTGGCCTGTGGCTCCATAGGCCATCTCAGGTGTGCAGGTCAACTTTGCTCTTTGTCCTAGGCTCATCTGGGTTTTGGATGTTGGAGAAAGAAAAAGAGAAGACAAAAAAACAGTATTAGGAGGAAAACAAAGAACAAATCACTACGTGGCAGATTTACGTAACCGAGGAGAGTTGGGACCATCAGATTCATCTTTCAGTTTCAAGCTGAAGCTGCCACAAACAGCTCAGATGAAGGGCTCCTGACTCCTCTGGCTTCTCATGGCAGTTATTTAAATTGCCAGAGCCAGTCTGGGAGTCACACAGAGGCTTTTTAATGCATACTTTGGTCCATACTGCCTACGCCGGAGCCAGCTGTAGGAGGTGTGAGTTCCTTCTGCGGAGCGCAGGGTACGTGTAACACCATCAGCAGGCGTTAGGAAAAGGCTCTCGGTAACAGACAGGACCGGAGCTTTGTATTCATGAGACATCAGTGCCGAAACGCAGTTAAGGAAGTTCAGCTTCTGAAAAGCGTCGAGCACCACCAGGGACGACTTCAAAACCGTTGCTCAAACGCTAATGCTGTAGGCACCCAACTTTCTGCTGTTGGGCAGGTGCAAAGCAAACACTGATGCAATCCTGTCTAAAAGAGGTACTTATTTCCCTAAACTCAGCCCAAAGCCCGAGGGCAGACATCTCACCTCAGGTGCTGCTTATTCCGGCAGAGAGCCCTTGCCCCTGGGAGGGACAGAAATGCCGATTTCCCTCACTCCAGATGAGCTCTGGAGGTAACAGCGCTCACTGAAATTTTGGGGTATCAAGAATCAAATCCCTGCTCTTCCAACAGAGTATTTTGGGGTGGAGCACTCTCACACTGCTATTCATGCACCATACACTGGTGACTGAATATTCATTGGCCAAGAAACAATCCCTGATTTGAAGCAGTGATTTTAACCCAGATCTCTCTCCCAAGACCGGGCACACCACGGGACTACAGATTACACGATACCTCCTGTTGAATTTTTTTCAGGTCCTATAAAATATGCCAAAGCTAGAGCTTTGATCACTTTAGGTAGAAGAAAAATGTGAATATGAACTTTCCCACATTCCGGGAGTACTGATATCATGGGGCTGGGGGTATAAGAGCAGATGACCTCCCGTGGGCCCTGCAGGGATTTGTGTGGGGCGGGCTGTCTGCTGCTCTGGCGGGTGCCTGCAAGCCAGACAGCTGGTAAGTCATGCGCAGGTTTTAGGCATGGGGCAACCTTGAACTGTCAGAAGTTGACCAGAGAAATGCAGACGCTGCTGACATCCGACAGTCAATTAAACCAAGGTTCGAAAAATCCGCATGCTAGACATAGTGAACTGCCTTTCTCCAAGTGCTTTGTTGTCAATCACACCCCCCAAACCCCTCAAAACCCTGGGGTGGAAGGAGACAGCCACAAGCTCGACTTCAGTCAGCGATCCACTAGGAGGAGCAGGAGGGCAGCGTGTCGCCACACTCATCACTGGAATGGCTTTCGGCCACTTATTAATTAAGGGACAGGAGTCAGGGAGCGAGAGCAGTCAAGGAAGGGATAAACTGCTTCACCCAGCACTTGTTGCCACCGCTTTATCTGCGCTGGCTTCTGGTTTCTACAGCACACCTGTAGAAACAAAGCAAGTAATAAAGAGTCCAACTCAAATCCTTGAGAGGAAGGTGGGTATTTTTCAGAGAGTCTAGGATTCCTCAGATGGACTTCTCCTTCTCTGGCTGGAGAGAAGGGAATGCTTGCATTGCTTTCTCCATAGGGCTGGAAACCATTTTCTCTTCCCTCCCTCTCTGGAAAAGCATGGTTCCTCAGTGGATTGTTTCTTATTTTGCATTCTTCCCTTCTCTCTATTTAAGCCTAAGAAGTTGTTCCTGTTACAGTTGTTCCTGTAATCATATTTGAGCAGTTTCTTCCTACACTGAGCTCTAGGACCCCGAAAATGGGGAGTCACAAGGAATTTGCACGCTGATCTTGCACTTGAGCAGCCTGATCGCACTCCTCACGTGGCAGGCCCTCACAACGCTGCGGACAAAAAGCAAGAGTTGGCAATGAATTGCGTTGTGTGGCTCTTTTTAGGGTTCTACTGTGCTGGCACTCAAACTGTAATTAATGGAGGGCAGTTTTCTTTTTCTCAGCGTAGGGTTGGTCAGTGAATGTTAAGTTTTGTGGCTGAGAGCCTGAAGTCATAAAAATTTAACAGTGCAGTTTGGTACCTTATTCAGTAAGGGTCAAAATCTGTAGCTCGGTCATGGGTGTCATCAAAAATGGCTTGGACTTTTATGGAGTAGCTGAATAGAGGCCACGCCATAAAACACGGCCACCTGGAACATTTTAGAGGCCACTGTTGTCTATTTCTGGAGCTGCCCATGGGAAAGGGACGGGGCTTATGTGGTACATTGGCACCCGGGGAGGGGACTTCACCTCTCCCCTCCCAAACGCCTACCACGTGGAAAGCCTCATGAGTAGGGGATGTCCCTGAACAGACAGAGGAGAACTACAGGAAATACTCTGCTCGAATGGACCACGCTTTCAGAAAACCGCTCCGTATCCTACACTGCCATTTCCACTTGGTCTTGTCACCATTGCACCGGACATTACTGTGCTCATGCACCCTTCAACCGGCTTGAAGTTCAGCCAGAATAATTTCTTTGTACCTGTGTAACGCCTTCTTCAAATCCTTTAATGACTTCTTGCCTGCCAATCTTGAACCTGAAAGGCTTGTTTCTGTCTCTGGAGGAATCAAACTTCTTCCCATTCTGTAGCATCCCTGCCAAAACAAGACACACAGTTTCAATCTGAGCTACATCTAAATTTAAGCGCTGGGGGGGAGGGAAGGAGTGAGAAATTAGTGTCTCGGTCACATCAGCTGCTCATTTCTATTTTCACTCTGAAGCCTCATCCAAAACAGGTAAGGCAGGAGAGTCAAACGCAGTGGTACCATATTGTTACCTTTGCCTTCTAGTAATTTAGGCTCTAAAATAGAAATATATTCTTGTTACCTTTGCCTTCTAGTAATTTAGGCTCTAAAATAGAAATATATTCTTCTTACTATTCTTAATGCCATCGGTTATAACTCATACCGTACCAAACGTTGCACAGACATCCAGAAGAGCTGCTGCTCGCACAGTGGAGCTTCCTGGCTAAGTAGATAAAAGCAGCAAGGAACAAGTGGGAAGCAGCAGAAGACAGAATCCCAACACAGGTGCCTGATCCGGGCCTGCTCCTAAACACAAAAAAGCTCCCTAAAACAACCCTACAGACAAAGACCAAATTTAACATAAATTTGACTAGGTTTACTCCTCGTTAAACACCTACCATTTATTTTAAGGTGTTCTTTTAACAGCGTGACTAACTAAAGGGAATAGTCCTTGCGGAGTACATGTCGGGTAACCAGGGGGCTGTTGCTCTGTGTGGCCCAAAGCTCACCCCCGTCAGCAGGAGCTTTCCACCCACCTCAAAGGGCGGGGATGTAGATTCAGGTTTGGGAACTCTTGAGCCAAATTTGCTGCCATTTCAACATCTGCAAGTACAGAGCAGCTCCTGCAAATTTATACCAGAATACCTAGAAGGAATATTTGGTACCTTGGACTGTTTACCTTCCCTACTTGATCTACTCAGGAGTACTAGAATACCGTGCATTACACAAAGGTGGTCATTCCACACCACATATGTGAAACTTCTACACAACATTACAACTGCATTCAAAAATATGAAAATAGCAAGGACATTTATTGGAATACTCTACTACCCTCATTCTTTATATTTTCATTCAGTCGCAAGAGACAGTCACAGGAACACTTTACTCATTCCTTTTGATGGGCACAACACTGTTTCAACCCATATATTATGAACACATGCCCAGATTCTACAGCAAATGGATAAACCTTCACAGAGCGCTCCATGATTAAGTATTCTCATTCTCTTTTCAAACAGTGAGTAATTATGGCAGCTTTCAACTTAAAAGTACCCGGTAATTGCTCTTTCAAAATACTATACTCTGGATATTGCAAGGTTGGGCTGATATTTATATATTAGAGTAAATCCTTTCTTTGTAATGCTGTAGTGCCAGTGTTCTGGGCATACACCATGACCCTCCTGTGCAAGGTGCTGTACAAAGAGAAGTTCATTAATAAGCAAATATCTGCTAAAGTTTCTGGTTGAAAACAACCTTATCAAGCACAGCTTTGACAGAAAATGCTGAGAAATACTGCCTTTATGATCCAATATGAAAAATACAGTCTTACTAGTTTCTTTTCATTAAAGCTGTTATATTAATAGACCAGCTTGATGCACAAGTTTTATTTTTCAGTGAAAACCATCAGTTATTGCCCAAACAACAAAAAAAGGGCGTATTTTGCTTGCTTAAAAAGTCTGTGTTATGAATCAAAGGTAAATATAAAGAAAGAGATGTGCCAGATTGAAAAACAAAGACTAAAAGGGTAGGATTCATCTTACCAACCTTTATGCTTCCAAGACGTAGCCATCTACTTTTGAGCTAATTACTCTGCTTCCCTCTATAATCAAGTCAGAGAAAAATGAACTTTCAGGGGGCAATTCATCTAACCAAATCTAGGGATCTACATTAGGACATAATGCATTGCATCCTATCAGTCAGTGCCTATTTCTTTGCAATGAATATAAGGGAAGTCCAAACAACTAGCTCAGACATAGATGTCTCCAAGTTCATTAGTAGTTAAATCAGTGGTGATGGCATTCTGGACTTGCAATAATGAGTACACAGTACTTGATCATTCCAGTGGGGTTCTGTGTCTAAGTATTTTACATCAATATTAAAACCAAATGCCATATTATGGCAAATTAGCTGTTGACCAAGTCCAACATTTGTCAAAGTTGGTACTTCAGAGACACATATGAATGTGTATAAAGCCTTAAGAGGAAAACTATGGCGTAACCTGCCCATAAGGTGTGTTTCATAACCTTCAGCATTAGTGCTTGTCATATTCCTTAAGTTTTTCATTGTATAATAGTGAAGCATTTTATGTATGCTCCAATCCAAGTGCATACACATATTACACAATATATCAGCTCAGTGATATCTCTAAACCCCCTCCACGCAAGCTGGGAAGTCGCACCAGCTGCCTGCACAAGGCTTTCTAGTTACAGACAAACACGGGTTCATTTGTAATGTAGAGAACCAGCCTGCATATGGAGGAGGGCAGGCAGGGAGAAGCAGCTCGGGGGGAACTCTCAGGCATATCATATAATCCTTTTTGAAGTATTTGATCTTAAATTTAAATGGCAGTCCTCCCTCATAGCAATTTTATTTTTAAACACATCATAAAACCTTATGATTCTATGAAATGGAAGGAGACTATTACAGAATCCCAATATTTAATAGTTTTAATATAAAAACTTAGTACTGTCATTACAGTCTGCATGTTCAAAGCAGTATGCAAACATTAATTATTCTTCACAGCAGCCCAAGGAGGTAGAAGAAGATATTTATTACAAAATAGCCTCAGTCTGGAAGTTCAGATTCAGATGCAAAGTTCCACAACACTTTAGTATGCTTTCACTTCATTTTGTAACTAAATCCTATTAAAATACTTAAAGTTCTGATGGTTTACTAAATACTGCACATCAAACCGGCGGCAGAACCGGAATTAACTCTTTAGAGATTCTGACAACAGCTACTGGACAATGTTTCCCATTTAAAATAAGGTTTCCATCTGCCCGTGAGCTTGCTAGTCTAATATCTATCATATAAAAACTGACTCCCATTTCACCATTGAAAGCCTATAGAAGATGTGCTAAGCCTTGTAGAAGAAAACAGGGTTCTTCTCCTATGTTTACAGCAACATCCTATTTTCAGCAACGGCTGAAAATTCATCCGGTGATGAATTCAGAAATGTAACCTCCTCTGTCATCACCCCACCTTATTGCTTTCGGAGGACAAACTGAGATTCAAAGAGTCAGATGTGTCCATGTTCGCTGAAGCTCTGGCAGGAGGGTCAATTTTTATATGACTGCCCTTTAAATGCACATCTAGTTTAGAAATGAGTCAGAGTCCCCATGTGCCCTGGAGAAGTTCCGATCCGGATTTAGATCTGAACTTTAGATCTTTTTTATCTCTCTATTTCTGAAAGTTAGAGTCGACTATTCAGGCTCCTGGGAGCTAAAACAGCATAATATTTTATTTCCTCTTTTGCTAATGCATCAATTGATTTCCTTTTTGTGAAAAAATCGATTCGGTTAATATTCTTCAACAAGGACGGATGCCCATCTTCGGCCTGCTAGCACCTTTATTTATCTAGCTAACAACAAGGAGAAAAAAACCCACCATCTGGAACTGAACAGCAACATTGTTTTGCAAAGTCACAACAATCAATAAGAGTTTTGACTGAGCAAGGACAACTAGATGCCTATATGCTTACTTGTTATAATAACCTTACATTTGATTCTGAAAGGTAACAATCATTGTATTAAAATAATTGGACAAACTCAGTTATCAGAATATTGTGCGGATTTGAAAACATTCTGATCTACAAGGTGTCCTAATTAATATCTGGGTTTTAAAAATTAGGTGGCTGTAGAAAAGGAGATGTTTC
>NW_008824359.1:2813462-2821280 GCF_000699105.1 Pygoscelis adeliae | reverse complement strand
CACTGAAGTTCAGCTCATTGAAGCTGAAAACCAAAGAGTAAACAAATCATTTTGTTAAGGAACGTGACTAGGGATCCACCTAAACTGCCAAAAATACAATGCCATTTGGGCTAAAACAGCAGTGAAAACAAAACTTCAGTCTAGATTTAACACAAGCTATTATTTCTTATTAAAACATAGGTGTGTTTTAACATGCTTTAACACTCTTTTAACATGAATTAACTAACTGAGGTCAGTCAACCCCAGCTAAGATCACACCATTGAAGTCTGTTTCCTAAGGGGAGAGGGCTAATGACACTGTCTGTACTTGCCTAATAACTTTTGAATCTTTTAGCCAATTTCAACCAAGTTTGACAGAGGAGTAGGCTTCATACGGACATAAAGACCCTATGCATGTCATGAAAAGAAATCTGCGTAGGGAGAAGATCCTGTAAGTGCTTCTACCAAGAGAAAGGCTCAATCTTTATCTGTTATCAGAGAACCTATATTATTGAGGAGAGGTCAGACATGAATGCTGCAGCTGGACCACAGTCTAAGTTTCTTTTTACCAGAGGGTTCCTTCATCTGAGAATGATTCAGCTGGGAATTCAACCAACCACATAACGCAAATCCACAGAGCCAGCCCAGCTATTTACACACCTAACTTACACCTATGGTCCCAACAAAACCATGCCGTGAACCACGCCCAAACCGTTATCTGTACAAAAGATGGATGGAGAGAGAGAACACCCAAGGCCCTCCGTAGATAGCCTGTCAAGCTTACGTACCTGAATCTGGAAAACTTATGTGTAAAATTCCACTGCTAATGTTAGCCATCTCAAAGGTAGAAACTGCGTCTCAACCTGTCATCCAGGCTACTTCTACAGTTAATGGAGAAAGAGAGGTATCTCCAAGAATGATTCATCCCACCTAGATTTAGATGTTAGGACAGCAATAACCTCTTGGAATTGTTTATCCTTCTCAGTCAACTAACTTACAAAAGTTAAAAAACTTAACAACATCAATTTGAAATGCTAGACTGCCAGCTTTTTATAGGGCCCTAGTGAGGAGGTTATTAACTCATCCATCCATACCTAAATGAAGTAGACCAAATTGCATCCCAGGCTTCACTGGCTCCAGTGTTTACTGAATTATTTGTCTTTGCAGTGTTGACACATTCTGGGAATCAGAAGACGGAGATCCTAATCCAGAACAAATCCCTTGATTTCACTAGTTGCTCTCCTTTTATCCTGTACAATGGGATTCGCTTACCTCACAAGTATTAAGGGGATAAATTGAACAGGTGACTTTCAAAAAACAGCAACATTCATCTGCAAAGTATTCCGTTACCTTATTTTTTCAAACTGTAGTTACCTACAGAATGTAAAGGCAATACATACACTTGAAGACAGCTACTTTCTGAACATATGTTGGCAGCAGAAAGAGGGGCAGATATTCAGAAGGTGTTTCTAGGACACTATCCTGTTTCATTTTATGTAGACCAGAGGTTCTTCAGGACAGGGACTATATTTTGATGCCCTTTAATGCAATCACCTTTCCAATCATGCCTTGTAATAAATCTCTGCTGTTATAAACTTGTCATTCGGTTTGGTTCCTAGAATTCTCAGAGGCAGCATTTGCTGCAGCTAGTGTTGCTGTGGGTTAAGAATTTTTGATCTCAAGTGCTTCTTTTTTTCCTTAAAATATATTGTTTCTATGTCAAAATATGTCGATGTTCTGTCAAAAGAACATCACAAAGGCTGGAAATTCTGATTTCCCCCCCATTTACAACCTGTAACTATTACTAATATACACTTTTAGTCTGGAAAATATATTACTGGGAAGTTTCTGGAAACTGTACAACAGCCTTTGTGTCAACATTGACACCTTCACAGTATATAGAGGAAGACACAGTTCAGCAAAGCGGAGGAGTTCAGCATAATTGCATAGAGTGGTGGGAGAAACACATCCATAAAGTCACAAATCAGTCCCCAGGTTGGTTTACACCAGCAGAACTCCACTGATTTCAGTGGTGTTATTTGCATTTTGCATTAAAATAGATCAGTTCTCTTCAGGACTCAGTTCTGAAATACTGCGGTAAAGCGGGACAACCCCTCTGCGTTCAGCAGCGTTCCCCCCTAGCTCGTGGCTGAGTCTCGTGCTAACGCACCTGAAAAACTTGTGGTTTCCCATCAGGAACAAGAACAGTTCCCATAAGTCTTAGTGTTAAATGGAGAGATCTGGGCAACACTCTTCTAGGGAAATACGGTCGGTGCCTTGTGTTTCTGCTTCTCAGGGAAACGCCTACAGGACCTAACATGCCTCAGCTCTCCAGCTCATTCCATCAGAACCCAGATCTGCATAAGCTGGATATCTCACACCTCTTACATCTTCATTTGCCATTTCATTAGTACCTCAAAACGCAGTTCATTGTTTTACACCTTTTCATTGTAACAGCAGCTCCCAGTAATCTGTAGTTACACCTGGCCATGCGCCTCCTCCCAAACAACCACGCAGTAAGTAGCATATACCTCTGATTTCCTTGATTTGACTTCCAAAGCAAACTCTTCTCTGGACAAATTTGGCGTCTCATCAATTTTACTGATGGAAATTTTTTCATCAGAAATTATGATTGTTGTAATGGAAATAAAGAGTGTTGAATGTGAGCTGGAGGATGCTTTCATTTCCTACGCTATGTTCGAACAGTGGGCCACCTTACTGTGTCCCGTACGGGGACTTTGGCAACTGAACTGAGAAGGGAAGCACGGCTTTTCAAGGGAAAGGTTCAACCACAGAGGTTTAGTACCACTGTAAGCACAAACTCAGTTTTTCCCTGCTAACGTTTCCTCTGCTTAATATAAACAAAGCCTTACGAGGAAAAAAGGATTTGCTCACTTAGACTGTATTTTTCTGCCAGTTTACAGCCACTTAAGAAAAAATGATTAATCTTTTTAAGGGAATTTTCAGTCTAGAGGGATAATAGTTGAAGAGACTGGGGAGTGCATCTCTGCAGCTTATCGGCTCCTTACCACAATTTTTTTTTGTTGTTTAAAAAGGCAACAGCAACAATTTGAATGTGCCATTTGTTGCCATGACAAACAATCACTGACTCAAAGTATAGAAATGGGAAATGGATAGTGGTGGTGGTCACTTCTTAAGTTCCTGTTACCGCAGCGCACTTCAGTGACGGTTGATCTTTTCAACACAGGCAGCCTTGCTGCTTCATTTTCTTCATGTATTATATACTCATATATCTTTAATGTGGAGTAAGAGCAACACAATCAATTATTTATTATGCGGCTGACAGCACGCAATGAAGACACAACAGACAACTATTCAATAATGCATTACCATGCACTATATATCAGTGTTGCGTACAACTACAAGACAATACGAAAGAGCCTTGCACTTAGCTTGACTTCACAGCCAAGAAAATTACATACAATTGTCTAGTTTACTCTACTGAAAGGCATTATTCTGTCCTAACAGCTTTCTAGATTTGCATATTTTTAAAAGAGAAGAAAAAGTAGATTTACCCTCAAGGCAGATATGAAGCTCAATAAGCATATTCTACATGAATTGTAAGGAGACCAAAACAATTCCTCTGGTATCCTGTTGCCTTAAAACAGTCATTTTATTTTAGGGTTTGATTCTGTTACCATCACAAAGTTCAGCTGTAAAATATACACACTCTGCAGCATAAGGCAAATTTCATTTGAATAAGCATGGCAGAATCAGGTCAATCTGGGCATGCTAATGAGTAGGACAATAGATGTCTAAAGCAACGGTTTAGAGAGAATATATTACTACAGAAATACTTTGCATCTCTCGCATCTCTACCCCTAAATACCATGTCCTGTAACACAGGTTCTGGAGGGAGAGGGAACGTTCCTGACTGGGCTAGGTCTTTCTGTCCCTGCCCTCTGGTACCAGCCAAGAAGCACAAAGAGCAGTTCAAGAGCACGGCTGTAATACAAAGAAGACATTTTGCAAGATTTCCCACCCGAACACAAGCAACAGAGCTTGGCCAAAGAATTCTGGCCATCTAGTGCACCAAGATAATAGGACAAGACAATTAATCTCTTGTTTTTTCTTCTTGGTTTCATTCTCAGTCTCATCCTACGCCACAACGCACACATGTATTTCCTTCCCCTCCCCATTTTTGTTTTATGACTGCCTATGCAATGGTGGTATGGATTTGGTATTTTAGCCTGTAGCACATTTATGAATGTGCAGATGACCTTCCACTGGGAAGTTGCGCACTTCAGTAGCGGGTTAAACCTCACTGAAATAGGTGAACATGATAGTCACCTGTCTTTCAGTGTATGGCACAAGAAGGGCCCCAGCTAGGTCACCAAAGCTTCTGAATACAGATCTGGGTGCAGGGAGCATGGAAAAACACCGCAGAAAGCAGAAAAGGATCTTCAGACATTTCTTGGGAAAGCTCTGAGCATGGCTCTAAGATCACATGAGAGAGGGGTTTGGGGAGAAAAGAACCAGCTTCCCTACTAGTTAATTCCTCCTCTGCTCAGGGAGAGAGGATGTTGAATGATCTGCCAGAAGAAACACCTTCCCAACCCAATATAACAATACTGCATCAGCAGTTAGGTGTGCTTTAATGACGAGCTGTTCCCAGACTGGGCATCCTTTGTTTTTCAACTATCTAGACTTCCAGTATGTGCCTCCACTTCCTTCTGAATAAAATCTGTGCTGAAATCTTAATTTATCAGTGCAACACTTCAGATTCCCTTGGCTAGAGCTATCAACAGCCTAGTGAAAAATCTACCCATCTGTAGTAGGGCACTGGATTAAGAGGCTGTGCGTACCCAAAGACAATAAATTTGAACATGGAAAAAGTATATTCTTAATGTGTTACCACTTAACACCAAGATGTTAAATGGCACGTTGGCTTTTGGGGCATTTGGAACTGAAAATTAACATTTCTCCCCACATCCCTTGTGAATGAATGCTCTTTCTCTCCTGCAGGCCCCTGTTTACCCGGTTCTTTGTCACATCCAACTTTCTTAACGCACAGCATGGCCATACCTCATTCACAGAGGAGTGTTTTACTGAAACTCATCTTGACAAACACAGCAATCGTCTAACATTGTGCAAAAAACTTAGCAACTACTCTGTTCTCAAATAAGGAGAAAAAGAAAAACATTCTTGGAAAAAGAGAGAGACACACAAGATGCAACCAGAGAAGAAAACACAGTTTATAAAAATGGGTGTTGACTGAGCCATGTAAGAAGGCACAGTCAATATGCCAAGATTACATATACTCTAAATAAGTCAGAGGCAGACACTGCCGTTCCATCATGATCTCATATGTACTTAAAACATATATAATGCAGAATTCAAACACTTTTTATCCGGGGTATCCAACTTTTTGATCCAGACTGGTCAGACATTCCTGTAATGTGTCTTATTTTAGAGATGTGGTATAACCTTCCTGGCTGGCATTATGTAATATCCCCTCCCTTCACAAGCATTTGGAGAATTTCTGGGGAATCGTCTCCTCCCGCCTGCGGTTCCATGCGGGAAAATGAGACATGACTTCACTGGCACCAATTTGGGGCCGCCATGGGGCCTCACTTCAGCGTAGTACACACAGTTTCCATGGTAATCAGGTGAAACACACTGCTGTTTCACCCAAGGAACAAATCCCTTGCTCAAGAGTGAAGAAGGACAGGTATCTAGATGCTGCGCCCTCTCCATTGACATGGACAGACCATAGACTTCTAGGTAGCTAAAGACAGCTGAGATTAATTCCACCCAAAACAGCTTGATCACAAGATTAGTGAAAAAATGCAGTTTAAAACCAAGTTGGTTTTGATTTGCATACCAAATGCCTTCCTGGGGATTATGTTGCCTAAGGTCCTTTAGTCTCAGTGACCGCAGACCTACCTAGATCTACCTAGTCACTTACTGTATAGTAATACACACAGTAAACATGCTGTAGAAGTAACAGAAGACAAAAGCTACTTCTAGTCTTTGAATGAACTCTGAGAAGGGTTTATTAACAAGTTATGTATTGGGTAACCCTCATTATGTTGTCAGAAGTTCAGCCTAAGATTAAGATTAAGATCAGATAAAACCAGCATTTTGCCAAGCAGTCTTTATCATTTGCTGCGACACTCCAGTGGAAGAATGTCTTATTCAGATGCCATTATTTTTCTAGGCTGTCTTTTTAAAAGGTATGTGAGATACACTCATTGAAGGAACAAATCTTTCTATAGATGTACAGTTTTTTCTTCCAACCTGCTAGGAATGCACTTGCTTTCACAAAGAGGAGTATTTTTGTAGTATTGTTTTCAATGTAAACAGTGTTTTACGTGCTCCAAGGCAGATCCGAGCGGTGTAATAAATATCTCTCTGCCTGTAAACTCTGAAAGTATGTTCTGAAATAATACTAGCTATGAAATTCCTCTTTTGCCACATTTGTTTCCTAATTTTGTTCATCCTTCCTGGTGTTACAGATCCTCATTGGTGCAAACTGGCACGGTTCCCCTGATATTAATGAAAGCACAAAAATACATGTAGCAGTTTAAGACCTGGATCACAGTAATTTAAAACTAAGTTGAATGATGCACTCGGGACTATTCTCCAGAGCAGAATCCTGCAAGAATACGGAATAGTGTAGATTTGTGATCAGAGCAAAAAGCTGGATGACAAAAAGAATAGGTTCTGTCACCAGACAGCTGTGTAAGTATAACTCACCTTCATTTTATTCCCTGTGAAATAACTGTGGTTTCACCGAGGTCAGAAAGAGAGTCACTAGCACATCCAGCAATAACATTATTAATTAATATACTTTGCCTTAGGTATCCTGAAAGGCTTCATTCAGTGAGGCTTTAAAGTACCTTCAGAGCCACAGTGGAAAGGAGCTATTAACAGCGCAGTTTGTTATTATAAATAGGTCTTTTCCATCTCCAAGTTTTGATCTTGGTGATCTTATAAACAAACTATGGAAAAAGTGGCAGCTGTTATCTTGACAGATGGGTCTCAGGCATTGCTCTGCTGGACATTAGACAGTCGTCTCTCTGGAGAACAATAGGAATTTCCAAGTGCCTGTATCTATTTTCATCTACTTAACAAGCCACTCATGTCTTGGGCTAGTGAAGGGAAGAAGCAAGGAGAATGCAAAATAAATGTTTTAGGGGAAAAATCTCAGAGAAAGGGGCGAGAATCAGATGAGTATCACCTATTAGTGACTCCCCCCTTGAGTTTTACTGAAATGACAGACAGAAAAAGAATCAGAAGTTTCTTATAGAGGAAATGGAGACAAACAGGCACTTCCAGAAGGTGAGAGACAGAAAGCCTGTGCACTGAGTGAAGTACAGCCTATAGTCAGCTAGCAGGACAAGGTAAGTACAAGTATGCACCTCAATTTTTAGCTCTTCCTAGAATTTAGCATGACCATCCATTTTGGAATTAGAGCTTTGAATCCGATTTTAAGGACAGACACAAGCCTGAGAAGGGTTCATCCTTTTCAAGGGTGGTTGGTAGATACTGCCCACCTTTTCTATCATAAACACTTGCCAAAAGCACCACGAGTTCAACTCCACCTCAAGCCTGAATTTAAACGCATGTCCTTCACCTTTTCTGATGGTATTCTCATCATCGGACAAACAAACACTCAATGGCATCACCCTCTGTGCTCCCTCTTGAATCTGTATGGTAGCTGGAAATGGAGAATGATGAAGTTAGGAGGAAACTAAGCAAGTAGTAATTCGGGAGGTCAGTGGGATGGACAGAGACCTGGACCCCAATCCTTGCTCTCAGGACTTGTTGGATCAGCTGTGCCTGATGTTGGGTAGGGTTTGTCCCTGCACTGTT
>NW_008824359.1:2797527-2813443 GCF_000699105.1 Pygoscelis adeliae | reverse complement strand
AGCAGGAGTCCGAGGATGGACTGCACAGACCGTAATGTTTTTCCAAAAGCGAGAGTATTTTCACACTCAGGACTGCTGCAAACAAAAGACATTGTAAATTAAGCCAGTTTAGATACTACAACTAGAAATAGTCGTCACTCCATAGACACAAACAACAAAGATAAACATTGCCAAAAATACCCTCAATAGCACAACAGAGTGGAAAACAACAAAGTTGAGAGTGGACCAAACAGTGAAGCATTACATTATCAAACATATTATTACACCAGCAACGAAAACCCAGAAGATTTCAGACTCTACAGCAAAATGTGTATTATTATTATTATATGTAAAAGCAAAGACAGAGATGGTGACTACATTGCATAACTCACAGGAATTGCCGTAGACCGGACAGCCCTCTATCACAGGTCACACTGTGTTTTACCATCCCAGTAAATGTAACTGAAAAAGTTGCATCCTGTATGTGCAACTTACTATATGAAGTCAGTAAAAATCTGTTTCTAACAATCAAATGGCCAAAACATACGCATCATGACCACACTAACAAAAGATGCTTTTCTGCAGAAAAATAACAGATTGTTCTGTTCAATTTTATCCAAAATACTAAAGAAAATACAATTCAGGGTTAAATGGGATGAAAGAGTGAAACATTTTGCTTTCTGAAGCAAAACATCTGAAATGTTTCATTCTACTGAGAATACATTGCTTTGTTTTCAGATATTAGTATGAATTATTTAAATTCAGCTTTGATGACGTCTAGGGAGTTCTTGAACACCACTACCTTTCCAATTATTTAACACCAAGTATTGTTTAGTTACATCCAAGCTAAAAGACACGGACGCTATTAAGGAGAAAACATAAAAGGAAAAGGGAAAGTTAAAATTCATAAGGAGCGTGCTGAAGGGGAGGCCTATCAGATGAAATTCAAGTATCCAGACAGCCAAACCACACCAAAGGCAGAACTGACCTAAAATTTGGATCAAAGAAGCTGAGATTTATGTGAGAGGGATACAGTTACCAGGTCTAAAATAATCATTCACCCAGAGGTATTCTACATCAGTTTTAAAAATAATTGAACAGATCTTCCCTGGCCAGGTAACATGGCTTACTCTGTAATCCATAATATGTAATGTTATGGAACATGTAAAAGCTCCATTCATTTAGGCCGCTGCTTCCATTTTCCCATTTTGCACAGCAAAGAAAAAGGTTTGTGGGAATTAATGTATCTCAGTTTTGTGTACCATTTTAACGCTTAAACACGTATCTGCAGATTTACTGGCTGCCTGCATAGGGCGTTCCAGTGATCCCGCTCACAAGGGCAGCAGTCACCCAGGCTACTGAGCCTTTGGAAATCATTCATCAGAATTGTAAGTATTCTGGCTGTTCATGTTATCAAACAGTTGCCAGGAAAAAAAGGAAAGAAAATGGAAAATTACATAAACCCAATGAACTTAAGTAAGCTACGTTCCAAATAATTAAAAAACCCCTGCTGATTTGACTCAAAACTGACATGGGTACAAATCTCTCTCCTGGGAAAACAAGTTTATTTGTGGCTTTTTCAAGAAAAAGGATGCAGAGAATTTAAATTTCTCGGTATGTCTAATCTGTGTTCTCTAACACAACTGAGTATCTGAGAGCTTCTGCCTGCTCACGTGACCAAAGATCGCTAAAGACACAGCCAGGCACGCTCAGGCCGTAACTCTATTTTAACAGGGACAAACCACATGAAAGCATGTTCTGCATCTTATTTCACATCTCACGTGCTCTGCACAGTCTGTGGGCTCAGGCAGTATCCTAGAGACACAGAGCACCATATACTGCATTCCTATTTTGTCTATTATAAGCACCCACCTAGCACAATAAGTATCACCGTGTAGTAAAAACACCATTTTCACCAAATCCACCTACCATTTTTGGCATCATTTTATTGCTTTCAACTTAACGATCTGCCCTAAAGACTTTGATTCATGAGAACCCCCTCACCATCAGTACTTGGTCTTTACCCGCACTTAATTTAGATGAAGACTTCTCCTGTATGTCCATGACCTTGGCTAATGCTCCAAATAAACCTGTCCTTTATAGCTTATGATGTGCTCCCAAATGATGGCTTTCAAATTTTTCGAGTCTTTCTTTGATACCGGAGTCTCTGCCGAGACCGTTCATTGGCTGTATTTTCTTGTTGATAAGCTGAAAGGCTTAGCTGAGTTTTGGTTTTGTCTTGTTTCGCATCAGTGGTTCCTCTCTCTTGCACACATCATGGCATGATGAAGGTGTTCAGGCAGCACCCCCATCTCCGGCTTTTCCTGACCTTTGGTAAGGAAAGGTCTAGGGAGTTCTTGAACACCACTACCTTTCCAATTATTTAACACCAAGTATTGTTTAGTTACATCCAAGCTAAAAGACACGGACGCTATTAAGGAGAAAACATAAAAGGAAAAGGGAAAATTAAAATTCATATATCATATATATATCATTCTAATATCATGCTTTGCAATGATACCACGCAAGCTATCTCCGCTGCCTCGCGCAGCTACTTCACTCTTCCGTCACACCCCGTATGTTGGGGAAAGCTCCGTTTCTGCTACGAGCAAGTTTTTAAATTCTGAAAATGCTCAGCGGAGAACTTCATGTCAAGCAGGCTGTGGCGTGTAATCATGACTTCTGCTTCTGAGCTCCTTCTGCCCTACCATACAGGTTTCATGGATGGAGCGTAAGACCACTATTCTCTGCAGGCTTGCAGTATTAGCCTCTCCTCTGCCTTCAGTGAAGTGTGGTAAGTCACTAATGGACGGATATCTGATCTTATATGCCGGGCACTGCTGCTTGGACCACGTCCTGAATGTCAGCCTGCGTACTTGGTGAAGGACGGATATCTAAAGCTACTGTATTATTTGCTGGATCAGGCAGCCGTAACAATTCTGGTAGTTCAATTCTTGACCTATGCATATTTCTGTAATTTTTGGGTGCCTTGCCTTTTTAAGTCAAAACATCACCTGCCTTGCTTGTGCACTGTGTGCCCTCGTGTTTACCTTCTAGCAAGAGGATTATATACTGCCTTCTGTCCTTACGGAACTGCACTTTTTTACTTGCAGTTCACGGCCGCCTTAGAGAGGCAGTCACATGTTTCAAAGCCCAATATGGTTGGTATTTAGGAGCCAATTCTCCAGGCAAAAAAAATTGCATATAAATTTTTGCACAGCTTGCAAATGAACCAGCAAGCTCTTCTGTGATCTGCCCTTAGTACTAAGGTGGTTTCCTTAACGTAAACAGCCTTTTCTGCAAAGATCTGAACACCTGACTCTGGAGATTAGGACACCGGACTCCTGGACAGCAAATCTCAAATTAACATTTTGCTAAACAGTTTCAGAAATACATCTTTCATCAGTGCTTTCCCAAGGGTTTAAAAGAAAGTAGTGTGATTTTAAAAAAAAAAAAGTGATTTATAAACCAGCTGCATTTGGATTGCAACATTGCATTAAGCAGAGAAGTCATTTTTGGAACAAATATAACAGTCTGCTTCTGTTTAGGTGTAATATTTTTTGTACTGCTGTTAAACCACATTATGTGGATAACACAGGCACAGTGCACCTCACAAGGAACGAGAACTCAAGGAGAGTTTAGCTGCATGTCTTTGAATGGAACTGCTTTATAGGACCATGAAACCTAAATATTGGTGCATTGCAGACTGTAATTTTTAGCTGCTGCAATACCACGTCTTGTTTTGGTGCCTACTGCCAGATGACATCATCTTGTAGCAACTTTTTCAGTGGAGCAGCCAAAGCTGCTTCTCCCAGGATATTGTTGACTAGAAATCCAACAATCCCATATTTTTTTTTTTGTTTTTTAGCCTTCCTGCAGCAAGTAAGACTGGAAGGATGGGAAGGAAGAGGAAATTATAGAATCATATCAGCAAGGAAGATCACAGACAGCCCTGGGAAAGACAGGGATGCAGATACTGTTGTAGTACAGCCTAAAGGTGTATCATATCTACACCAAGCAAACACATAAGCAATATCAATTCTTCAGAGCTGGTGCATGCATGGATACATACATACAATTCTATTTTCTCATATTAGCTTGAGCTCTGTGCCAGGTTCTTTATCTAGTAATCTAATAATGCCTAGAGATTAAGCCCTAGCAGTGAAAAAAACCAACAGAAAGGCCTTGTTTGCCATGCTGCAAGGACGATTTCTGCTTCACACACTAAGAGCATGACATCAGGCTGTCATGTAACATGGACTGCAGGTCCAGGCTGCATGTCTGAATATATTTGTCTTGGCCTCCATGTCAAGTTTGAATTTTAGAGATGCACTGTGCATGTTCAAATCAAATACCAAACTTCCTCTGGGTGAGCTCCAAGACCTGTGTTGACTCTTGGTATTGCTTAATAAAGAGGGGAGGCCAATTTAAACTACAGATTTTTGTCATTTTTTTCAGATGATCTAATGCTTTGCACAGCCATAAAAATGATACGGATTTTCACACATGACAAGAAGTTGAGAGTGAGCATTTCTAGCTATGGCACAAAGTATGTTTTTACTCTGAGGCAGACAGGCTTTGTCCCAGTGACCGGGAGAACATGTTATCTGACCCCTAATTTGTTTAACAGTCCATAGAACCTTTTTAGGCCGGTGCCCAGATAGGATCTTTATTTCTGTCTTTGCGGTGACAGTGCTACCAGACTAAGTGCATTGGGCCACGCCTCAGTTTGGTTGCTTACATCTCAATCATTTAAGCTCTCAGAAGAGAACACAAATCAGCGTCACCTGTATTTTTAAGGTTACAAGAACTTCTAAACCTTGTTCCGATCTCATTCAGAGCAACTTCAACATCCTGCTTGCTCTGCTAAAGTGTTAAAGAATGCAAAGCAGGAGCGCTACCTTTTTATCTGCTTCAGAAGCCTTTATGGAGATTAGGAAGTGTTGCTCTGATCTCTCCCAGTTCTATGCCACCTTGCTATCTGGACACAAAAGGTCAGATTTTAAGCTGGGGTAAATCAGCTGAACCTCGAAAAAGTCAATAGAGCAATGCTAGCTTGTCCCAGCCAAGGAGAAATTCTCACTGAGCCATTCCAGAGATATGAGACTTGGGATACAGGGTTTTGCCCACCACATACTCTCCTATAACCATTTTCTACTCTCCTATGCACGGCTTCCCTAGCTCCCTAGATATTCTGTTCAAATTCTTGCCATATGTTTTCTTTTTCCCCTCACTCGCTGTATTTAAAGACAATTTGCCTTCCTGGAAGCCAGAAAATTAGCATGTTCTAATCCTTGCACCAGTCGCTTTTTCTAACATGGATTTATTCTGTTGGACCCAGGACTAACAAACCTTGGTGGGATCACAAAAGATACAGTGAGAATATTTACTCACAACTTATTCTTAACAGTAATAAACAGCACTCTTGGATCCAAACTCTTTCTTCATTTGTCCTTGCATCAAGAGCCTTCTGAGAGGGTAGGAAGGAGAAATGATATAGCCTCTCAGTGTCCTTGCATATAGACTTTGAAAGGACCAGAATCCAAGAGAGGTCTTTGTGGTTTAATTTGTGTGAAGAAAAAAAAAGACCTGTGTATGAGACACAAAAATAGTTAGGTTCCAACACTTTTCACTGCAAAAACAGGACATCTGATGCTAGATGGTCATATCAGTCAGGGACTGCAAGAATAAAGGAGGACCTTGTCCGAAATTTCCCACCGCAGACATAAAGCCTAGTATGTTGGCTGAGCACAGAATAAAATGAGTAAGTTTCATTACCTTAAGATAATGATTGTTTTGTTTTTGTTTTTGTTTTGTTCACACAAATTCAAAGCAAAATGAGCCAGGTTTAGTTTGGCTGGTTTTGCTACATTGGTGTGACTTTGCTAAAAATAGGCAAATCAAACCAGAGCTCCCTACTCAAGTTTGACCCTATATTAATAGAAATATGCATGACCCTGAGACACTCCTACATTAAACAGTCTGAGTCAGGGCAGACTCCCTGACTCATCCAAATTGCTCTTCTCATTTTGGGTAACTTGGAAATAACAGTGGCATAGATGTTGCAGGAGGGACAGTAAGTGATACTTGTATTAACACCTTCATTTTTGGAAATTTGGTGTGCCTGCTACAGACAGCTAGAGGAAGGAAGGCAAAAAATAAATAAAGCAAACTCTGGCTTGTATACAGAGACAGCCATCCTTCCCTAGGAGTGGGGAAATTGCCAAGGAACAAATTGGATAGTGTGTACAAAAGGAAGAAAAAACCCTCTATCCCGCTGTTTACTTGCACTGGCACATGCTATTAAATGCGTATGCCTTGGGGGAGTGCCAACCCACCCCCAGGAAATTCCGGCCCATCTCGAAGAGAGTCATCATTTACTACTGAAAAAAAAAAAAAAAGCATTAGCAGGGGCAGTAAGAGGCTAAGGTGATCGGGTTTAACTTTCGCTGGCCCAAAGCCAAATATGCAAGCAAAGGCTTAAGAGAACTTTCTTCTGATGCCTCTGTGCCAACAATAGATGTGGACAGGACAAATATTTACAGATCTAAAGTGGAGGGAGACTAAATGGGGGGAGCCAGACTCTGCCTGAAGTGCTTATTATAACGATTAGCCCGTGGCGGCTTTACAGCCCTGAAGTGATTGCTCCCCACAGCCGCAGACAGGATGGCATGACTCAATGACGATGCCGCCAGCACAAGATGTCTTTTCACACGTACTGTACCATGCCGTCCTCCCTTTCCCTGGTGGTGTATTAATAGCAGTGTAGTCATACTGTACATACTACAGTATAACCACTTCTCTCTGAAGTGAGCACAGGCGAGGCTGCCAGTAGGCTAAACCAGGTTCAAAACAAACAAAATGGTCTTGGAGGCCGGGCGGAGGTGGTGTGCTCCATGCCCTGAATGCTCTCTTTCTCTCCGAGCATCTCTCTGAGGCCACCTCCCTCTATAAGCATCTCTCCTCAACACCCAAACGTGTCCCAGCATCGCAGAAAAATGAGTTATTAAACGGATGATTTGGCCGGGAGATGTCTCTTACTTTATTTACCTTTAAAAACAGAAAGTAAATATAATAGTAATATACATGGGTGCATCTGACTGTGTCCCCTCCTCCTCTGTTCTTTGTTGTTCACCTTCCTTAGCTGTCTGGGAATGAGAGCTTCTCTTAATCTGTTTTTTGCACAGTTAAGCACAGTGGAGCTCTTGAATGATGCTATGATACAAACATAATCAAATAAACTTTTCTCTGTTCCTGGAAACAATGATGATGCTATAAAAAAAATAATGGTGGGAACTTCTATAGTCGAGGGGGGGAGTGTTTGAGAGCAGAACTTTGTCCAAAAGCACCTGCATTGAAAGCAACCAAAGGACCGTTAAAACGGTTGTTTAATTGGAGTAACTAGCTAGCTCATTCCTTACTTTTCCAGAGCTGATCTTGCCACTCCACCCTTAAAATTGCCATGGATAAATTCGATCTGAAGCTCTCCCCAGCTTCACCTTCCTGGATACTTACGTCTGAAGCCCAAGAACTGCCACTGGTTGATCACTGCAGGATAGATCTTTAGCAAAAAGGACCTTGAAATGAATAGCCACATCCTGTAGCATCTGATTACAGGGACTTAATTGCATTATTTTCAATCATTTAAAAAGCAATTATTCCCCTTCTTCCTACACACCCATGTTTACTAGAATAACTGGAAGCAGAGTCAGAGATGCATGGAAAAATACAGCTTTCTTCTGAAAAAGCAGTTACATAATAAAGAATTAAACACGTCTCTTCAGTTGGAGGTTAAATAATGAAGTATCTTCTGTTTCTCAGTCACCTTGAGCTTTAGTACAAAAGTCCCGAGGCCCAACTCATGCCAGGGTTGCAAATAAATAATTTTCTATTTACGTTTTCTCCTAAGAAAATAAAATCAATAACGTAACCTTACAAACCTCACAAACTGCAGCAAGATGCAGCCTCCAACAGGTAGAGGAACATTCTTCCTAGGTAGCCCTAAGGAGACCCATAAAGCAAACACAACCCAGTGTCCTCACAGATAAAACACTGTTTACCTTGTGTGACTCTCACATTACACTGCAGAGTACCAGGAGGGTGTTCCTTGCGACTACTCTACAGTGCCCATTAAATTCCTTGCTTTCTCTCCCTCTGGCCCCTACGTGCAAGAAATTAGACAGGCATGTCCTGACCATCTGCAGAAGCTAAATCATGCATTGGACATTTTTGTCATCAGGCTCTCGGTCTGCCCAAAGTAAGAGTAAATAAAAGAAGCGATAATCTGCCCAGTGAGGCCAGTAGCAAGCTCTGTGGTTGGCTCCAGAGCCACGCTTAGATTTGCAAGTCGAGCGAATGCTCCGGTACACAGCCTGGATGGTGCTCCATGAGCGTTTCATGTGGTGCCATCAGGAAACAGCTCCCAAACGCTGCATGCGTCTGTGGCATTGCTACTGCCAAGCCAAACATAAGTGTTCTCAGCCTAATCCTAAAATTTTTCGTTCTTTTCCTTCTGTTTAGAGCTCTGTTTCTGTTCCCCAGTCAGAGGTCTCTAAGCAGGAGCTGACCTGTCTGATCCCAGCTGGGGTCTGAGCCAACATGGATTATCACCAGTGGAGAGCTACAAAATCATGGCTGGGGCATGTCGAGGTCATGGATGTTTCCTCAGCTGAAACCGCTCACTCGCTCCGTCTCCTTTGTAGCCATGTATCTTCAACCTAACTTTCCAGCTTAAAGAGCTGGCTATGCTCTGAGACTACGGGTATTTCCACATTGCATGCGGGGTCATCCAAAGGCTGCCCTCTGGATCAGACTTACTCTATATTCAGACAGTGAAACTGCAAGTGCAACCCCAGGCACAGCCCAAGGGACTCTACGTCTAAGCCTGTCTGGCAGTTTAATATTTTGCCAGGCACCTTAGCATACCCGAACGGGCAGTCCGTAGTCTGCCTGCAGGGCAAGCCTGTGATCAGAAGCGGTGGCTCACACAACCGTCCCGCTCCCAGCCCTTGTCAGCTGTAATGTAGACATGGCCTGGGGTGGTGTTCAAGAACGAGAACGTGCTTGTCTCCAACACGGCAGATCCTCTCGAGCTAAAGGCTGAACATGCCACGTCTCCTAAGCCTGTGAATCACACACATACACATAATAAAAGGCAGTCAAAATCTTTATTAAATAAACTGATAAGTACTTAAAATTGCAAGCCAAACGGGACCAATCTTCATTTAATGTGTCCAGAAATGTTTAATACTCCCCTGTCTCCATGACTCATAACATTGAAAGCCCAGTAAAAGCTGAGAAACATTCGGTGCCTGCTACAGAGCAGCACACAATCTTCTTTTAACTGCAAATGTATACAAAATGCAGTATGTATTAACCACATTTAAAAAGTCATGCCCACCAGGATAGAAGAATGTAATAACTGGTCTCACACACACTTTCTATCATATAAAAATGTTGGTTGAAGATACAAGTTCCTCTCAATACCTCTGCAATGCTCACATCATATATATCAACTCATACCAGAAAACACAACACTAGCGACAAACGGCACATTTTTTGCATGTAAACACAGCATAAAGGGCAGATATTTGCAGATAATTAGGTGTCTACAGATGCAGTAGTCATATTGTGGACATTTCAAATGCATCTGGGCATCTAACTCCTTTGATTTCAACTAAATTATTTTAAAACCTTTTCAACCCTAAACATTTTCTTAAGTTTTCCCCAGACATGAAGTGTAACTGTCACAAAGTTACAGCAATTACCATCACTCCAAAGCCTAAACATCCCATTTAAAAAGTTCAGCTTCCTAAGCTGCAATGCTGTGTGAAAACACGGATGACATTTAACACTTAAAACCCCCCAACTCTTAAAGTTGGCCAAGTGCAAGGTCCTGCACCTGGGTCAGGGCAACCCCCAGTATCAATACAGGCTGGGGGATGAAGGGATGGAGAGCAGCCCTGCCCAGAAGGACTTGGGGGTACTGGTGGAGGAAAAGCTGGACATGAGCCAGCAATGTGCGCTCGCAGCCCAGAAGGCCAATCGTATCCTGGGCTGCATCCAAAGAAGCGTGGCCAGCAGGTCGAGGGAGGGGATTCTGCCCCTCTACTCTGCTCTGCTGAGACCCCACCTGCAGTACTGCGTCCAGCTCTGGAGCCCTCAGCATAAGAAAGACACGGACCTGTTGGAGCGGGTCCAGAGGAGGGCCATGAAAATGATCAGGGGGATGGAACACCTCTCCTCTGAAGAAAGGCTGAGAGAGTTGGGGTTGTTCAGCCTAGAGAAGAGAAGGCTTTGGGGACACCTTCTTGCAGCCTATCAGTACTTACAGGGGGCTTATAAGAAAGATGGGGACAAACTTTTTAGCAGGGCCTGTTGCAACAGGACAGGGCAGAATGGCTTTAAACTAAAGGGGGGTAGATTGAGACTAGATCTAAGGAGGACATTTTTTACGCTGAGGGTGGTGAAACACTGGCACAGGTTGCCCAGAGAGGTGGTGGATGCCCCATCCCTGGAAACTTTCAAGGTCAGGTTGGACGGGGCTCTGAGCAACCTGATCTAGTTGAAGATGTCCCTGCCCATGGCAGGGGGTTGGACTAGATGACCTTTAGAGGTCCCTTCCAACCCAAACTATTCTATGATTCTATGATTAAAAGTGAGGAAATGGACAGGCAAGAACATTGCAAAGTTTATCATGTCCACATAGTACAAAATGTGTTTTTATTATCCGGTATGAACACACTGCATCACAGCTGGCAGCCATAATTCTGATCTGATGATATTGAAAGTATTGCTCTTCTCAACTTTGGTGCATAGATATTTTAAGAAATATTGGGTAGTGGAAAATACTAGTTAATATGTGTATTAATAAGACATTGATCATTATTCATACTTACATTTTGATAGAGTATTCATAAATACTAATTCTGAGTCAGCTTTGACCTGGCAATTCCCATGGAACAGACAGAGGTCCTACTTGGCTGAACTTGCTCACAAGGCACATCTGTCCTTTTAAACCTAAATTTATTTCTGCCCTTGTCAACCTGCTATCTCATTATCTCACTATTCACTGACAAAAGAAATGATGAATCATGAACATTGGGGTACAGGGAACCAAATACACTCAATAAAATTAACCTCATTATGTCAGTTGTGCACAGCATGATGACACCCTCTGGTGGGACCTCTAGGGGTTACTGTAACACAAGTAAAGAATAGTTGTGTTGTACTGAAAATAATGATGAATATATACTTCAGGAATAAAACTCATATGACTGGTGCACAGCAAAAGCAGGGCTACAGGTGGATTTGCATTTGAGAGTTATTGTTGTGTGACATTAACAGAGAAGAGGATTTTAATGTCGTTCACAAGGGTTTTGTTGTGTATTTGGTTTGATCACTAGGTCTAGAAAATACACAAAGTAGGAATCATTTTCTACTTAAACAGATCAAAACTATTACAAAATCAAGTGAAAAGTCTTACACCCAAACCACCAATGGGATGAGGCTGTATTTTACCAAAATATTGCTGCGAGGCTACCCATGCCTCTGTTATTTCTTGTAATGCCTACGATGCAGGCCTACGTTGGGAAAGACATCAAGGTGCTCAGACTGCACCGTTTGCCACTTGCAGTGCCCGAGGATGTGCCGGCAATCCCAGGCTCCTGGTGTGACCGCGCAGCCCCCACCTACATTGTGGCTCCATCTACCTCTGCCTGCACCTTTCAGTGTAGTCACACTACAGGTCCTCCGGTGGCCCCAGGATTCTTCCCCAAACCACCTCCAGTGTTAGCAGGACTTTAAAATGAAGGTGAACTGCTGTGCTAGGTACACATCATATTTTTAGATGGGATCATTTTATTTTACAGTCACTCTCTAGAGAATTTTTCCATGCACTTTCCAGTGTGGCTATTTTTATTTTTACCATACAGAGACGTCCTTGAGGTATGCTTAAAGCACAAACTGTGAACGCTGTTTGCCAACCTAGGGTCTTCCTGCAACACGACACAGTTCTGATGCGCGTGCAACACACAGAACCGCACAACGGCGTGCCCTGTGAGTGGGAGCACGCAGCAGAACGAGAGTCAAGCGGTGCTGCTGCAAAACAGAGCAGAGCTGAAGGTGGGACAGGGCTTCAAATGGCCAACATTAGCTCCTGAAAACAGCTGCTGCAGAAACTTGCTTTGCCCCTACTAAATCGATAATGCAGGGTTTTCCAGAATACTCAAATAAAGTTTTTAGAGAAAAGCAAACTGGTGGCATGTCAATTAAATGAGATGCGATGACTGCAAGGGGATTTATGCAAACAGCTTTTGTTACCCTGAACAAAAGGGGTAACTGGCTTATCAATCTTTCTGAGCTTCAAATATTTCTGTGCATTGCAGATCACGAGGAAAGCCTCCCTCCTCATAGATACCACTGTCTTCTACTAGGGATTTCTAATACTTACTTATTTTTATAGAAAGTGCCATTACAGCTATCTGGTCAGATTCACAGATCAAAGGTTTCTGCCCAGCAATCCCCACATCAAAGACGTATCTTGAAGTCCAATACCTGTCTGTTTTAATGCGACTATTTTCTTTTTCGTATACAATAAGCACTGTCTAATAAAAATCGTATCAACCAAAGCAGTGTAAAAACATAATTAAGGCCTCTGGCTAAGTATGGAAAATGACTTTGAGTGAAATGTGATATTACGTTCCATAATTGATTAGTCGCTTTGTTAATCACCTTTTAATATGCTCCAATTAGAGAAGTGACCAATTCTAAGGATGCCCAATGCAAGCTGGTAATCAGAATGCAAGTGGATCTAAATGGTTCCAGAGCTCTGTACCAGCTCATTTTTCATGACATGGAGCATCTCCTACAAAATGCTGACTGTCCTCTGATGTCAGTGAATTCCACCTGTGGCAGAGCATTTATTTGACCATCATAAAACCAAAAAGTTGAAAAAGCAGATAACATTTTGATCGACTCTATTTTGTAGTTTTCATCCATATCTATACAGGAAAACACATCAAGGAGACGAACAGACAAAAAATGAAATGCAAAAGAAGAAAAATAATTGACACGATTAAATCTAGGGAAGTTGAAGTTCAAACACTGGTATTTGGGGAGTCAGAAAAGCTATGAATCTAGGCAAGATCTGAAGCCTCTAGGACTAATCTACATGAGGAAAAGACCACTGAACGAGAATGCAACCAAAGCTTCCAAAATACACGACAAAACTATTAATTAATGCACTTATATGCCAGAAGTGTTCCTTGCATATCTTCATCTGACTTCCTACTTTAATGCAGGCTGTAGGATTTCCACTAAATAATTCCGGTTTGAATTAGAGCTGACTTAAAGATTTCTCGGGGTGATGAACTGACTGCAGTTATTGATTGGTGTTCACTTATAAATCAGTATCTCCAGTTGAAATGTATTCCTTATTTTAAGGTGAACTTGTAAAATTTCACTTTCCAGCTATGATCTCTTAATGTATCTTGGTGAACTAATAGAACAATTCAGTTGTCCTACCAATTTTTTGTTCCCCATGTAAGTACCAAACCATCCCTTAACCTCTGCTGAAGAAATTAAGCATTTTATGTTCAGGAAGGTTTCCCAGCACTTCTGCCACCCTCATGTCTCTTTCCTGCATTGTAGACTACAAAACTGAGCACGCTATTTTTGAAACAGCCACAGTAGTGTGAGGCCTCTGGACCTCCTCCCTTTCCCTCAGTGCTCCTGTTTATATATTCATGGATTGCAGTCAGCTTTTTGGCAAAAGAACAGCTCCGGAGCTCGTGTTCATTTGATAATCAGCCACCACTCCCCACATCTTTTTCAGAGCCACCGCTTCGCATGACAAAGTCCTCTTATCTGTAAGCACAGGCCTCATTCTCTGTTCTTCCACCTCGGACTTTGTAAAGGGTTTTATAGAAACTGAAACGTATTATTGACTTGTGACCATTTTACATAGTGATCCCTATTATTCTGTATCAATGACCTATAGGATGAGACCCTTTAGTTAGGATTTGTTAATTTTTATCACCTCAATATCCTTCTCCACTGATAAAAATGTCACTCACAGTGGGACTAACACCAGTACATTTTAAGGCCCACTGGAAAGTCCTCGACTCAAAAAGCCAATCTTATATCCACTGGCATATTTATTTTGTACCTTTTTTAGTTTCTTACTCAAAGCATCATGAATTCCTTGCAGATCATGATGGAAAACCTTATGATCCTCTGTAAACATTGTCCAGTCATCCGTATACCTACTCCTGGAGAGTCAGCTTGACAACATTTGCTATCCATAACCCCAAAATTGCCTGCAAGTGTTTAAAAGGCATTTGGACAATGCCCTTAATAACTTCCTTTAACTTTTGGTCAGCCCTGAAGTGGTCAGGCAGTTGAAATAGATAATCATTGTAGGTCCCTTCCAACGGAAATATTCTATTCTATTTCTCTCCTCTCCTATATCGGAATTTTGCCACTATTACTGACCAAAAACACAGATGAGAGAGATTGGCTGAACAAGGTACAATATAACATAATAAATTTCAGAACTCCAATATTGAGTAAAAACAAGGAATCAGAATTAATTTTAAAATGTTTTGAATACTAGGAAAAACCCACCCTCTTTGACCTGAAGTTTTTAACATTGTGATCCAAGATCTTATACTTCAAGAATACAGGCACACACATACACCTGTATTAGAGATGTCCTACTCAAGTAAATCCAAGAGCAGGAAAACAAATTGCAAAACCCCACACTAATCCACCTTAAATATAAATCCTGATCCCATATTTAAGCTAATACAATATTCTGTTGTATAGGATACACACCACAGTTTAAAAATATTTGGCATGCTGATTTCATTTTTTTCTAAGTTGTCTCCCCAGCTCTTCGGCAAACAGCGGGTAGAAGACCATGCACGAGTTGTGGCTTCTCACTATAAAAAGGTCCTAAGTGTCTTCCTCGTATGCAGGGGCAGACATCGAGTCTGTCCTCACTTGGCTCAGGCAAAAGAAGCATTTCTAAATTAGCAAACACCGATTCACGAGAAGCAGTAAAAGAAAGGTTCAGCAAAACAGAGCTTCTTGACTTCTAAATCCAAGAGCCATGAATCTTTTGGGGGGTGGGGGGGAGTAGGCGGATCGTCTTGTGCAGCATTGCCACTATTTCAGGGTAAGGTGGGGGTCTTTAAATACTTCACCCTGATAGGGCTTGTCACGTCCAAGTTGTTACCGTTCCTTCATCAGTAACAAATGCAGTTCCGATGAATCCTGCTCAGTGACAGGTTTATGCAAGTCATGTTCAGAAGTTACCTTGGCTAGTGACATTGATTTATTTTCTGATAAGAAGCTAATTATAAAGGCTTGAAATTTGCAATCGCTCAGTAGAAGGGCAACAACACTGCCTTTAAACAAAGTCATGTACACTGCATTAATAAACATATTAATAACTATAATTCTTTCCCCATGTATAGACACCTTGTCTGCCTACTCAAGGTAAAATTCTCGCATTGTGAACTATAATAGCCCAGAAATCATTGTCCACCCACCCGCTAAACAACTGTGCACCAAAAATGTGCTTTAATCCAGAGATTCAAGTACGAATTTTTTTTACTTCTTTTTTGGGGAAAAAAAAGTCAAACAAATTTATTCTGAGATCGCTTATATAAACAAATAACAGCACCACTAGACAGTGCCCACCACAGCAGCATTAAATACATGAAGCATGCTCAAAAGAGAAATTTGCCCCAATACATTATTGCAAGAGAGCGTGCTATGGGAGGGTCCCCAAACTGTACACTACTGGGAAGTTTGACAGGTCAGAAATGTGAGAAGGAAACAGAAATAAATATTCCCCCTCGTTCCCACAGTCTTCTCTCTTCTCTACAACCACCTTAGCGCCTTGGTTCCCCACACCACTGCAGAACTCTGG
>NW_008824359.1:2794123-2797479 GCF_000699105.1 Pygoscelis adeliae | reverse complement strand
TCTTTCCCTCACCCTGCGTTTCCATCCCGATGTCCTGCTGCCCTTCACAACCACTTCCTCCCTCCTTCCCCAACTTGTTTTTCATTCATGTCAGATTTTCAGCCCAGTTTACAGTGCAGCCACTGCAACATTTCTATGATGTGCAGGACGGAGCGGTGCAAAGGCAGAAGGAAATAGCTGGGGGCGTTCCTGCATCCGCTATTTCAGCCCTACCTATTCATGTCGTAGCACCTTTGGTGCCCGTGAAAAGGAAGTTATGCTGCAGAACAAGAAACATTTTCAAATGCAGGCTGCACTCACGTGTTCTTTTGGATGTGTTAAAACTCTTCACTGCTTCATCCTCTGAGGATGCCATCAGAAAACAAGTCCCATCGTTTCATGTACTGCTTGAACGTGCTTAGAAGCTGCATGATGAATAATGCTGAAAACTGTAATAAAACTTGCATATGACTGAACAAACAGACTAGAAAATTTTTCTAGGAGTCTATTACAACTTGTTGAAGTATTGAAGAAAAACTAAAGGAAGAAGCGTGTTCCTACATGTAGTAAGAGAGTAACAGGAGGGTGCAGTGGAAGGGCACGCTGGGGATATTCATTCATTCGTTCATGGTGCTGCCGGACAATGTCCGGTTTCTCTCGGATGGCAGGCTCCTTGACATCAAATTCAGAGAACACTTCACATTTGCCTGGCTTTTATCAGCTGACACCCTCTTGGCTTGTATTGTACATCAGTTTCTCAAGGGAAAAAGAAGAGCTAAGATAACTATTGCCCTAGTACCCCCTGCTTTTTCAACACAGCTACTTGTCCACAAAACGTACAGAGGTGTCCAAAATCTACAGTAAATGTGGCAAGCACTGAAGACTGGGAGCTATTCTTATCTCGCTGCCCTCTATAAACACAATGGCTAACCATGTCCCTTACTGCCTAATACAGCTGTCATCATTTAAATGCTTTGTAGTCTACAAATGGGCCAGTCCTATGGTGACAGACTGAATAATAGAAAGATTACAGGTTGTACAACTCCATTACAGTATGGAGGAATTTTGCAGTCAGTCAACGTTTCTTCCCACGCTCGCACAGGGAAAAATCCCAGCCCAAGATTTCATTGGCCTTTTTCTGCAAGGCAAACCATTTCTCAGCCCTCCATCACCTCGGGCACCTGTGTTTATAGCTACAAGCTCTCTCAGGTCCAGCCTACTTTGTTTGATAACGTTTTCCCAAAGGCTTTAGAAACTTTTGCATCTGAAGAGGAGCTCTGAATGTACTATGATACCAAGTCTTAGGAAAGCACTTCAGAAATGGCTCTGCAGTTTTAGTGAATCAATGTATTGCAAGCTTTAGTTACTTTATTGAAATAAAGTGAATCATTACAATCAAATCCCCTATTATGCTTTACAGCAGGGAAGGATTGAGCCCTTAATCTGTTTACAATGCTTATATAACCAGTCAAATCAGGATCGGTTAAAGAAAGACAGAAAACCTAATAAAAACTAAAGTACTTTGTGATTTTCCACCATTCATCTTAATTTAAGTAGTTTGTTCTCAAAAGTTAAACACTTCTGAGGTCTGGAAAAAGAGAAACAGCTCTTCCACAGAGCTGATACAGCCTAGCGGTAAATATAATAGATAAGGACTTCAAAAGCACATGAATTTCTACCCCCAGCTTTACCAGAAGCTTGCTGTGTTCCTTGGACAAATCATTTCCCTTCTGAATTTCCCTGTCTTTTAAAGGGGCGTAAACAATGCTTTTCCCTTTCCAAAGGGATTTATGAATTGATCAGATTCAACTTTTTAAGTTGTCCACAGGGGATTAATGATGGCAGTTCTTCATGACTGTTTCAACCCTGAATTTGCATTTGACTCATAAGCGTTTAAAACTCCTACACCCCCAGCCAGGAATCGGAATAAATGTTGAAAAGGAGATGAGCTATATAAATGGTTTCATATAGAACAAGTCTTAATGGCACAAGTAAGGATCATTTTTTAATAAGGCATCTCCATCTTCTTCCAATGCCTTTTCAACACCTCTTCTTATAGTTACAGGCTCTAGAAGTCTCCAGCGTTCAGATATAAAAGGTCATGACTTTCGAGTTCCAGCCAGGAAAAGGTAGGACATGACAAAATGGACTCAACTCATGCTAGAGGATAGCCCTCAGCTGTGCTGTGCAGAAGCACTGCTGACCGACCTAAGGAAGAGCTGTGAACCTGTCCCTGCTATTTATTTGACTGAAGACAAGGTGCAAATGACAGCAGAAGAAAATTCAAAGGAGAGCATAAAACAAAAGCTATTGATGGGGCTGTCTGTGCACTGCAGAAACTCCCCTGGCAGGGTGGGACAGACACAGCCATAGCTTTTCCAGAGCTGTTGCCAGCTGGCTGCTGTAGGACACGGAGGGTGTGGGGAGTTAGTCACACAGGCAGCGTGACAGAGGAGCATCTCCTGCTCTCATCAGTGGAGAGAGACACCTCCAGAGAGTGATCTCAAGCCCAAGCCAAGGTCAGGTGTTTCAGCATGACACTGCAGAAAAGATTGTTCCTCTCCATGAATGACAGATGTCATTGAAGAAGACTTCTCCCCTGTGGTTAGTCTTTGTGATTATCATTCCAACTTCTTCCAGAAAAAAGGAGAACAGTTTCAGAATGAGAGAAGATTACATGTAATTCTGCTTTTACTCTAATTTAAGTGTGTGTGGATAGTGGTCAGGTACAGAGGTACTGCAAACTATGGTTGGATGCTCCTAATGTGGCTGCACGTGTGTAGTAGGGTGATCATCATGTAGTATAACTTTCAAGCAAGAAAGACAAGAAAGGGTTACAGCAAGGTCAGACAGAATAACCTCCTAATAAGAAAAAATAATTTTGCCTTACCATGAAAATGGGCAGAAACCAAAGACTAATTCAGATTACAACTGAAGATAAGCCTGAGCTGTAAAATTCAGATTCACAACTTTAAATACTGCCACAAATTTTGGTTAATATACAATACTTTATCTCAGACCAATATGACTAACCTGATGGCCTTCTATAATGGAGTGACTGCATTGGTGGATAAAGGAAGAGCAACTGATGTCATTTATCTTGACTTCTGTAAGGCCTTTGACATGGTCCCACACAACATCCTGGTCACTAAACTGGAGAGGTATGGATTTGATGGGTGGACTACTTGATGGATAAGGAATTGGCTGAATCCAGATGGCCACATCCAAAGGGATGCACTCAACGGCTTGATGTCCAAATGGAGATCAGTAACAAGTGGTGTCCCTCAAGGGTCCGTATAGGGACCAGTACTGTTCAATATCTTTATTAATGACATAGATAGTGGGATCGAGGGCACCCTCAGCAAGTTTGCAGATGA
>NW_008824359.1:2780899-2793876 GCF_000699105.1 Pygoscelis adeliae | reverse complement strand
GCATCAAAAGAAGCATGGCCAGCAGGTCGAGGGAGGGGATTCTGCCCCCCTACTCTGCTCTCATGAGATCCCCACCTGGATGGAGTACTGCATCCAGTTTTGGGGTCCCCAGTACAGGAAAGACATGGACCTGTTAGAGCGGGTCCAGAGGAGGGCCACAAAACTGGCCAAAGGGCTGGAACACTTATCCTATAAGGAAAGGCCAACAGTTGGGGTTATTCAGCCTGGAGAAGGCTCCAGGAAGACCTTATTGCGGAGTTTCAATACTTAAAGGAGGCTTGTAAGAAAGACGGAGAGAGACATTTCACCAGGACCTGTAGTGACAGGACAAGGGGCAACAGTTTTACACTGAAAGAGGGTAGATTTAGATTAGATATAAGGAAGAAATTCTTTACGATGAGGGTGATGAGACACTGGAACAGGTTGCCCAGAGAAGCTGTGGATGCCCCATCATTGGGAGTGTTCAAGGCCAGGGTGGATGGGGCTTTAAGCAACCTGATCTAATGGAAGATGTCCCTGTCCATGGTGGGGGCGTAGACTAGATGATCTTGAAAGGTACCTTCCAACACAAACCATTGTGTGATTCTATGATATAGAGTTGGCAGCTAGCCTATGAATTTCAGTCTCAGATCCTCAACCTTCAAAATAAATTTGTGGGAAAGGCTTTTCCACCAAAATTATAGCTTTCACAACAACAAAAATTTACTTCAATTCTTCAGGCTGAAAATTGTACATTCCAGTCTGGAAATGGCAACACTTCATGGCGATGCCTCAGGAACTTGTCCACTGCGTGACTCATCTTCTTTTTTTTTTTATGTGCCCTAGATACGGCTAGATTTCACCTCCCGAAGTACAAGGCCCTCCTCTCTTCCTGGAAATCCCTGCTTATAGGATAAACAGAAATTTATCCACAGAGGAGAATGAAAATATAAGTTCCCATAACTACAGTTCCTATATAGTATTATAGTGTAACATCCAAACAACCACTTGTTTGTTTTGTGGTTTGGTTTTGTTTTTTTTTTCTAACGCAGGGTAAAGAATTTCAACAGAAAGCTGCTACTTTTAATGTTGCAACAGCAGCAACTTCAATGGGTTTGGAAATAGCAAAATAGCAGTATTGCTTTGGTCACTTAAAACTAGACAGAACCAATGCATCAGGGAGTGTATTGTTTGTAGCAATCACAGATTGGAAAATGAACTAATTAAGTGTTAGGCCTTTTCCTCTGTCCAGGAGGAAACCACCCTTAGCAAACCAAATGTCTTCAGTTTCTCACTGAGAACAGAATAAAAGAAGACTATCTTGCTAAATCAAGGTAGTTGCATCATAAAATGTGCAAAGGGAAGTGATTTAGAGCAGCTAGAGACAACTAAGAACCAATAACTATGTAGGATTAAATGGAAAAGATCTGGAAGGGGAAACCAGACTTGGGATACCATAAGCAGAGACAGAGGGAGAGCTACAAATCAAATGTGCCTCACAACCACTGCTTTAACACCGAGTTTTAGACGACCCAGGATATTGGATGGGAGATAAAGGACTACACTGCCTGACTGCATGGATCTGCTGCTGCCTCAGCTACAAAGATCCACTGGCTCTGCCTGATGACACCAGGGCTACAACATTTAAGATCCCTTGCACTGAGTTATGTGCAAGGGAGTACAAACTTCTGCAGCCAGCAGTCTTGTGAAAAAAAATTAAGTAAGATTTACAATGCCCTTGAGTAACTAAAGCTAAATAATATATCTTAATTGAGAGATGTCGCTTTCAATATAAAGCCCCCTAGCAGTCCCCTGGCGCTGGTTCAGCAAGACTCAGCAGAACTCATGCCAACGCCGAATCGCTGCTTCCCGCAGCAGTATGCGTTTCCTCCGAGGCCGCCCGTCCAATTGCTTACCAGCGCCAAAAGACGGGCACTGTATGAGCTCCTTGGCAATGGTCCTCCCTGGGGATCTCCCACGCACATCACTGCAGCACTAGGAGCAACCCACCGAGCTCTGAAGAGCACAAGCCTGCAGAGACCTCCAGCCACACAGCGACTGCTCGGGTAATACACCTGAAATGTGGCTGCCACGTATCCACTGCAGAGAGATGACACCGCATGTTGTCTAATTAAGCAAATACTACCCCTTCCACAAACCCTGCCTAGCTGAGATGCCTGACTTAGGAACCGTATTAAGCTGTTTATCTAATCAATAGAGAGAGAGGTATATCCAAAGGCTAACTGTTTAGGTAGCCTAAGGTAACTAAGCTCTCAATTTAGACTTCTTAATTAGGTAAATAAGGTGATGTCAGTTCTATTTTGTCAATAAAGGGAGACAAGCCCATCACTGCTGCCAGCTGATAAGAGTTTCTCATTAAGCTGATGTAGTAACCATTTGTACATTTTCCACTAACAAATACTACTCACTGCACAGTTGTTTCAGCAATTCTTTGATTTTTTGGGGCATAAATTATTAGAAAACGATGTCATTCTTGTGATGACCCAGAATTCTAATGATCAAGAATTGATGCAACCCTTTCAGGTTCTAGTCCTTAAATATATGTATGAGCTGTAAGTAGGCAGAGTGGCACACTGGGATCACTGAAAAGAAGTGCAAAGAGGACCCAGCAAAAATATTTTGTTTAAGAACAGCAATCTAATTTTCTAGAAGATGGCACTGCTTTGGATCTGTTCTGAGCTTTTAAAAACTTGATGAACAGAGGCTATTAGTTCTCTGGTACTATACAAAATCTGCTTTGCGAACTTTTTTTTAATATCTTGAAATCCACTTCTTCAAGGCTTTTGTGAGGTAGGAGTAGGAGGTTTAATTATTTGCTAGCAGTTTCATTTCTACGCACAATAGGAAGGGAGCATGATGCTACAATCCCCCCGTGAAAGGAAATCCTGTAGAGGTTAGTAGGTGCTCCAAAATCAAAGCTAGCCGTCACCAAACCATTCAGCATGTTTCATGCTGACAGAGAAGTCTCTGTCAGGGGAGAAAGTGTCCGTGTATGTTACCTTGAAGAAATCTCTTTATCATCTTCTTTACTCTGCAAGAAAAACTCATCCTGTCTTTTTCCTAAATGAAAATAAGAGTGTTTACAGGCAATCCCCCTTTCCTTGCACAAAGCATATTAGCAGCTGTCCAAATAACACCTCAATGCCACGGGGACTGCCTTTTAGGGGGAGACTTCCAGTTCTTAGTCAAACCATTGCTTCTCAGCTGAGGTTGCCAATAAGAATGCTGTTGGATAATTTCAAGCTCCTTTTCTGTTTCACCTACCCACATTAAATAGCATCTAATACCACAAGTAATTTCAGCGAAACCGATGGGCACAGCACACAGCAATGCAGCGTTCAGTGCAAAGGAGGAGCAACTGGGAAACTTGAGGCTACAGTTTATTATGCTGATCCCTTTCCATCAGGCAACAATCTGGTATGTTCCATTTAAACTAACTCAGCCACTGAAGCTGCTACATTTTTTCTTACAAATCTCTGAACCTTTTTTATTCATCAAATCATTTTTTCACGTCAATAGCTTCTTCTTACAGCGAGTCTCACGGTACTTGCAAACATTAATTTCATGACAATTTTGAGAGGCACAGCCCCCTTTTCTGTCAAATTTAAAAAATGAAAGAGCAAGTAATATACCGAAATCAGTCACTAAGCTGGCAGCAAAATGCGTAGGAGAAATCTCCTCTCCTCAAATTTTTGCTTCTGGACTCTGATCACTATCAGGCTGAGGTCACCGCTAAAATATTTCCAGAGGTAACCAATCTGCATTAAATAAGCAAAGATGAGAATTTTACTCCTTTTATTGAGAGAGTTTTAAGACTTGCAAATCATTTCTGAGGGGCAGCAAAAGACCACGTTCTTCACTGAGGACTAAAACTACTTTTTGCAGTTATGATTCACCAAAGAAAAAGGATGCTTGTAAGTGCTTAGCTGCCACCAAGATCTCTGCGGAAGTAAAAGGCTTTCATCCTTTCAAACCAGGGCAATTTGAAGACATTACTTTAAGCAAAAAAATACAGAAAATTGGTAGGCCCCAAAAGATGGACAGACATCACACTCTCCTGGTATCATATATCTTGGGAACATGCTCGATAAAACAATTAAGTTCTTTCTAGGTAAGCAAGATTTAGCTGGCTACAATTCAAGGCTCAATTATGATGTCTGTTACAATACAATTCTTATTAATGATAACTCTAATTGCAGTGTTCGCTATCCTCTTCCAAACCCAGCTAGACAGCTTCCTGGAGACAAAGAATTTTGATTAAATTCCTTACTTAGTTCAATTTTCCTCTCAGATACACAGCTCCCACTCAAGTGGTATAGATGTTTCTGAAAGCGGGACCAGAGAAATAACAAACTCGGGTACTCACCTGGCACAAAATGCTTTCACACGAAGCTAATGTACGTCCAGTCATGCAGATACTGAGGCTCATGGACAAATATATGACACTCTGCAAAGTTATTCTGAATTTACGTTAGTCTTTTCGAAAGTATGTCAGTATAGACAAATCTCTGCCTATTACTACATACGCTTAAGACTGGGTTGATTTTGATCCAAGAAAAATAGGCAGATCTGTCCTCTTTTTGGCAAGAGTTATTTCAAGGGAATTGCATTATATATGTATTGTGTTAAATGGAAAATGCTTTTTTTAATCATGATAAGCATATTCTGTAAATTGCTGTTAATCTGCATCTATGCAGTATGCTTTTGTTATAAAAAAAAAAGGTAAAAAAAAAGGCTTTCAACTTTACAGACACAACCATAACTCTCAACACCACACCACTGCCAAAGCTAAAGAAACAATATAAAGTAATTAATTTTGGTAATATATGGGAAAGGAAGATGATACGAGTTTGTCCTCAGATCACTAGGAAAAGAACAATTAATCATTTGTTCTGCTTTAAATAAAGACCGGCTTCCTAAAACAGAACGAATTTCTACAGCTCAGCTGATATAAATGGAGTAGTATTCATTTATTTCAATAGGGACTTTCACTTTAAGCATTTTTTAAAAATATTTAAAAATCAACTTCTCAGTATTGAAATATTGAAGTGGAGAGGGAGGTGCTGATCTCTTCTCCCTGGGATCCAGTGGTAGGACACGTGGGAATGGTTCAAAGCTGCACCAGGGGAGGTTTAGACTGGACATCAGGAAGCATTGTCCCTTCCAACTGAACTATTCTATTCTATTCTATTCTATTCTATTCTATTCTATTCTATTCTATTCTATTCTATTCTATTCTATTCTATTCTATTCTATTCTATTCTATTCTATTCTATTCTATTCTATTCTATTCTATTCTATTCTATTCTATTCTATTCTATTCTATTCTATTCTATTCTATTCTATTCTATTCTATTCTATTCTATTCTATTCTATTCTATTCTATTCTATTCTATTCTATTCTATTCTATTCAAAATGTATTTGGTGCAGTTTTGTGGCCATTGCCCTAGCCTAAAAAGTCTATGCAAAATCTTCTCTGATAGAAGTCCAGTTTAATAAGTAAGTAATAATTTAATGTGCCTTCATAGTCTCACTTAAACAAGTCTGTTCCAGCACACTACAAATACTGAACATCAGCAGTTCCTTAAAAAGGGTAATTGTATTATTATCACAGATTTACAGGTGGCCAAGGAGAAAGATGAAGAGGTTAAGAATTCAGCTCTGCCACAAGCTACATGGGAGAACACAAGAGAATGTCAGCTCCAAATAACTTGGAAAAAAAGCTGCCCTCTCACTATTAAGAGCAGATTTGGGACCAGTATATACAAAGCTTGTTTGAGGGCACACCATCATCCAGCAGGAGGGCCAGGAATGGGACTCAGCTTCCCGGAGTGCAGGTTTTACCCCACAGTCTCTAGACAGAGCATTCGCAACCTCAGCAAAGGTTTTGTTGAGGGGCATTTCTAACTGAAAGTCACGTTTTGTATCCCCTTCCCAAATCTTTGAAAATTCTGCACTGCTAATTCCCGTTACCAGAGTCGACAAATTTAAATCACAGGCAACAAAACTGCAGAAAATGCCTCCATTCTGTCGATACACTCCAGGACTAATGACACTGTAATTTGTTTACTTGTATTACTATCAGCACTACAATGTAACCTGAAGACCCAGTGAAGATTAGGACGCCATTACGTTAGGCATGAAGAAGGAGGCAGTTCATATCCCAAATTGCCTGCAATCTATCTACATGAGGCAGACAAAGTACAACTATCATTTTGCAGATGGAAAACAGAAGGAGTAAGCAGATTGCCAAAGGCTTTCAGAAGCTTGCTCAATGAAATCTCTGACAAAAACATGACATAAACCATTGCTGCTGGGAATGCATTTCAGTGCCAACGCACCACCTTATCTATTAATCCTATTACTTTAACATTGTGTCAGGTAACTTTTGAGACACAACATAGATGCTGGATGAGAAGAAGAAATTATTATATTTGTTATATTTCTTAACAAAGATAAAACATATGGGAATCTGATCACACTCTTCCATCATATACTAAGGTCGGGATTCAATCACAGTCCTATCTAATATCTTCTGCAATGATCTGGAGCATCTATTTGTGTACTTAACTCAGGCTGTGCAGAGCTGAAAAATTATCAGGTGATTTACAGTACCAAAGTTAGGCACTAAGGCGTCTTATGTAGTCAGAAAGGGCAACTAGGTACTTTTGAAGGGCAATCCAAAAATCCTGCTCTAATTGTAAAGCAGCCGAGAAGCACTCCTTGGGGGGGGTGGGGGGGGTTGAGATGAAAAGATTTCTTTAAACTAAGAGGTTCCTTCTAAACTGTTCCCTAGTGAGGTTGCACCTTAACTCCTGCTGCCACTGGAACTTAGGTCTGTCCATTAAGGCATCACAATGCATTTGGGAATCAGACCATGAAGTCTGCTCCTGAGATTATGCATCTAGTTGAACAAGGAGAGAAAGAGGCAAAGCTGCCACATAAAACAGCCTAATAGCTGGAGCGCTGACAGCAGAAGTGTAAAACTCAATCACAGTTCTCCTTCATCTTGAGGAGATTCCAGTTCTCACTTCCCACTTCTCCGGAACATGCAGGGTCATCAGACTAGAAACTACCCTGCTGAATCCCTACCTTGGCGATGCATGAATCATAAGATCCTGGAGGTTGAGCAGACAGGACTCTAAAGTTCTGCCAAATATCTAGGGTACCAGCCTTTGGTCCTCTCTGGACTTTTCCTGCATGGACTGGCAGGACAACTCATGCAGACAACTTGCTCCTAAAAACCTTTTTCCTGAAGACACTTCAGATGCAAGCTACAGGCCTTTTACTCCTGTGGTACCAGCAGTCCCCTCCTGTCCATGCTCTCTGCCATCACGCCCCATGATATGGTAAATGCACATCTGTGAGACTCCTGGAGAGGGAAGGCAAGATGTGGAAGTAAGACAAAATAGAACCCACAACCCACTCCTCGCTTGAGCCTCCTTAAAAATTCGTAACTTGCTCTGGCAGAAGCAAGCCTCTTCTAGCCTCCTCCTCCTCCTCGCTGGAAACTCTCGAGACGTGAATAATTAGTGGACAGGCAATGTTTTTCCTATGCATGCGCAAAAACCCTAGCCCTTCAGGGAATCATGGAACCAACTATGTTTGTGCTAAGGAGCTGTATCGCCACGTAGTGTGTGCGTTGGTAAGACAGCGGAAGGGCCGCTGCAAGAAGTTACGTGGCCTACCAAGCTGTCAAGACTAGGCACCACCGTACGGGAAAATCATTGGATTAAAAGAAAAAAAAAAGCTACAAAATTAATCCCTGAAGACAGGGACTGGAATACAACTCCTTCAATACTCCTGCATGAGTGTCTGAACCAATTACTCACCCTCCTGCCTGCTCCTTTTCTTGCCCACGGCTCTTGCATTCTTCACTGCTGAATGTCCCAAGCTAAACCTTAGGGAGACGGAAATTTCAGCTTTCTCCTCCCCAAGAACGTAAAGGTTGCAGTTAAGGATGTGGCGTAATAGAGCTATGACCCTCTTCTGTTGGAAAAGGCAACTGAGCATAGGTCTGCTATGTCTGAAAGAACTGTTCGGTTATGATACATAAAGTGGGCTCCCACAGGCCATGTTTTTGACTGAAAGTGGCTGTCACTGCTCTGCTTGATGCTGGGTTCAGAGCTGTGCCCAGAGCACTCCAGTGAGGTCGGGCTCCTCTCGGGACCCAAATGATCTCTAAAACTTGGCGGAGTCCAGTCACTGCATGGTTCCCTCACTTCCCAGACTGCAACGCCTCCCTACAGGTATTTGTGCCTAGCTCCAGAGTGACACGTAGGCTGAACATGGAGACAACCTGTGAGTTTTACATGCTCCCAATATTAAGCAGCTCTGGAAAGCAGGACTTCTGGATCATTTCTTTGCACCTAGGTGTCTTAATTTTTCCTAACTCCCATTTTAGGTGACAAGACAGATGTTCTGGATATCTCTGCGGACATCTCTGTAACTGAGCTACCCACTTCCCAAAGCAGGACTCGCAGGAGTGTGGTGAGGATAACCATTAAGTACAGCGAGGTCTAATGAGATCATATAACTAAGACAGAAATCATTTCAAGATGAATCTCAGGCATATCCAGAATCGCATCAGTATAAAAAGAAGTTATATTGTATTCAGATAAAATAGTTTTATTCCTGCCCATGGCTGGGGGGTTGGAACTAGATGATCTTTAAGGTCACTTCCAACCCAAACCATTCTATGATTCCATAAAACTTGACATTCGTATTTCATCTTTCCCACATGACTACAGACCACTGGAAGAAAACACTTTATTCACTAACCATGGGCTCCCTTTAAAAATATTACCACCAAAGACTGCTTAAACATTGCAACAGCGCTGGAACTGAGGCGATGAGCTTTTTCTGATATTTGTTCTAATCTGGGAGTTAGAGAGGTTGCATAGCACCAATAGCAAGATATATGGAGGAAGCACAGTTCACGCTGGAGATTGATTTAATGAGATATGATTTTTTCATAAAGTCTTTTATGCCAAAAGCCAGCTTATGATAGCCTCATCTAAGACGTTATCTAATATCAATAAAAGTATGCAGCATCTTGTTATCTTTCCACATTCAGTGTTCACACTCTCTCCGAAGTTATCCAGCAGAACTGTACTTTGTGGGAGCCACAGACCTCCAAGTTTTTTGCCTATTTCAGTTCTGTCATTTAAATTTATCTGGAACTAACTGGGGGTGGGAGGTGGCAATTTTATTTCATAAAAACTTTTGAAGTTTGGACCAGAACAGAAACATATCTTTCAGCGTCTTCACAAAAATAGTTTCAAAACATCTATTTTCAGACCTAAGTTACAGAGGAATGTCTGTATGAGCTGAGATTGGCATGGGAGACCTATGTGTTTAACTCCCAGTTCAAACTAGAAATCCTCATCAGATCAAATACTCTGAATATACAAACGTATAGGAGCTTAAATCCAGACATCATATATTCCGAGCCAGTGTGCTAACTCCCATATAACCTTCTGAGGAGTGATATTATTAAAACTGTATCAAAAAGCTTCTTGAAAATACAAATAGGTTTACTTCATTAGTTTATTTACTCAGAAACATTCCGACCATGTTCCATAGAAAATGGCAGCTCTTGATGTGAACTTCCCAGCTGGGGACTCGGACTGCAGAGATCTTTGCATTCTTTTGACAATTTACATAACTATATACAAAACATAATGTTACAAACAGATTTAAAGGACATTTTCCTTCCGTGCAAAGGTAAAACAGCTCCATTAACCAACTCGCCACTTAAGATTCATACAAGTCCATAAAGCAGGTGTTAAATAGACCTTGTATTGATCTCTTCAATCTGGAATGAATTTTACTGCCAATACATAGACACATGCTTTTAAGATATATACAATCATTAATTGTCTGTATTAAGATCAGAGGCTGGAAAAATATGAACACAGCATTTTTCACTGCTTCATGCTCGATTTCATTAGCTAGTATAACGGCTTAAAGAATCAGGTCCACAGCTTCATCTGTGAACCTCTCACCATTGAATGCTACACTTGGCAAATTTACTAGCATGCACATCTAGATACTGTAGCCTGAACTGCTCAGCTAGAAGTGAAATATTCAGGAAAACCATCAGAACATAATTGAAGGGATTACGAGTGACAGAACAAAGCAAAAGAAAAATACAACCACATGTGAAATGGCAATCACTCTTGAACGCAAGGCAGTTGGTATCGAGAGAATATTCAGAACATGCCTTACCTGTGTAGTGCACCACACACGTCTGACCCTTCTTTGGAAATGTCCGTCCTGTTAAAATTATAAAAGGTTATTCTTTTATTTTCTCTGATTGACCTGTGTGGCTAGGCAGGTTTATCTTTTAAGAGGAAAATGCTAGGCTGACAGTTGTCTTGACTATGCGTTATCAAATCACTAATATGCAAGACAGGAATGGGTCTGGTTTAGGGTAGAAGGTCCCAGCTTGGCTCCTATTTAGCTCTTAGACCAAATAATATTTTCCTTATGTAACTTTCCCTATATATGTGTGCATTATATATGCATTTATATTCTGTAAGTGCAAAAGGACTGTCAAAACTTCACGGATTATAACCTTAAAATTCTCAGAATGTTTTTGCTATCATTTTTTCAAATAAAGTCTTAGTTTGACACTGTGAAAAATTCCACTTGCATTCACATTTCTAATGCCTTTCACTCAAGACAGCTCTAACAAGGGCATCTTTAATTAGCAGGGAAGGGTTTTAAAAAAATGTTCACATACAAAGGCAGTTTAATTTTGTAGCATCGGGCAACAGTAAAGCAGTGATACACTGAGTTCTTGGAAGAACCTGGTAGCTCCCCCTAAAATTTTCATACTGAGAGGAAAAGAAGGCTTAAATTATTTTCTTGCCACTGGAAAACAGAATTACCGTTTCCATTTTACCTGCTCTAGGTACTGCCAAAGGCACTAAAAGCTAGGGGAGGATTTTCCAGGCTCAGTTAGGTGCCAATGGCATATTAAAGCAGCTAACCTTGATTTCTCAAGTAACGTTGGCCAGGGGAGGGCCCAGGCTCAGAAGAACTTAAATGTATAAATAAGACCAATTATTAAGGAACATCCTTGCCAGAAAGCTAGAAACTGGGGATTCAGACAGAAACTGAGGCTAATATCTTAGTTGGCTTTCTGACCTCTTTAGTCTGAATTAACACGATAACAAGTTATGCATTACAGGGTGCATCACAGGGTATAAAACATCAAGTAACACATAAGCTATGTACTTGGGGCTTATATGCCAAAACCACCACGAGCAGGAGGGCAGGCTAATATGATGAACTGAGATTTAGAACATGAAATTGAGACGATGGTGCTTCCAAGCACCATCTGAACAGCCTTGTTCATCAGCTTGGCTGGCTGGAGTATCTCTAGCTGTGGGCTGGACAAAGCGTGGTACAGTAGGTATACAGTCAGGACACCACTGTAACCTTAAAGTGGGATTCATCTCATTTAACTGTAACCATCTGAAACACAGGCAATTATTGTATGCCAGTCTCCTGGGCTCCCCTATTGACAGTGGAGAATTAGCAGTGCTTTGAAAGAAACCCAGCCTATCCAGAGAATCATGGAATCGTTTAGGTTGGAAAAGGCCTTTAAGATCATCAAGTCCAACCATTAACCTAGCACTGCCAAGTCCACCACTAAACCATGTCCCTAAGCACCACATCTACACGTCTTCTAAATACCTCCAGGGATGGGGACTCAACCACTTCCCTGGGCAGCCTCGTCCAGTGCTTGACAATCCTTTTGGTGAAGAAATTTTTCCTCACGTCCAATCTAAACCTCCCCTGGCGCAACTTGAGGCCATTTCCTCTCGTCCTTTCGCCAGTTACTTGGGAGAAGAGACCAACCCCCACCTCGCTACAGCCTCCTTTCAGGTAGTTGTAGAGAGCGATGAGGTCTCCCCTCAGCCTCCTTTTCTCCAGGCTAAACAACCCCAGTTCCCTCAGCCGCTCCTCATAAGGCTTGTTCTCCAGACCCCTCACCAGCCTCGTTGCCCTTCTCTGGACATGATCTTTCAAGGCAAGACAAATTATTCTCAGGAGATGACTACAGAAAAAACCTAGAATACTGCTTTAGACTAGCCAGCTAACCTGCGAAAAGTTACGCGAGATGAATCCTACCCTTGGTAAAACAGGTATTATTCAAATGATGCACTATTTTATAGAGATTGGAGAAAAGGAATATCAAACCTTACTGACACATATTCCGCTGTGTGAGTATAACAACAGCAAAGTCAGTGAAGCTACATCAAAGCTGAATTAAAAGCAGAGATTCTCAAGACTGCTGACTAGCTGTGGTTTTAAGACAGTGTTTAGAGTCAGCTGATTTTGATTAAGACTTGCAACCAAGAGAAATAATCCATATAACCTTATTTGGAATAGCATATTTCTTACAAAGACAGCCGTGATATATTTAATAGCTAGAAAGCACTATTACGAGGTTAAGTTCCACCCTTCTTTCTACTCTCAACCCAGCAATGATACTTCTACCCACATAAGTATTCTGCTTTTACCTCTGTGCAACCAAGAGAAGAATTTGATCCCCAGAGCTAAAAGGCACGGAGGGAGAAGCCCATTTAAAAGCATACACAAAGAAAGAGAAGATACGGGGCCAAGAAAGTTAAGCTGAGATCGACCTGAACAAATTATTTACGGTTATGTATCAGCCAAGGATGAATCTGGCCTATTATATAGACACATATGGCTGTAGGTTAGAAATGACGTCCTCTTAAAAAAGCAACCCCCAAAACCTTATGAAACGGTATTATAACGCCGCAGAAGAGCAGAACAAGGCGAACTGGCTCTGGAAGGAGAGCCTGCGCCAAGCAGAGGTTATTGCCACCCGGACTGCACCTCAGCCCTCGCCAGCATCGCACGTTTAAGCGGGAGGAGGCAGGCGGCCCGGCCGGAGCGCCGCTGCCCCGCCGGGAGGGATGCTGGCACAACGGCCGGC
>NW_008824359.1:2758799-2779821 GCF_000699105.1 Pygoscelis adeliae | reverse complement strand
GAGCCCGCTGCCGAGCGCAGGGACGCCGGGCAGGCAGGGGAACCGGGCAGCGCGCTCCTAAAACCGTCCAGCGACCGGGACGGGTCTGAGGGCGGGTGCGAGGGTCGGCATTTTCCCGGTTACAAACAGCCATGGAGGAAAGCATCCGTACTTGCACGTTGCGTTTGAATGCCGAAGTGAACGCTCACCCGCTTCTGTTGGAGCAGCAGGAGTAGGGGCAGCGGTGCCCGTCGGCGGTGCCCCCCGCCAGCAGCAGCGGCAGGCCTCCAGCGGGCCACTTGGAGGTTCCCCGAGTTCCGCTGCGCGACACAATTTATAACTTCTGTCCTAATCTGTGTTTTAAATAAGATCTGTGTATCGCTCAGGTGCTCCCGTGATGTGACATTACAAATTCAAAAGCCTGTGCAAGAGCTACAACTACTTCGGACGAGTGTCCCCAAAATCGATGAAAAATACTATTTCCTCATCAGCTATTGTGTACATGAATCTCACAGTTCCCACTGACTCTAAAGGAATAGTTCTGTTCACAGTTCTCTGTGTTCTGGGTTAAAAAATGAAAATCGAACCTCAACATCATCAGTTTTCCAACTGGAAGAGCTGTCTGTATCCATCTAACTCCAACCTGCACTTCTCTGACATTGCTCTTTCAGGATTTTTATCTGTTATAAACTGGATTCCAGTCAGGGAAAAAGATCTTCGTCTACACGGGGCGGTTGTCAGGATGACTGAACTGGGGAATTACGGTGGTGTTTTGTAACTGATAATGTGGCCCTTGCGTCTACGCTCTGAACTACACCAAGCATCTCCATGCCGCTTTTCACACTATTCTGCTCCGACTGTCTGTTCACCTACATCCTTTATTGTATGTATGTTTTGTTGCGAGTCAGACACTCCGACATTACTTGGGCTGGATGAAGCTCCCCAAAAAGTGAGCGAATGAGGAAAAAGCATGTGTTCACACGAGTTCAGAAGCGGCAATGAGGACTGGAGGGGGATTCCTTTAGCCTGTCTCCCATCCCAGTTAATTCTGCATCTGCATATAGCATATATAGAATAAGCAGGCACTTACTGCTGCTCTTCAGAACAGGTCTGTAACAGTGCAAGTTCTGAAAAGGGATTTTTTCCAGTACAGATCTCAGAATGTCATTTGATTTCTGATACGTAGAAAGATACTAAAAATGCATTTGAGAAATAGGAAAATGCCAAGCAGGAGATAAGTGGCACGGAAGCATTAAGAAGACATGAACATTGCTAATTCCAGATGTGACTCAGAGTCATTACAGAGCAACAAGGATGGCACAGCAAATGCTGAGCGTGTAAGGGGACTTACAAAGTGAAATTCTAGGTACACGGTGTCCTCATAGGGCCCTTGACTCACAAGAAAGGGCTGCTTTCATCCAGGCTCCAGGTAGACATCTATGTCCTCTCAGACAATCAGAACATCAGAAGGCATAACTCTGATGAATAAAAGCAATTTATACTTTGCTGGGTTCCCTTTAGCCTTCACGAGTACATGCTTCCTTTGATCAGGACTACACATCTCTCCGTGATGGTGGAAGAATAGCTGTTCCTGAGATGCGTCTTGTGACGGGAGGAGATTGGACTCAACCACATAATAGATACAGTTCAGAAGGGACCACAGAGTATCTACTCCAAATGTCATCACAAATAACAGGCCTTAAACACAGATCCCAGCAGCCTGAGGCAGACTTACAACCATAACAAAAAAGCAAAACCCACCAACAGCAAAATGCACAAGCCACAAGAAGGGATTAGCAGGGACCAAGCAGTGATCTAGGTCTAAGTCTACTGCATTTATAAGCATCCTATCCCATGGCCCCTTGCCCTGTGCTGGGTCCCTAAACGCAGACACATGGCTTCTTTTGGGCTTGAGCTAATTAGATCCCCTACACTCGTATTCCCAAGCACATGGAAAGAAAGGTGAGACCAAATTCCAAGACAGAGTTGGAATCTGCCTGTAGAGGGTATCTCAAAATTGTTAGGTGAATATTTTTTAAAATCTTTGTCACCACAGATATTGAACAACAAATAATGTTGTTATTTTTCACCTCACTCACCGGAGGCATCCAGGTCCTCAAAGACACTGTTGTTAACAACTACACAGCATATGAAGATCTTGGAAGAGAAGACTGAAACAAGGAATGTCCCATATCTTGAGGAAAGCCTCTGAAATACAAGGGAAAGTGGTTTATGTTCGGCAGAGAGTTGGAGGAGAGGCAAAGAGGACAAAGGAGCTAGGAGGGAAAGTCCATGACCAAGGAAATGGCTGAAACCAAATCATTGAAGCAGACCAGGAGATTAGTGTTTTAAAGAATGCTCTTTGAAAGCTATTGCACGACATCCACCTCCTCCCCCTTTGGGATCCAGCGTACCTGTATCAAGGATCAAGTCCATTAGTCTCAGCTTTCAAGGCTCTGTAGAGCTCACCTTCCTGAACAGCTGTTCACCACAAGACCTTCCCACAGCACATCTTTCTATCCTGGCAACAAAAACAGCGTCCTGAAAAGCAGGGGGTTCTCTGAACCCTCCTTCCCAAATGTTATGATGGAACCACATGACTCCAATGTCCAAGATTCCTCAGTGGTCACAAAGAGGACAAGTTGACCACGGTCATTATGAGGTTTTGCAGAAACCCAAACCCTCAAAGTTTAGCAGCTGAATATTTCATTTTCTTTAGTTAAAACCCCTACAACCTGCACTGTTTACAAACTATTTATGCATTTCCACTTCTAGGAAAACAAAGAGTTTTCAAATTTTAGGGTGTTTTAGTTTAGTTCACGGTTTAGTTCATAGTTCCTATATTGTGAAATCCCATTCTGCGCTGTTTTTTAAATCTACAAAGGATCTACAAATCATGTGTAACAGATTCCATATGCACACGAAGAACACCCCCGGAAGGCCAAAGCACTAAATTGCCCATAAACAGAAAGCACAAATCCTGCAAATGTACAAATTCATGGAGGCCACAGAAAAACTCAGGCAATACACATTTTCCTCACCAGCATTCATGGAGAAGGACCCAGCATTACTTCGAAACCCAACCACTATTCTACGAACAAATAATGAAAGCAACCTAAAAATATTTCACAAATACTGACCTTTCCACTCATGGAACCAACAAGCACCATCAAGTAATTTTAATTCAAAAGTGTACAGGACATGCAAAACCAGCACCACTCTGGAAAAAAATGACCAAAATACACACCAGCCTGCACAGCTCAGCAGGTCATGTCACTGCGAATGCTCCTGTGCATCACTAGCCTTGATTAAAAAAACCAAGAGAGTCAGGCCAGAATCGGTGATTTTCCTCAAAGCAGGTGCCCAGGGCAGTTCTGATAGTGTACTCGCAGTGACAGCCATTTGATGAACGGCTCAAAACATACCAAAAATCTCAATGTGCCTATCATAGGAGGGCTGTCTCTCTTCTCACCACTGCTGGTTACCACAGGTCTGCAGCACAGACTTCTCCTCCCAACTGCTACTTGTTCCAAATGTCCCAAAACAGAATAAAGCTTCCTCCTGAAGCAATTATTCTGAATCCTCTTCCTCTTGGAACTCCTCATCCGTGTCTGCATCCATAGTTTCCTCTTGCAGTGTAGCTATGAGTGCAAAACTGCAGCCGGAATTTTCCAGTAGCACTAAAACTGACTTGAAAGCTACCACCTCTTTCTGGCATTCTCTTCTGCCAACTCAGATATTCACTTATTCTCTATCACAGCGCTCATGTAGGAGTCATTATGCAGGTCTTTGTCCTGATCTTCAAGGCCTTTTACAGGACTAGGTGAGGTCACCCCAGCTATGGACGGGGAAGAGCTCCAGCTCATCAGGATGTACAACACCAGCTGCCAGAGCCATGAAATTGGTAGCATACACTCAGGTATGGAGGCAGAAATTCCACAAGACCAGGACCTAACTAACGGAGCTCACGTCCAGCAGAGATTAATGCAGTTTACCACTTGCAAAAAAATGTGGGTTTAGATTAATGTCTTCAGATGGACTCATCCTCTCACAAGCTTCTGTCTCCCCAGTACAAGAAAAGACACTGACATACAAGTCCAATGAAGGGCCACCAAGGCAGTTAGTGGCTGGAGAATGTGGAGAGGATGAGCGAGCTGGGTTAGTTCAGCCTGCAGAAGACAAGCTAAGGAAGGATCTCAGTTGCTGTCCATAACTACCTAACGGGTGGTGGAGAGGATGGTGCCACACTCTTCCCAGAGATGCCTAGCAAAAGGACAAGAAGCAATGGACACAAGTCACAGCAAGGGCAATCCTCACTAAACATAGGGAAAAAGTCTTCAGAAGATGAGTTACCAAACAAAGCCCTGAGGAACCTGATTGAACCTTGACATTAACCCTGTTTCAAACAAGAAGTTGGACCATATGGCCTCCAAAGATCCCTTCCCCTGAATTGCTTTGAGTCTGTAATATTTTTCGTACAGAATGAAGAACAGAAGGAAATAAAGAGGCGTTAGTGAGGTTAACCACAGTTGTGAAATTGACTGCATGACCCTAAATCACTTTGGTTCTGTTTGCAATGTATAATGCTCCAAAGTGGCTAATACATCTACTGGGCACTGCACAACAGTATGTGTAAAAACAGATGCAATATAAATATGAAATTGCAGCATCCATCCAGGCTAATTAGCACGCATGCAGATTGCTGCACTGATATTGCTTCACTGCCTACAGTTTTGAAGCCAGCTTGCTGAACTGAAGATATGCTCTGAATTGCTCTGTGCCTCAGTATTTCATTTATATAATAAGAATGATCATTCTGCCTTGTCTATTCAGTTCGCAAACAATTCAGGGGTAGAGGTCCTCTTTTATTATAAATAAATGTAACACCTTGGGGCCAAGTGCCTAAATTCAGGGCCATGCAGTGTGGTCTCAAAAATAAAATTTCCGATAATAACAATATCATAAGCAGACAGCCCAAGAGGATTAAATTTTCTCTTCCATCCAATCTTTCATAGCAAAAAATGGATTAAAAAATGAAGATAAGTCTGTCTTTCAAACTGAACAAAACAGACATGGAATCACTTCTATAAGCAGTAAACTAACTATTCCAGATCTGTAATTTCCTTGCCATGGAAGTTACAGAAGGAAGTCAGTGACTTTGAGAAACTTTGTATTTACAGTGCAACACATTTGCTGCTTTCTCCAGTAAAACTCTCTTCTCTATAGTTTTGGTATTTATTCTGCTTGGTGAAGAAATGCCATTGGCAAGACATATTGGAAGCAGTTCAAACAACCGGAGAAAACCAAACAAACCGCAAATATTAGCTACAAGCTTCTGATTAGTCTTTCGATGATTTTGGAAAATGTAACTGTGGAAAAGAAATTAACTGGCATTCTCAATCCTCCAGATAAATGAATCAAGCAAGCTGGGTAATGGATTCAGAAAATTAAGGCCGTATTTGTTTTCCTTCATTCTGCGTGTGTAATTATAACACTACTTAATGAGTTTCTTGAACCTCCCAACCAAAATGATTTGAAGTTACAACTAAAGATCAGCAGGCAGAGAGGCAGGTTGTACACATACGAGGACAGCTACGAGTAGGACAGTGCAGAAAGATTGTAAAAAGTTGGGGTTTTTTTTGCATGATACTCCAGGGACAGCTTTAACTCTAGGTAAGTGTCAAGAGATCGGCAACAGCCACTAAAAATCTCAGGCTTTTTACACTCATCTCTGGGACAAACACAAACACTAATCTTTGTGGTATTCATCTCCTCATCAGGGCTGACCCAGCATTTGGCCTTTAGCTCTCTTACAGAAAGGAAAGGCTGAGTCAGCCATTCCGGGTTTTGCACCTATGGAGTCAAGGTGGCCGAATCCTGGAGAACTGGTATTTAGGCTTAAACTGACCCTCAAGTGGAAAAATTTCTAATCCTTCCTACTAGTGAAGTAGGACAATTTTTTTTTTTTTTTCTTCTAAGTTAAGGCCTTATCTGAGACAAAACAGAAGGCCAAAACAGAACCATTTCAGCCTTTCGGTAAAAATGTAGACACCACAGGACCTTCCGTACAATTCTACCTAACACTTAAACTAGCTTAAGGGTTATGGATTAAAAACATCATCCGCATAGCTCAGCCTACACAGAAAGTTTAAAGGTGATCTATTTAAAAAAGCAGGTGGATAGCAGCACTGGTTCATTTTATCAGGTTTGTGTTAGAACACATTCACCAATATATTTGTCTATATCATGGGGGGAGAGGTAGGGAGAACCTGCTAAGTCTAACTAGCAAGAACATTTCTAGGGAAGACCAAGTCAAAGGTGATTTGTTACATGGGTTTCTAAATACAGCTGGGAGGCAGAGCTCTTCAGAAATTTCTGAAATTGCCCCGTAATCATCCCTAAAGTAGAACAGCTCTACCAGTGACAGCAACAGCAAAACTATTCATGTAACTTGGCCATCAGAAATGTTTTCATCATACACACCCCATACATGAAGCAAAATTAGATTCAGAGAGAGACCCCACAATTTTTGCACTTTTCAAAATAGATGTTACTAAGAGTTTGACTCTGTCTATACTGTCAACCAACCAGTTTCAATACAGGGTTATGTAAGGCTCATACTGTCCTGACTTACATTACAATGATCATAGAATCATAGAATCATTAAGGTTGGAAGAGACCTCTAAGATCATCGAGTCCAACCATCAACCCAACACCACCATGCCCACTAAACCATGTCCCTAAGCGCCTCATCTACACGTCTTTTAAATACCTCCAGGGATGGTGACTCAACCACTTCCCTGGGCCGCCTGGTCCAATGTTTAACTACTCTTTCAGTAAAGAAATCTTTCCTCACGTCCAATCTAAACCTCCCCTGGCACAACTTGAGGCCATTTCCTCTTGTCCTATCGCTAGTTACTTGGGAGAAGAGACCAACACCCACCTCGCTACAGCCTCCTTTCAGGTAGTTGTGGAGAGCAATGCGGTCTCCCCTCAGCCTCCTTTTCTCCAGGGTAGACAACCCCAGCTCCCTCAGCCGCTCCTCATAAGACTTGTTCTCCAGACCCCTCACCAGCCTCGTTGCCCTTCTCTGGACACACTCCAGCACCTCAACATCCTTCTTGTAGTGAGGGGCCCAAAACTGAACACAGTATTCGAGGTGCGGCCTCACCAGTGCCGAGTACAGGGGCACGATCACTTCCCTACTCCTGCTGGCCACACTAGTTCTGATACAGGCCAGGATGCCATTGGCCTTCTTGGCCGCCTGGGCACACTGCCGGCTCATGTTCAGCCGGCTGTTGACCAACACAATAATAAATTATTTTCCCAGTGCAGACAGAGTTTAAGTGACCTTTACAAATTACCAAGCTGGGATAAATATGTATCTGCTAAAAATATTATTGTCCTTTGTTCTTCTTCAAGTCACTTTCAAATGAGAACGATCTATTTATCATTTAGCCATGCAAGAAGTATCCTAAGTTATCTGATGTGTTTGGTGCAAATGATAAAAATATCACTTCAAAAGTATAATTTACCTCATCATGTAAAAAAGAAGGTACTAATAAGAGACGTCTTCAAAAACAAATACATTTAATGCCTATGAAAGAAAAAGACTGGCATAATTTGGAAGCTGAATGTTGACTTACAGATGGAAAGACCTATTAGATCATTCATTCCCTCTCTTTGCCAAGACAGGAATGTTTCCTAAAGAATATTTCATACTCTTCTGCCTAGTCTAATTTTAATAACATAAGTACTGGAGTTTCTATCACTTTCCTTAAGATTCTATTCCACGCAAACCAGCTCAAGCTCAGGAAATAATTCTTTTTAAGAACACGATCGAAAACTTCTCGATTGCTTTATAAAGCAAGCACAAGAGACTGGCGCATACAGATGGGAGTATTAAGTCACAAAATAGTGGTTTGAGACAGAGAGGGCATTCAGTGGTGGGAGGAATGTGGGATGTAGGAATCATGTAGCTCTAGAAAGGGCTGTCAGTGGGCTGATCATTGATACATGTGCTAGCTATCACAGACACGCGTGTAACGACTACACAACCATTCCTTGGCATTCATCTGTCCATAACCATGTCCTGTCTGAGTACTTCAGCTAGACTCATTTAGCAAGATTCATTTATCTATTTTAGGTACTTTAGGATTGAATGAATCATGCCCTAAAAGTGTCTATTTCTCACCACTGACTTTTAAGTGAATCAGTAAGCAGGGTCAGACTTGGACAACTATAGCGTGTATGTCTAGAGGTATGTTACAGAGCTGAGGCTCAACTCAGTTGCCCGGTGGGAGCTTGGGTACTACTTTCATATAGGCAGCCATATGTATATACCTCAATGTGGGCATGTTAATTTGTGAGATGAATCCCACTCCTACAATTAAATGTGAAATGAATCTCATTCTCTGTGACCATGTTTGCATAACCACCCTTTATGTGCTTTCCTTCCTAATTCCTGACCTATTTTGCTTTAGCATTGTGAAAGCCAGAAAACCACTGAGCCCAACAGTCTTGCTGGGAGCAAGAATGAAGTGGTCTTCTGAAAAGGTTTGGTTCTCTTCCCCCCACCCCAATGAACCACAAAAGTCTCACTCTAAACCACAAAAGGGAAGTCTTGGGTGATTAACAAATGCTCCACCAACTCTAGTCCCCCAAACTTGCTGGACTGCTATGTTAGAATTGCATGGTATTTGCCTTTCTATTACAGAAGAGTGGGAGTTCCAAGAACCACAAACATCAAGAGGACTGTTGACAACACTCCTGCAAGACTGATGGATAGCTCAGGTTGGAACGATATGATGGAGCATCTCTGGTGGCTTCCCTGAGATCCAGGGGGATTTCAGAGAATTGGAGGTCACATGTCAGAGGACTGGCTGCAGTCAGTCATATGCTTACTACGTTTGGAAAGTTGCCGTCTAGCAGCACATCACTGAGTGTGGAAGTGAGTTCACAGAATTTGTGAACTTCTATAAGAAACTGCAAAACTTCTGTCTGTACTCTAGCAGTGTCTCCTCCATCATATGCGTCCCTGTACTAGATGCCTCTATTTGGCAGACGACAGATCAAGCCAGCCTGTTACATTTGGCCCAGGCAGTCACTCCAGAAGTGTAGACCATGGCACTGCAGGTATGAAAGAAATAGTCTTAGAAAGGAGCTGTGGCTTCCCTGCCTGAAGTCTCCTTAGTTTGAATATAGCCTGCATAGAAAAGATCAGGGCCTTACCTTTACAGTATAATTTGCATAAGTGTTTTTTTAATTAACCAAACTTCTTAACAGTTTTCTTAAATACACTTATGCAAAAAATACAATGTTCCGTTAGATCTTTCCCACTTTACATGACATACATATAAAAATGTGCTAGCTAGTGGGTTAAATCCCATTCTGAGAGCAGTAACAGCACACAGACATATCACTGTCAAAAGAATGCTGATTTACATAGTGTGATCAGTAGATCTGCTCTGACAGATTACGTATTTTGTATCTTTATTAACTGTGCATCATTCTTACATTCTGTTCCAGTTAGCTTGTGACAGATAACTTTTTTAAAATCAGATCTCAAGGCAAAGAAGTGTCAATGTGGAAAAATAAATACATTACTCAAGCTTCTTGGAAGTATTTAACTAAATGACACATCGACTTAAATTGGTGAAATCATGGTGAGTAGCTTTAAATAGAAATATTTTTGAAGTAAAAATACCACAAAGCATTAGACATTTTATAAAGTTGAGTTAAATTAGTATTAGAAAAATTATTACTCTTACATTTTTATTACATATTGAGCTGGATCTGTCTTCCTCTGAAGTCACCAGGAATATTAACATCAATTTAATTAACTCAAAGCAAGATTTAGCCCAGAAAGAGTTATTTTACCATGAATAAAGGAGAAAATGAAGTCTGAATCTCAGCTTTTCCAGCAAGGCACTGAACTCAGATCCACAGAGATATTTAGATACTGAGCTCCCACTGGACAAGAAATATCCAGGTAAATATATTTAAAGAGCCTGGAACTCATTAGCTCTGATCCATATTGAACTCAAAATTTATTCACCATTTCCTAAGACAGGTGAATAGTAGATATAGCAATGTGAGAAAACAGCAATATAAAATCAGTATTATAAAAAAGTGTAGCTCAACCTCTGCAACGATGAGGGCTGGAGTATTTTTCCAACGTTCACTATGAACAACGGGAACTCACGGCTACTAACAGTTATGTGCAGCTCGGTGGGTGGTGTTCAGTTTTGGACTTCGTACGCTACTTCAAACAACCATCTCCTCCAAAGCAACAGAGACTGGCTGGCTGGGATCACTCTGCAGGACGGAGCCGCCAAGGTGCCACCAGCTGAAACACCTTCTTTAAACCACAGGTGACATTCTGATCTGAGTTATACCAAGGTTAATCAGAGGCACAGTGATGTTAATAGCATCAGAATCTAGCTCGGTATCCATGTAAAGACTGTGGTTGCGCACTCAGATTACTAACAGATTACTCTTTGCATTGCTTTCCTGGGTCTCAAAGGAAAGCTGTAGTATTGCCAGGACAGTTTTCAGTTACTGGCCTTTATTTTGAGTGCGTTCTATATAGATCTGTGCATGCCAAGGTGACACAGAAATATTATTTAAATGTTTTACCAGTTTCTGGAAAAAAATACGCTAGCTGAATGAGGGGAACTTGTTTTTCTCCCTCTCTATTTTTATCCTGTTTTTAAAAATGAGGCTGTGCCAAACAGAAGTTCATTGTCTCTTTCATTCGTCTTACAGAATTTGCTTTGATCCTGAGTATAACTTGTTTAAATTCTGTAATCATGGCATAACTTATGTTTTTTTCCCTTTGTATATTTTACAAGTCTTCCATTATTTACATCATTTTTTAAAGGTACACTCTGAAAGGTAATCTTACCTCAAATTAGTTTCCTCATGTGTGGTGTTTATGGAGGTACTAGATGATTCTGTTCACACAGAAGTTTCTTGCCCACATTATTCTCTCCCACTGAAAAACCACAGAATGAACCATGGGAGGAAATTTTCCTTGAGATCCTCGAGTGTTACCCTAATGGAGCCTGAGGTTCAAACTCTATTGCTACAGAATAGGCCTTGTGGTGTGTCCAAACCCCACAGATTTCAAGGAACACTGAGCCTTAGAGAATTGGAAAAAAAGGCCACAGAAAACTTGTCAAAGGTTTTGTCTCTCTCCATGAGTCTGGTCTCTAGCGGGCCTCATCTTACATTCACTGAAGTTGTTTTACAAACATTCCTTGCAGTCAGAGATCTCTGAGCCTCCTTTGCTTTAAATTGTGTAACTCCTTATCTGCTAAGCACCTTTATTGATTTGCTTCAGACTTTCTAGAAAAATTCTACCATAAAGATGTTATGTGATAGGATACAGGAGGTGAATAATCTTGGTGAACTGAAGGTGCTAGGCTTTGGGGGAAAAAAGATCTTAACACTGGACAAAGCAGAAATCAGCTGTGAATATATCATGCCTCAGTACCTCATCACCTCACTACCATGCCAGTGAAAGTTTGTGGATGTTGTCATTTTTATATCTGAGTATCTTGGAGAATTAACAAGAAATAAACATAAGTACATCAGATGAAGTCCTACTTACTAACGCTTTCAGAGCTAGATGAAAACCTCACCATGGCTCTGCTACAAATATTTTTCAAGACCTCGGTGTTTGTGGGACATCCTTAATTCCAAAATTGAGGATGATTCTGTTACTGGCAAATATCATAGATTCAGCCTTGTATCGCCCTCTGATAATGTCACAGACACTGTTGAAGAGCAGATGCGTGCTATGAGAGATGATGAAATGAAAAAAACCAGCAAAGAAAGTCCAATCTTCCACATGAGTAGTCCACGATCTCAAGATGTCTGCATAGCTGGCAGAACACACATCATCCATAGCAAAACATCTTCTGAGCATTTGAGTCATACTGAAGCACAAGTTTCTGCATCCAAAACACATTTGAGGTTGCTAGAATCCAGCTGCAATATAGTTTTGTTACGATATTTAAAGCACCATTCAGAATGTAGATGAGATGGCTGTGCTAAAGAATAGCTTTATCAGTTTCAGTAAAATACATCCAGAAGACAGCACAGCAGCGAAGCAGCGTTGTTTTAAAGCAAAACAAAAACATCTTATACAGACTCTGCAAATTTGTGGAGCTGCTGGGATTGTATTTGAATGTAATCTATCCATTATAACTACTATGGGTAAAAAGCTACCATTAATACATGACACAATAATCCTGCTGCCACTATGAGGAATTGCAGAATAGTCTGAGTTCCTAGTGAAACAGGTATGGCAGTGTGACATCTTAAGCATGGCCTGGACATCTGTGTCAGCAACGTGTAAGGTAAAATCATTAAAAAACATGGTTTCACTGCAAGCACAAACAGGGACCAAAAATTTAGGAGTCTTGCATAAAAAAGGATCTTCTAACCTGCATATTTAACTTTTTAATTTTTACCTTTTCCAGTCATCACTGCTGGCTTGTCCTTGATGAATATAAAAAAGTCTTGATTTTGAATATAATCTTCATGAAATAATCTACAAAACCCAAGTAGCTGTGAATGAGAATTTGGTATGATTACTTTACATAAATTTATTGGTACTCACCATCCTCAGTAAATACACCTGGAAAAAGGATACTAAAAAAATTCTTACAGCAGAGGTTCAGCTGTCTTCAACAAGAGGTCTGTTTTTCCCAGTAGTACTATAAAAATATATAAAGTATAAATCAGCCAAAGATGCAGAATGTGTATAGTTAAGTCTTACATCTTTAACCATAGTGATTATATTGATAATATGTAAACCTCTGGCCAAGTCTAACTTATTCACTTTTTAAAATATATATAAACAGCAAGAGACACAAGTTACATCAAAGCAGAAGGAAGATGCTGGCAAAACAAGAACTACAAAAAGATGCTAAGGATGGGATTCAGTTACCTGTATATAAGCTTGTAATGCCATCTTAGACAGTCTAGGGACTCTCTAGGGATCATCTCTGTTGCCAGCTGCCACTCCAGAATGGCACTACTCTTCTGTAAGTCCTATGCCATACCTGCCAGCCCAGCATGGCTGCCTCAGATATCCTAGGGCATTGAAAATAGTAATGGTTGCTTACATTTAAGTAATGAATCCCACCCTCACAATTTATGTTCAGCAAGATGCAAGCTCTGTCCAGGCTAACCCCAGAAAAGGATGCGCTGAGGAGGGAAGGATGGAGACATCCAAGGTAGTCCGTCTGAACCAGCTCTGGTCCTGAAACAACACAGATGAAACAAATTGCCGTATCCTCACATGGTCCCACTGTGTTAGATGAGTTTGTTGGTTGGTGCTGTGGTTTAACCTCAGTCGGCAACTGAGTACCACACAGCCACTTGCTCACTCCTCCCGCCCCTCCGGTGGGATGGGGGAGAGAATTGGAAGAGTAGAAGTGAGAAAAACTTGTCGGTTGAGATAAACACAGTTTAATAATTGAAATAAAATAACAATAATAATGTAAAAATAATAATAATAATAATAATAATAATACGCAAAGCAAGTGATTTACAGTGCAATTGCTCACCACCCGCTGACCGATGCCCAGCCAGTCCCCGAGCAGCGGCCCCCCCTGGCCAGCTTCCCCCAGTTTATGTACTGAGCATGACGTTACATAGTATGGAATGTCCCTTTGGCCAGTTGGGGTCAGCTGTCCTGGCTGTGCCCCCTCCCAGCTTCTTGTGCACCTCCAGCCTTCTCAGTCGGTAGAGCATGGGAAGCTGAAAAGTCCTTGGCTAGTGTAAGCATTACCTAGCAACAACTGAAACATTGGTGTGTTATCAACTTTGTTCTCGTCCTAAATCCAAAACACAGCACTGCACCAGCTACTAGGAAGGAAATTAACTCTATCCCAGCCAAAACCAGGACAGTTGGGTCTTTGTCAACTCAAGGATCTTTGCATGATGTTATGTTACCTACTGTAGAAACTGCAGAGTTTAGGGAAACAAGAAAATTTTGGCTTCCTCTTTGCATTTTGGCTATATGATAAGGGAACAGTCCTCAGATACAGGTGGCTGGGAAGACCAAGAAAGAAATCAATATATATTTGTAGCTAGGAAATTTGTCCCAGTAAAATGAACACTAATCAGCTGTCTTTGCTTCTAGACTATTTTGCCTTTTTTTTTAAAATCTTACCTTCCTTCATTCTCTTGTAACTACTAACAGAACAGAGCATGATTTCCCTTTTCTGCTTTCCTTTCATAGCCATTTAGGATCTTCTATCTTTGAAAGATGCTGTCCATCACAGATTGCAATCTGCCTTGTACAGTTCTCAGGTACGTTTAAATCTTCTTTTATCTTTCAAAGGCTGGCTGAAAGAAGTGTCAGGTCATTATTCAAGGCTGTAGCTTAATACTTAGGCTTAACAGTGTATGTCTCTCCAGCCTTCACCAAAGACCTTCATTCACTGAAGGTCGAGATACTAGAGTGTTATTTTTAAATATACTCTCAGCAGTGAAGAGTTAAAAATAGACTTCTATGAAAACGTACAGTAATTGGTTAAACCTTGTTAGCCATCACATGAAGATGATAACTCCTCCCAGGAAAAGACGTAGCAAAAGCAGCTTTGACATGGATTTATACTTAGAAGAGCAGCTGCAGGCTTACTGGGAAGGAGTTCACAATATGGGCTCTTGGATTATTAGCAGAAAAAACAGCTTGATTCTGGAAAGGAAGGGAAGGAGATACAAGAAAAAATTTTCCTCATTGTGATCTGCAGGTGAATTCCATGGATTCTCTACTTTGGAACAGCCACCAGTAGACAGAAAGCTTTAAAAGATGGAGCTGGGAAAGGCAAAACTGCTGAGAACTGGCCTCAACGCTTTGTATCAGGCCATCCACCCCATGCATGGAATTGCCTGGACAGATGGGAAGCAAGTGATACTGACTGCTTTATACTACCATAACGGAGAGCTAAAGTTTGGAGACTCGAGCGTTGTTGGTCAATTTGAACATGTTCATGGGCTTTACTGGGGCCCATGTTGCTCTACAGACACCCCAGCTCTGCTCGCTGTTCAGCATAAAAAGCATGTTAGCGTTTGGCAGCTGTGCTACAGCACTGCAGAGAAGAACAAACCCTTGATTTCTCAGACTTGTGAAATTGGTGAGCCGTTTCCACTGCTTTCCCAGGGCTGTGTCTGGCATCCAAAGAAGGAGGTCTTGGCTGTGCTTACAAAAAGAGATGCTTCAGTCTTGCATGCTGTTCGTACGGACAATACTAGAGTTAGGGCAGATATCAAAAGCAGTGGGCTTATCCACTGTGCTTGCTGGACTAAGGATGGTAATCGCTTAGTAATTGCTATAGGCAGTGCCCTGCATTCCTACATATGGGATGATGCTCAGAAAACTCTAAATGCCTGCTCCTTTTGCCCAGTCTTTGATGTGGGAGGTTATATCTGTGCTATAGAAGCCACACTGGATTTCCAAATTGCTGTAGCTACTGAGCTTCCTTTAGACAATATCTGTGGTTTGAATGCGGGCATTGCATTTGATATGCCATCTGGTATAGAAACTGGTTCTTTAACCTCACAGTCTGCTCTGGTGCTTGGTGATGAGGAATACTCCATGGACCTGCGAAGAAAGTCCACAGACTCAGATAGATCAGGTGTTGATTCACTTGCTTCTTCTTCATCAGGTCCTGTGGATTTAACCCATACCCTTGCAAACCACCATCGGTCTGATCCCAGTCCTCTTATTACTATGAAACGCAAAGACTCTGCACCAACAAATGGTCAAGATTCTTCTCACTTGATCTTGGTGACTTTTGAGAGGAAGGTAACCACCACCAGAAAAGTCACCATCCCAGGTATTCTGGTTCCTGATATAATGGCTTTTGATCTTAGAGCTCAGATTGTGGCAGTAGCCTCCAATACTTCTAACATTGTTTTGGTGTATTCAGTAACCTCTTCCTGCATGCCTCATATTCAACAAATCCAGCTGGAAAAAAATGAAAGACCAAAGGGCCTATGCTTTTTGACAGATAAACTCCTATTGATTCTGATTGGCAAGCAAAAGTTCCCTGAGCCTAGTCTCATTCCATTTTCAAGTTCAGACAGGTATGTAATGCGTCTGATGATCAAAGAATTGATGCTGGAAGAAAATTCTTCAGCATTGCCTGAGACGAAGCAGAATATGTTTTATAACTTTGAATCCTCTGTTAATATACCTGGAAAAAGAAAGTTCTTTGAAAATCTTGCTACAGAAGACCAACCTCAAAGCAGGGAGCTGTTAATACCAAGAAGCACAGTTATTCAATCTCCTAGTGGTAGGAGAAGACTCATCGAAGAAGTAAAGAGCCCTAGTTATGAGCAGAGCTCTTTATCAAGTGTGAGTGACCTGGATGAAAAAAGGCTCCCAAGTGACCCCTTGGTGGCCTTGGAAACACTGGATGCTGAACCCACCAATCGTTCAGTGTCTCTTCTTGGGTTTGGAACACCTACCAGGCTTTCCAGCAGACCAGCTTCCCCTAAAGTGCAGTTCAGTGTGATCCAAGAAACATCAAGTTCTCCTAAAAACAACAATTTGCCAAATGAAAGAGGAATGAGTCAAATATCTAGAAATTTAGAGAGACTTTGTGGCAGCTTCAATGAGTTACAACTGAGTCTTTCTGAAATAACGGACTTCGCTAAAAATGGGAGGAGGATATCTTTAGCCTATCCGTATTCACAAGAACCGCCTGTTGTTCATATCACTTACCAGGTAACTTTTTTGTCAGCTTAAAAATATTGTGATAGGACACTGAATTTTTAAACAATCTTTTATTTATTTAGCTTTAAATCAAGAGGATGCAGTTTAATTCTTATCAACCCATGAGAAATGTAACCTGAGTTTGGCATCAAGCTTAATCTAAAATGGTATTATAATTTGTCATTGAAACAATAACTCAGGATGATGTGGGTAACTTAGAGGATACTTCACATGGGAGAGTTGTGTCTGTTCATTCTTCTTTGATTATGCACAAATGTCTTGGATCTTGCTGATTTTGTGTGCATCTATCAAAGAGACAGAACAGAGCCACACAGTTGTTAATGTACAAAAGGTTTATATGTTAGTTTAGTGTAGAGATAAGCCTATGAGTAGGGTGGTACAGTAGCCCACCAGAAACATAATAAATTCAAACCCAAGCTCAAATCCAAAGTTTGAAGATAGCTAGACCCTCATGAAGGCTGAAACAAAGTATTGAATCTCAATTTATGGAAAATTCAGACGGGCATGACTTGAAGTTGGCTTATTTCTACTTTAATTTCTCACCACTGATCTTCACAGAGCTGGACGTACTCAATTTGTAAAACATACTACCACTTCAATTTTTCTGAAAAAAAAAAAAAAAAATCTGTCAATATGTAATTATCATTTCATTAAATAAACAGATGAATGTCCAATCATCATGTTCCTATCCCACCCTTGTTTTGGTAAAATTCCTACTGGCTTCAATAAGAATTTCAACTAAGGAATGTAGGTTGGGTAATTATTTCTGGCTATTATTCTTAGTATTATTCGCAGTAATATTAACATTATACTGATAATATTTTTAGTCATGCTGATGCTAGTGGTATTGCTGCTAAAACTGGGGTCCGTTTCAGGATGTAGATGCCAATTATAAATTTATTCTTATCTGCGGCAACGTAAGCAGCATTATGTCAAAGTAATAGATTACATTGTGATGATGCTGAAGTATGTACTTCTTAAACAAATTTGACTTCCTTTTACTTTAAAAGAATCCATACAGACATCTAAGTACACCTCTTTAAACACTCATTAAGGGAATGGTGACTCAATTCAATCATATTCATTACTTTCAATTGTTTACTTGGCATTTAAGCAGATTCTAGTATGTTAGGTACTCTGGATAAAAGCAAAGCTTTCGATCTGAATTAGTCAACAATTTAACTTGAATACATTATACAAATTCTGGTGAAAAAAGCAACATGTCTATTTTAAATAATTTAGGATTTTATTTGCCGAGAAGCAAGTCCTTCTGTTCTCCAGCATGTTCTAATTAATTCTGATTTCTTGACATAAATCAACTTATTTATTTAGCAAGCAGCCTATCTCTTGGATTCAATTGGATTAACCTTTCCATAGAGATGTTTTGTTTGTGACACGTAACATTAATCTAAGATCTGAAGTCACTGTGCACGTTTTCTTGCACAAGCAGTAAGAATTAATTAACCTGTTGTTTTTCTTTGGAAGCAAAAAAAAAAAAAACTGCTTCTAAAATACTGCTAGACTAACTACATTTAGAAAGAAGACTTATTTATCTGAACAGGTTAGTTTCACATCGAGCCAGGAGGAAGCACCGCTAGTACCGCATTATAATGACTCAGAAAAAGTGCCACAATGTCTATCTGACACACATAGCTTTTCTGTGTAAGTCTCAACTAATGCCTTGCATAGTTCAGCCCCTCTTCTGAAATCTAACAGGATCACAGCACGATGCCAAAAAATAATGAAAAAAAGACCGATGGCAAAAAGGCCTCCAGACAGACAGGGAAATATTTGCTTCATAGGCAGCTAATAATTTTCTCAGAAAACAGTTGTTTTGATTAGTTTGGATTCAGACATCTGAACCTTGTTCCTCCTTCAGGAGTTGATTAGCGCTCTGTGAGCTCAGAGACCAGCTGGGCTGTGGGTTCCAGCCAGGATCTGTGTTCACAGTGCAAAAAGTCAGGAAATAGCTTTATGCCTTATGATATAAATATCAGCCTGTGGAAAACATTCTAAGCTTTAGAACACTGCAGTCCAGTCAATAATATGGCCATTATCTTTCAGCTTTTTGTGCCAAGTGCATGTCTTCTTAAGTGTTTGTATAATCCCCAACACGGCAGAGGCTCAATCTTGACTGAGAAATCTATTGTACTATAAAATATAATGATCAGTACTGCATAACCATATTTATGCATTAAAAACATAAAAGGAAAGTTTAAAACATAATAGATAAAATGTAGTAATAATTAACGGGCAATTATGAACACTGTTGTGCAGAAGCATTATTGACATATTTATGTGTTTCCAGTTCTGCTTAGAAAACCATAATATAAAACAGAATGTGTATTACTTAATAATTCATAATGTCTGCTTACTAAATAGTCTTCAAAACCTTTGTTTATTCTGTTAGAGCTGTATAACCTATAACTCCTCTGAAGTCACACCCATGCAGTACTACCAGAATTTATATTCTTTGTAGCCCATAGCCATAAAAGAAAAACATGATCACTCACACTTTGGAAATGTCACTGCACTATCACTTGTGTAATAGCATTCAGCCACCAGAGGTGACTTGATCATTCAACCCTGAAAAGCAAATATTATTGCTCTTTCATCACATACAGACTTGTGATTCAGGATAGTGTGGGAGGGCAGACAGACAAATGCAATAAGAGGATATTATTTAAAAAGAAAAAAAAAGAAGAGATGAGGATCTGTCACAGATTTGTTTCTGTTTCATTTTGCAAAAAGATACTTTTATCATTCTTCTCCCCCAGAAAAGAAACAGCTGCAGAATATTTAAGCTAGCTTCATTCAAAAGCTAATTACAGTGGAAATAAAGCCAATCTGGATTTGAAATTAATGGCATTTAGGCAAACCTCCCCAGGAGGAATAAGATTCATCTTAATCTGAAGAATACCTTAAAACTCCTACATTTTGCTCACAAGCAGTATTATGTCAAAAGTGTATATCACTGAGAGCATATATTGCATAATTAAATAGGAAATAAATATCTTTTCAGCAATTAGTCACGATGATATCCTTTTCTTAGCACTCAACAATAATTGTATACAATTCAATTTGTACTTTTATAGCATCTTCATACAATTTACTATGGGAAACTTTATTGCCAAGGTCAGCTATAAAATAAACAATTTTTTTACACAGAGCTGAGAGATGAATAGAAAGGATCCAAACATATGGCAATAAAGTCCTTCTGATAGAAATACATGAAGTAGAGATAAAGAAGGGGGGTATAAGGGTGGCACAGTAAAATGAGCAAAGACCAGGCTGCAGTGATCAGCTGTAATAAGACCACGAACCTTTCTGAAATCCAAAGGGCAATTTTGACTTGGGTTGAGCAATAGAAAGTAAATCATGAAAATGATGGAAGAGGAAGGTGATATGACTGCTCCCTGGAGTAAGAAACTAGTCAGCCGTCCTGAAGTTTAGAAGGAAGAGATTTAGGATGACCATAAAAGAAAGACCTGCAGTAGTCAAGAGAAGGTGTGATTACCGCATGGATAACATTTTGAGCAAAGGTTGTGGAATTTGTTAAGAACAAGTTCTGACAACAGTGTTCTGAAACTGATCAATAGCAGACAAGCAGGGTCTGTGGAGGAGACACAATCCCTTTTATCAGAGCAGATGATTTGTTTGTTGGATACATAGACACAAAAGAAAAGGAATATGTAATGTCAAAAATGAAAAGGAATATGTAATGTCAAAAGTGAATCCAAGTTTTCGTACTATGCAAAGAAAATAAAGATCTGAGTTAAAAAAACGCCACACTCAAAACATAAAGATCATGGAAGCACAACCATGAGGACAAAGGGTATCTCTTAGATGACAATATACCTGAAACAGTAGTTGCAAAACTATTATCAGGGAGCCAAGAGTAGAGAAATCCTGGCATCGTATCATCTGAAATGCTGATGTGCACTAGAAATACAAACTGCACTGGGATTTAAGCACCCCTAAGCACCTCAGATCTCTTCCAACATAAACATTTTACAGGCTTATGCATCTCTGACAGGTTAATTAGGGTTGCAACTGGAATGTCCCACATAAGGGCAAGCAAAGATATTAAGATCTCCACCAAAATGTTTGTTGGATCAAACAGGACCCACCAAAAATGGATGTCGTCTATCTGGACTTCACTAAGGCCTTTGACACCGTCTCCCACAGCATTCTCCTGGAGAAGCTGGCGGCTCACGGCTTAGACAGGTGGACTCTGCGCTGGGTCAAAAACTGGCTGGACGGCCGGGCCCAGAGAGTTGTGGT
>NW_008824359.1:2743748-2758088 GCF_000699105.1 Pygoscelis adeliae | reverse complement strand
AACATTGGACCAGGCTGCCCAGGGAAGTGGTTGAGTCACCATCCCTGGAAGTATTTAAAAGACGTGTAGATGTGGTGCTTAGGGACACGATTTAGTGGGCATGGTGGTGTTGGGTTGACGGTTGGACTCGATGATCTTGGAGGTCTCTTCCAACCTTAATGATTCTATGCTTCTATGATTCTATGATTCTAAAAATCCGACAGGAATCACAGCAACAGTAGAAATCATGACAGGAAAGGGGAGCAGTGCAGGCTGCCAAACCTAATTAATACCACCTGTGGCAATGCTGCACAAGGCTTAATGAGACTCAGTACTTTGAATGTCAAAAATCATAGTTCTTATTCCTCTTCAGTGCTCTTCCTTAGCCATCTAACTCTATTTTCATTGTCTTCTGAGCCAGAACCCCCACGTCTATTCAATTTACTAGTTTTTTCTCATCCCACACAATGAATGTGGGGGCAAGGCAAAAGCAAGCTGACTAATGGGTACTAAGGTATCAAAACTGAAATTACCACTGAAGCACAACACAAAGAGCTGAAATCAAGGGTTTAAGAAAATGAAAACAGAGTTCTAGGCAACTACAGCCCTATTCATCTTACAATGCAGAAATGTGACTGACTAACCTGATACCTTTCCTTTATAAAAGAACAGATTATTAACACAAAGGATATGAAGAATATTTAAAATACCTGTAATTCAGTACAGTACTTGAAATCGTGCCACAGGGGAAATTATTTGTTCAACAGCAAAGAATAGGGATTAATAGAAGAAATATAAGATGGTTAAGGAATTAGCTGGAAGGAAGACAGTAAACGGTTATAGTAATAGAAAAGAAAATGGAAGAAATTTACTAGTGGATTTTCTCATTATTGATCTTCAGGCTCATCTAAAAGTTTCATTAATGTTCTGATGAGATATGCTAATAAAATCTGCGTATGGCATAAAGTCAGTAGTATTTTCAATAGAGTATCAGGATATCGCACCTGTAATTTGATGATATTAGCATCTAGAATAAAAAAAAAGGATTGAAATGAACTAATATGAAGTGCATAGTGATATATTCCAGGATTAATAGAAGGAATTTCTGCTATAAACTGGATATCCATTAGCTGGAAACAACCAAGGATGACAAAAGCTTGCACGTGTTAAGTGACTACAAGATGACTATGAATCAAAAATGTGATAACGTTTATGAAAAGAACAAAGGCAGTCTGTGGGTACATCAGTGAGGTGCATCCTGTACGTAATGTAACACTGGGCAACACAGCCGTGAGGCCTCATCTGGAAAACATTTTACATTTCTAGATATCCATGTGCAAGAAAGACACATTCAAACTGCAATTGATCACTAACCCAGTGTTAGTAAAAACAATTCTGACTGGTAGCATATTCTTATTTACCTCATTGTTTCATCAGTTGTTGAATTTAAGTTCATTAAGATGATCTTAGCATCCAGGCAAGTATAGGCAGTGCATTAGGAAATACAAGATAAATAGTGAAAAAGGTCAAGAGGCAGAACTAGCTGACTGCTCAGTGGGGTTCAGGTAAGTGATAAAAGACATGTTTGTTTATGGTGCAGACATACAGTGTGTAACATCTAATCCAGGAACCCTTTTTGCCTTAGTAAATGATTTTCTTCTCGTATATATTTGCATTCCAAAACATAAGTTTTGAAAGACAGTTTGGCAACGCTGTGATGGGCTGGCTGCTGCCCAGAAGACCCTTTATAGGCTCTCAAATCTGATCAAGGGGCAGGCTGACACGGATGAAGGAAAACAACTCTTGAATTGATGGTTTCTTTCTGTTGGATTTTTGTTGAGGGAGAGTTGGACTTGACATACTACAGGAAGTTGGCTAAAGAAACTTAATCTGAAAATATCCACTCACATCTGTGGAAATATATTTGTTTCTTCTGTGATTAATATGTTCTTAGTCTACCAATAAACTTTGGTTTAGGATAAAACAACTAACATTAGGGGATTTTAATCTGAGAATGGCAAGTCTTCTGGCTTCTATTGGCGATAAATAGCAACATAGCAAAACCAGATACATATTTTGGGAAGAGGTGGATTAAATTTAGATTTGACTAGAAAATTGTCTTTGGGTTAAGGCATGAAAATGGGAAGTACTAAGGTGAGATTTTAGTTGTATTTCTAACTCTGTCACAAATTACTTCTATGACCTTGAGTAAATCTCTTAATCTTCCTATGTAATGGTTTGACCATCTATAAAAAGGGAATACTAACAGTTACCTACCTCTCAAGAAGGCATGGGTTTAAATCACTTAATCTATGATATGATAAGAGGTGTGTGAACATATTTCTCAAAGAGAAAGCGTGTTATCATCACTTAAACATTAAACAAAAAAAGGCTAAATAATTAGAAGATTAAAACAGAGGAAGATTGTTGACCTGACAGAATTTGCCAGCAGACAAAAATAAATGTAAAGATGATTAAGTTTATCATTATAAACGGAAGTATACGACAAAGACAGAGAGAATAGCTAATATGAATGTTCACTAGTGATGAAAGACAAACAACTCGGAAACTTAAGCTTTGAGGTCTGTACTTGAAAAACTGGTTAGGATAAAAAATAGATGCCATGTAGTTTTGTATATGCAGAAATGTCTTCCACTTCTAATGGCTGTTCCAATAATAACTTGCAAGGCTATGTAGGAAACATACTAGAACGAAGTCATCCTTAGTATACATTTCCATTCAACTGATTTCAAGTCAACAGAGGCAGAGCTAGATTGTTTTATAATTATTCTTGAGCCGAAGCATATCTGTGTGAAAAAATGAACCACTCGGGTCAAGGCAATGTGCCTGTCTCATTTACATTCCACCTTTTTCTATAATTCATTAACTGAAGTACAAGTTTGAATAAACTCTGCTAATTCAACCTGAATCCAGGAAAACAAAGTAGTTGTTAGATGTGCTCATCCACAATATGCAGCAATGAAAAGCTTTGCACAAATACCTGTACAGGCAAATAGCATCTTTGCAATGTAAGTGCAAAGCACATGCTCATTGCTGAACATTCAGCCCATTGAGTTTTAAGTGTATTTAGGTTCAATAGAATATAGTACTATATAATTTGAAGAGACCTAAAAATGACAAAGTTCTGTTATATAGTTATAGCTGTAATAAAAAGTTACTATAGGTTTATGACTGCGAAAATGATACTTCTTTGATGCATTCCTTAAATATTTCCCTATTAATTACACAGCAACACATTTCTGGCTGTTTTGAATGGGGAAAGAGATGATAAGACCTTTGAAAGTCGGAAAGTTTACGTTTTTAACGGAAATATTTTTATGGTTCTTAAATCTTCAATCAATCATAATACATAAATAAATAACAATCAACCATAGACTATCTGCATGGCTAATTTATGACAGAATGGGAAAAAAATACTTTTGCAACAGTTGGTAGACATTCTGATTTACAGAATCCAATGTGGTTGCATGACAGCATACATACTATGTACAGAAAAATGAAAGTGATGGATTTAGAAAGGTTGTTACAAAGCAAAAAAAGCATGTGTTCACTGAGAGAGCGACTGAGTCAAAAGACAGCACAATTAGAAATGAAAACAAGCATTAAAAGAGACACTTATTTAGTCAAAGGTTAGATTACTGTGCACAGAAATAGAACATGCAGTTGTGAATTCATTCAACTGTAAGTTTCATATTAGCAGGAAAGATTCAACAGTATGAAGTAGACACAGACAGGGTAGGACTAGAACAGGAGTTAGGATAGATGACATCTTTTCGACCCATTCTAAAATGTTAACTTGGATCCCTCCTGAATGTACAAAACCAAAAGGTCTAGGAAATGGGATAAATAGACTGTTCATTCAAATAACAAATATGTTAAATCTGGGGGTACTGCAAACGTAAGGGATGCCAAAGGAAAAAAAAGAAAGTAACACATGGGAACTACACAGGTGGAAAGTATGGAAAGGGAAGGACAAAATGAAATTCACAGGAAAAGCATAGCAAGATTATTTAAAAGAAAATGTCCAATTCACATATATTTTATAATGGCATTGAGTCACTGGAAAATTTTTAATGCTAAAATGACTTTCAAATGACAGCAGATAGGAAAATGTAAATGCAAATATATATCCACTCCATAACCATATTAGCTCAACTATTTTGTGGCCCTTGCACTTTGCAGTAATTAGAATGACGGAACACAAAGGTGTCAATTCTCAAGGCCAACTAAACTTCATGAAGCACGAATATATATTCAAGTGTGTTCTTTTAGTGAATGTCAGAGCAAATTCCAGGGCTGTAAATCCATACATTCCCTCTCTTTCAAAGAAAGTCACAGGATTCCCAAGCTACCTTGTTACGACAGCTTTTCAGAGAGACTGTCGCTATGTCCAGCGTCTCTGCAATTCTCTCTGTGCCAGAACTGAGGTTATTTTCCTGGGGTGGAATAGCTGACCAATGACTATCAAAATCATCCACGCGTACAACTGAAACTGAACAGAGTACTCATTTGCTCTGGTAGCATCTTGGACAACTTTATTCCAGGCATGATATATTCCCTTCCACTGAATTGACTCTTCAGGCAGAAAGGCCCAACGGACACATATATGCATGACCTAATACATTATATATGCAGGGCTGATGCAGTTTTGAGCGGCATAAGCACACAAAGCAAAAAGCAAAGAGGCATATTCCTCTTCACATGGGACTATGAGATTGCACTTAGAATTACACTGCATGATGGTGTCATCTATAAATTGTAGCAAAGACAGACAAAGAAAAAGCAAAATGACTAAAGAACTGAAAGGAGTAAGAGCAGAGGGATGGTTAAAGGAACTCAGGCACAATGTCTAAGCTTTTAACACCATCTTTTCTTTTACATATATGCATTTGAAGAAAAGTTTTTCAAATGGAGCAGTTACTGAAGATACAAAAGATGTTCTCCTCTGTGATGGCAAGATCCATTTGAATTTAGTCCAGCAGCTGTTTGATCTGCCCGTTATTGAAATGAAACACGGTATGTTCTTTTTATTTCTGGTATCTAGTTTCACGTGAGATTTTTAGCATAAAAGAGGCATTTGTGGTAGAATAATTACCCTATAGTGTAGTAAACTGAGATACCTAACTTTTTTTGAGAAGTATGTGTTTTCCTTTGTCTGAAATATGACAGAATGTCTCTTGAAATCACTTAAATGCTAAGTAGCTGCAGAACTACCTACTACCAGAGTAATATGTTAGATACCTCTACAGAGGAAGGCTGAGAAAATAATCGGTACACTGTTACCTGCAAATAGAAATGCTTCCTTGAGGCCTTTTGGCATTTTGCTTTGCCCATCTTCACAAGCATGTCCCAGACCTCACAATAGAGGGTAGGCTGGAGAAAAATTCATTCTCAGAGTATGAGAGAGAGAGATATATATGTATCATGTAGCATTTGGGATTATTTTAATGCAAGATAAACAATGAAGCTCAATGTTCTAATTTGCCAATCTCACATTTCTACCACCCACCACTGATTAACTTGTAAGGACAGAAGCAGCTAGGGAAATCCTAGCCCCAGGCTGGTCTCTGCATTACCTTGTCCCTGTCTGTTCACGTATGCTAGCTTCTCAGCAACATACATACTGTTATTTTTTAGCCATTTCTCTATAATGCTTCTGATGGCTTTTCTCATCACAGTCTAAGTATATTATGATCTTATGCTACACAATAGTTGTCTGTAATTATGATCTCCTTGCATGGTTTCCACACTGAGAGATCCATAAATTACTCTCTGTCTTGCCCCTTGTCTTAGCCCCTGACAGGCTGAGACGCATTGGCTTAATCAGTATACTCTGTCTTATGATAAATTAATTCAACTGTTGGTGAAATCAAAAAGAAAAGGGAAGTAATAATATAAGCTACAGTTTTCTAAATAATGATGTTACATACCAGCCTGCTATATAATAGGCTTATTGATGAAAAAAAAACTAGGCCTGGGATGTTACTGGTGCTGGCACCAAGGACAGTGGGAAAAAGAGATGTAAAATATGCACCATTCTGCCATTCATATTCTGCTTATCTCCTTGTTGTTGATAAGACCACAAGAATGAAGAAAAGGGGCTACAAATACAACACAGATCAGGAGAGCTGCCTTTATCCAAAACACATTGGGCCATTTCAGTTTGCCCCCGGCTTACAGCAGTTTCTGAGAGTTGTACCAGAAAATGAGGATATGCAGGTTTCATATTTTTGTCAACAATCTCTCTTGACTGCACAGTGCAGTGGAAGCATATATGAAAATACTCCACTTGCCGTAGAGGCCTGAGCTATTTCCCAGCAGGCTTCTGCCCTTGCATGGCACGGAGGATGCCATTTTTAACCTGTACTTCCACTTCTCGATTCTGGAAACAAATGCCCATAATGAAAAAAGAGATTTAGAATTCAGTATGAAAATAATAATGGACCTGAGAAAACCTCTTTTCAGCTCTACAGAACAGTTGAATATTTAATATTTAATTAGAACACCACTCCTCAATTTCTTGCATTAGATTTCAGAGATATCAAAAAGACAGTGTCTCAGAATCATCCTAACATGTCCCTCTTTCTGTTCAATGAGGTGCTCGGCTTTTCTGAAATTGAGTCTGTCTGTTGATGGCAAAAAGAACAACTGAAACAAGAATCTTTCTAAAACTCACCAAAATCCTGCAAAATTATCAGGTTTGGGGCAGAAGTAGTTATGTAGCTCTTTATTCAGTCCTGACCAATACAGGTTTATATTCCTAAATCTTTCCTTTGCCGCAAGGCATGAATATTAACTGTAATGTTTAAAACTATCACTCCCATCCTTTAATACTGTGTAATTAAAGGGGATGTAATGAAGAGCGTGCTTGGATTGCAATGACAGCCTGGCAGTTTTTACTATGAATAAACACTTAAACTGGAATATATTGGGAAAAAGAAGTTCATAACTGTAGGCCAAATTCATACCCACAGCAAGGCTATTAGATCATCAGAGTTATACGAGCAATGAACTTGGCCTCGTCATGTGCACTTAAAGCCCAGGACTGTAATACCATTACCTGTACTAAATATAGCCTGTCATATAGTGCTCTGGTATTAGCACACAGAAGTCTCTCTTTTCGGCGGGTCGTCATCGTAATAATTGTGCATAGCAAAAGGGTACTACATACTGCACAAGGTATTTCCACCACTGAAATATTTTGTGGGATATGTTTCAAAGCAAGTGTTATCAACGACACAGAAAATTTCAAACATTTCAATGGATGAAATAAAAAGTCCCAAAAGTGGGACAAAAGAGTATGCTTTATCAATTTGACCAACAATGTAACCATTCGGACAGCAGAATTTCCACTTTCAGGCCCATTGCTTACAGAATCTGAAGTCTGTCCAGAATTAGAAGGAAAGTATTAAGAGTAGAAGATTAAAGATTCGTGGTTTGGAATGACAATCTTCTTATGATGTAACAGGTGACATGACAACATACAATAGTGTAGCAGCCTGGAAAAGTGCTTTGTTAATAGTATAAGGAGGGGAGATTTGCCTTGTCCAGGAACATGCTTTGTGACTGACAAAAATTAAGCATGGTTCTTCTGGATTTTCTACACTTCCTTTTTTCACATTCCTTTTCAAAACACAGTTTTACCTTCCAAAATTAAAAATTGCAACAACAGAACATAACAGGGCTTTCTTTACCTCAGATCCCAGCTAATGCCCCTGCTCAGTAATGACAGGACCATATGCTCTAAGAAAAACGTGTGATACGTGATGGCTTTTCAGTTGCCACAGATTTTTTTTTCTTTTTTATAAAATGTCAAACTAAAAAAAAGACAAATAGAGAATTCACTATTTTCTGTAAGAACTGCCATATCCAGTCCAAAAGGAAACAGATTAATCACTAGAAAAAATATAAATGGTACATATAGCTTCACTGTCAAGCTGATTTGCAAAGGAAAGTAAAAAAAGGGGCGGGGTAGGTTTATTTTCTGCTTCTATGCAATACAGAAAGTGAACCTGAATGATTTTGATGTCTTTGTTTTTTAATCTTGCCTCTTTTTTTTTTCAGAAAAAAAAGGATTAAAAATATCATTCAGGTTTTGTTCATTCTCTTCTTTACGAGAAAATTTGATAAATAATTAAAGGCCAAGAATTTTTATTATTATCTTTTGTAAATCATCTTTTGTAAATCATATCTTTTGTAAATCATCTTCAAGGTGTAACTTCCTTCCATTTGCTATATGAATTTGAAAACATATTGAACAATCTTGGCTTGACAGTAAAGGAGATGGAAACCCCCACTTCCTTCTAGAACAAATGCAGCACAATCATTTTCTTTGCCAATTTTTTCAGGTTTTATGATCTCTTTATCATTTGGATAGAGCAGATGAGCAAAAAGGATAAGCAGAAGTAGATGTCACTAGAACAAAAGTCAGCATGGAAAGGCTGGCTGAGTTTTCAGAAAATGGAGATACTTATGGTTTATCAGAACTGGTAAAGATGCACCTTGTTTTTCAACTTAATTTAAATAAGGGACAAAATACCTCAAACCTTTCAAGACTTTTCATTTAGCCCCCCTTCGCATTTACACAATGGTGTGTTTAGCATGGATTGTCAAGACCTTAATGTCATTAGCGTAATAAGGCTTTAGTGCACAAAAAGAAAGCCTGCTCTGCTCGCATGCTGGCTGACTTTTTAAAATGTGCTTGTACATTTTACGTAACCAGAGCAGTACACTCATTTTCTTTTTCTTGCTTAATTTTTGTAGGCTCTTCTTGGATTGTGCTCACTGCAGACAAGGATGGCTTTGTGCCATTAATATTCAAAGCAACACAAGAGATAATCATAAGGGATGGAACTGACAGTTCAGAAGCCTGTGGAGGTCACTCCTACAAAAAAAGCATTTCAACGCGACCACCAAGCAGAGTGACATAATTTCTGAACAAAGAACACTAATGACCTTCTTTTCTAATACAATACAGAGACATTCTGCAGTGTCAGAAACTGCGCAACTAGAAAGCTGTCTTCACTACTTTCAGTGTATTTTAACCGTAAAATCTGTGGCATGGTTTTACACTATAGCTAAATCCTAGGGTTGGCTGGACCCTCGTGATTTCTTCTGAAGTATCAGACCTAGAGTGAAGTTTACCATGGTTGTTATTAATGGCTGCCAGTGGACTGGAACAGAGAGACCAGTCTCTACTGTAATTGTGGTCAGGGTGTTCTTGGAGAAACACTATTACACTAAAAACCATGCAGTAACAACAGATCTAGCTAATACACATGCACAGTCCACACAAAAGATGAAGAAAATAATACAACTAAAGAGCATTTATATTCATTAAGGAAAACTGGGAAGGGAAAAAAAAAGAAAACTGCTTCAGGCTCTCTTTGCTGTTCCAGTTGGATCCCATGGAAAGTTGCAACGTTTTCAGAAATTCTTATTTTTTATATGAAAATGTTCAATTACTAAAAAGGCTGCATCACTGTCTCCTGTCAGTGTCTTACACAGCATGTAGATTTATACATGCACACAGAAGAGAAAGAAAAAACCTTGCAAAGTAAATTAACTATCAAAGACACTGAACGTAAATTTCATTTGTCTAAATGCAGGTGTCTACACTGAACTTGTCATCTAGACTCCTGTATGATCAGTCAAAAAAAGAAAGGCACTTCTACAGCAAATTAGTCATGCCCTAACACAGATTTCTAAAACTGATCGTGGTGAACCACCCCTATCAAATAACTAAATAAGTGCCTATTCCTTTCCACTGACTGCAAAAGCAAGCTAGGGTGACTAGTTTAAATACAAACATTTACATTTAGTCAGATGAACCTCACCCTCAGAGACAAGAGGCAATAGAGATACATCTGAGAAGCAGGCAGATTCATGAAAATTAAACTATGATGATTATGGTGACAGAAATAGGCATAAGGGAAGAACTGAATGAACTCCCTAACTTTTATTCCTCTAAATCAGAGAGATGGGTAAAGTGTAATGAGTAGCTACGTGTGTGAGGCCTAGCATTTTGTACTGCTGGACAGGCCCCAGCAGAAACTATAGAAAGGCATGCCTGCTTCACCCTGTACATTCAGGGAAACATAAAAGGGATGAGACTTATTTAAGCTACTAGAGACTTACTTGTCATACTGTGCATTTTGGGTCTTGTTAATACTCCTGGAGAGTCATTTTTCCCTGTCTGGGAACCATGGCAAGCCTGTTTATAGGGCACAGATACAGTAAAATCCAGTTACAATCCTTCACCCCATACTGAGGCTGGATTGAGAAGGTAGATCTATGGTCTGAAGGCACTTAATGGGTTTGGAGGTTTGGCATTAGTACCATTGCAGTAATGCAGCCAGAAATCTCATGAGGAACAGTTTAAATTCCTGAAATAAGGAAACAGTTTCAATTCATTGAATTAAACAGCATCCTTCTCATGCAAGTATCCTCCCAGAGACAAAGGAATCATCATTCTAAGTCGCCTACAACCACAGGTATGCAGTGTAGCTGGGTATATGTGTACTACCTCATTCACAAAGATCCTTTTAAGCAGCCTCAAGGAGCATTCCTGTTTGTAAAAAAAAAAAAAAAAGCAAAACAACAAAATAAATCTGACCTTTTAACTATTAAACGTATCTATTGCTTTACAGTTATTTGGTTAATTGGATTGCCTGCTACTTTGCATTAAAATTGTGTTGAAAAAGGTATTTGTATTATTACTGCTTTAAAAATCTGGTTTAAATCGTGTTTTCCTTCACTGAAATCAGCACAAATCATTGAAATCAAGTAAGTAACACAGAGGTTCACAGACTTAGTATGGTGAGGGAAATTTCTAAATGACATAGCACATTTCAAAGCAGCAGATGTTTCTAATCCTGCAAATACACTTGAACAACATCCTTGTGTCTCACAACAGTATCCGGTATTTACAATAGTTATGCTACGGCCAAGTGAAATAAAACTTAATTATAACTAACTAGAATGATGGGAGGATATATTTTAGAGGACTACTTAGGCTCAACTAAAGGAAGAACTAAAAGGAAATTTTTCTCAGAAATATTATCTTCTACGGGCAGCAGTCCCATAGTTTGGTCCACTTGAAATGAGGTTAATGAAACACAAAAAATATGTTACATGGAACAGTCCTGCACTCTAAACATATGAACTTGAGAAAAAATGGGTTGATAACACACCAAGACACTTCTGTTTGCACGGTATAGTTTCTTTGAGTTCATTATATACATTATGCATAAGGACTTCCTTGTTGCTGGAGAAATACTCACATTCCACCTTTTGTCATCTTCACGCCTTAGTGCTGTTGCAACAGCCAAAAGGGGAACTCTGAGAAGGTGAAAATTTTAACTAGCATCAAAGATGCCTCAGAACTTATAATTATATCACTAGACATTTCATTGTCAGTCTGTCACACTACCATTTTAAATTTTTCATGTATTACCTTCTATAAAACAATCTGAATGCTGCGAAGATCAGGAGTGAGAGGAGCTTCTTTGAATGGCTATCAAAGTTTGGTTTGGTTTGGTTTGGTGTAGATAAAAAGAAGCAAATAAACTTTTAGATGACAAAACAATTAGTTTCAGGGAATAACTGGCTGTAAAATTCAAAACCTTAGTTCTGTGATGCTTAATGAACTTTTGGATTTGTTATACTTTGGTGACATTGTTTTCCCCTGCTGTATGATTCAAGGGTTATTGAACCTAAGTAGGAACTAATCTGCCTGAAGGTGCTATCATCACCCAGCACAATTAGTCTGGTAACAAATGAGAACCCCAGTTCATCTTGTTGGACACTTACAATTTTGTAGGAAGGCTTAGGACAAATATACTGTATATCATTAAAATTGTATAGTGTTAAACAATAGCACTGTCCCCCCATTTATGAATACACTATTATGTACATATATTTGAAAATAAGTGTTTAAATGATATGCCTACACTTAAAAATGGCTGACAATTGAATGAAGAAATACTTGTTTTCAGGTAATGATTTAGGAGTGCAGTGCAGTGCAGAACTATCTTATACAGTGTCTATCACAGAGCTGTAAAGTTAAAATTGAAAGTAATAAAAGCACTGGAAGAAGTGCTGAAGAGATTTATGCAAAGCAGAGGATAAATTTTCAGCTTTGGTTTGGATGGAGAACAGATGGAGAATCACTGAAGTAGAGAGATATAAGACGGCTGTTCTATTAAGCACAAGCTGTACAGAAGATTTTTGCACAAACAGTGACAAAGGCATGTGGAAAGACAGAAAGAGTTTGTACTAAATGAGTTGAGCAGACAGTAGGTTGTGAAAAGGAGAAAAGCATAGATTGAGAAGCATTCACCGTCCTCCAGAAGTGCTATTTTATAGGGCCAAAACTGATCAGTTTAGAAAAAGGGGAGTTGTTCAGATCACCTAAATTTCATGAAGGCACTAACCCCCTCTTTTAGGCTCCTTATTTCACCAGCAGAAAGGACAGGCTCCTCTGGAAGAATAATGAGACTACTGGTGCTAGGTTCCTGTCCAGAGTCACCCAGCAGGGGAGTCTGTCTTCTGTAATTAAAACAGAGGAAAGCTAGGAAGACTAGGAGCTTAAATCAGAAGCCAAAGCAGAATGACTACACTCAGTATGCCATACCAGTGGCGCTCTGAAGATTAAATGGTGTACCAGCTCCTCCAAAACATTTCCCCTGTGGGGCATAAACAATATAGCCGAAAGTCTAAATTTCCATTTTAATTACTCTGCATCTTTATCCAGCACATTTATGTGCATCCTAGTCTATTTTTAGAAGTCGGTATATCTTTACTTAAAAGTACAATCTGCTTCAAAGTAAAGTTAAACTTACCTTATATTTTCCATAACTTTGCTACAAAGCATGCAGCAGTCTGCTTTACTCTTCATGGTTTCTTGTATTGACCCACTTCTTGAGAAAATGCTAACAGCAGAAGTTCTATATGCCAGACAGGGTTTTTCTTTTTTGATTTTGAAAACAATGTTGTGAGAACAATAATAAAACAATATAAAAATTAAATGCAACAAAATCAAAGTCAGCTGAAATTCTGCTGGCCAATCTATGATACTGACTTTGCACAATGAAATCTTACTTTGATATTCTTCATAATAGCTAAAAAGTGAGAGATCACTGCAGAAGTGTATTCCCCTGATTCTCATTTTTATCTATGTTTTCTCAGCTTGGACAATGAACGTATTTTTAGCCATTTTTACTTTCGGGTTTTCCTATCTTAACAGAAAACCACAAGCACTGGACCATTTTCCCCATCCAATATGTAGCTGAAGAGTCCTTTTCTCTAACCCAAAACAGTGCTAATTATTAAATAACTCCTGACAGATGTTTATCTAACTTGTTCTTAAAAAAGCAACATATAGTACCAGTTGCAATTACGAAACAGTTCAGTCCTTTAGACCTGGACTCATCTGACCTAACTTTTAAGCATGTGAAGTCAGGTGAGGTAAATCCCAGGGGTTATGCAATTTCACACCTGGAAGTATGAATTTATTTTCCATTGTCCCACACAACAGTAAGTAACTTACGTATTAGTGGTTTATATGTTAATAGTAATTTTATATGTTTATATATGTTATTCAGTCAATATTATGGCTTCATTTTTCTAGCAGGCTGAGGCAATTTTACAGTCTTTATGTTAAATGCAAACTCACTTTGCTGAGGTTCAGTACTTCCCTGCTGGTGCTATTACTTAATGGACAAGTAGAGGAAACATAGAACCACAGAATCGTTTAGGTTGGAAAAGGCCTTTAAGATCATCAAGTCCAACCGTTAACCTAGCACTGCCAAGTTCACCACTAAACCATGTCCCTAAGTGCCTCATCTACACGTCTTTTAAATACCTCCAGGGATGGGGACTCCACCACTTCCCTGGGCAGCCTGGTCCAATGCTTGACAACCCTTTCGGTAAAAAATTTTTCTAATATACGATCTAAACCTCCCCTGGTGCAACTTGAGGCTGTTTCCTCTTGTCCTATCGCTTGTTACCTGGAAGAAGAGACCAACACCCACCTCGCTACAACCTCCTTTCAGGTAGTTGTAGAGAGCGATGAGGTCTCCCCTCAGCCTCCTCTTCTCCAGGCTAAACAACCCCAGTTCCCTCAGCCGCTCCTCAGAAGACTTGTGCTCTAGACCCCTCACCATCTTCACTGCCATTCTCTGGACACGCTCCATCACCTCAATGTCCTTCTTGTAGTGAGGGGCCCAAAACTGGCTGCACCCATTCGAGGTGCAGCCTCACCAGGGCCGAGTACAGGGGCACAATCACTTCCTTGCTCCTGCTGGCCACACTAGTTCTGATACAGGCCAGGACGGCGTT
>NW_008824359.1:2735468-2742455 GCF_000699105.1 Pygoscelis adeliae | reverse complement strand
CCCGTCCCTGTCTTCCAGCTCAGGGGGCTGGGTACCCGGAGAACAACTGGTCTTACTATTAAAGACAGAGGCAAAGAAGGCATTAAGTACCTCAGCCTTTTCCTCATCCTTTGTTACTGTTTCCCCCCGCACCCAATAATGGATGGAGATTCTCCTTAGCCCTCCCTTTTGTTGCTTCCAGGAACCTCCTAGACTGTTTCCTCTCTGGTGTATTGTATTTCCAGCAGACATCTGGTAAGTTGAAGTCCCCCATGAGAACAAGGGCTAGCGATTGTGAGACTTCTCCCAGCTGCTTATAGAATATTTCATCTGCCTCTTCATCCTGGTTGGGTGGTCTATAGCAGACTCCCACCATGATATCTGCCTTGTTGGCCTTCCCCCTGATTCTTACCCATAAACACTCAACCCTATCGTCACCATCATTAAGCTCTAGACAATCCAAACACTCCCTAACATACAGGGCTACCCCACCGCCTCTCCTTCCTTGCCTATCCCTTCTGAAGAGTTTATAGCCATCCATTGCAGCACTCCAATCGTGAGAGTCACCCCACCATGTTTCTGTGATGGGAACTATATCATAATTTTCCTGCTGCACAACGGCTTCCAGCTCTTCCTGTTTGTTGCCCATGCTGTGTGCATTGGTGTAGATGCACTTCAGTTGGGATATTGATCCTGCCAACTTTCTGGGGGGAGAAACCCTAATTCCTACATGACCATTCTCAGGTGCTTCTGTGGTTTCTAACACATCCATAACCCTTGTGTCTTTGCTGCTGCATGGATCTCCATCCCCTACCTCCACTGAGACGGCAGACCGAGGGACCTCGCTAGCACACCATCCCTCAAACACTAGCGTGCCACCCCCAGGCTTATCTCTAGTGAGCCTGGTTTTATCCCTTTCCCCCTTGAAATCTAGTTTAAAGCTCTTTCAATGAGCCCTGCTAACTCCTGTGCAAAGATCCTTTTCCCCCTTTGAGACAAGTGTACCCCATCTGTCACCAAGCAGGCCTGGTGTCGTGTAGACCAACCCATGATCAAAACCCCCAAAATTCTGCTGGTGACACCAGGCTCGGAGCCAGGTATTGATCTGCCAACTCTTCCTGCTTCTTCCCTCATCATTCCCTGCAACTGATCTTCATTCATACATTGTTATCTCAAAACACTTGTACCTGTTAATAGCATAAAAGAAAACTGCATGATAACAATGTGCCTGAAATGCAGGATTAACCTAAGAAGTAGCAAAGATGAAAGTAGTGCTTTTGCAGATTAGTTACATAAAAGGAAAATAGAAAATGCAACAGTAGGAGACAGAAGGATCTAGGACTGAACTGTTTACTGCCACAAGAAAGGGTTCTCACAGCAAGATTTACAGAGAAGGAGAAAAGGTGTCTATATATGGTGGCACAAGTAAAAGGGAACACCAGGTGCCTGCTAGAAAGATTAAGATTTCAACAATCTATCTCGCATGATATTTTTAAATATCTGTGAGGGTGTGATTTGTATATTAGCTTGGTTCTAGACTAACCACAGTTACAAGGATGTGTAATTTAAAAGAAGGTATTATTTGCTCTGAAGAGGTATGCCTGAAAATGTCTTTGGAAAGATTATTCCAAAGAACACTGTCATATCAAAAATCCTTATTTACAACATAATTGTTTTACCCAAATGAATTTTAAAATGGAAAGACTCTCAAAAGGCTATCTCATTTTTAATACACATGATGTTATTTTGGTTTTGCATGTTATGGTACACAACAAACTGTGTGACTAGTCAGGAGACTAGCACTTTCACAGCAGTGCAAGTACATTAGTTTGACATAGAGCTTTATGCTAGTGGACTGGAAGGTCCGTTTTCCTGCCCCAAAGCAGAGGTTTTGACTATTCATGGTTTATGTCCTTTGTGTTTTGCAGCTGTCTGTTAAATACTTGAAAACTGTTATGTCCATTATGTCTCCCTTTAGTCTTCTTTTCTCTAAGCAATGCCACTCCAGTTTCTCTCATAGACATCCACCCGGGACCTCTTGTTACTCTGCCCTATGCTAGCATTCAGTATCTCTCTTAAAGCGCAGCAGTTAGTAGAATTTAGTTGAAGGCCTGCTTCAGATATAGAAGCAGCACTGGTGTAGGTTTTTACATACAGAAAAAGTAGGCTGCCACCGTGCGAACAACTGCAGGGGGTGACAAAGCATTCCTGTATGAGTTTCCTACATTGCCCATGCCTTCTTCCCAGTGTAGATAACAATCAGCGGTTTGAAAACTAATTTAGACAACAGCCTGTGCCTCCTTTGTCTCTACAACAACCAGCAAAGTGTTGGACTTGCTGAAGTCCAACCTGCTAAGGCAGGCTTCAGGAGACGTGGAGTGGTAGCTGCTTGAGGAGAAGAGGCGTGGTAGCTACTGCTGCAGAGAAAAGCAGCAATTCCCACTCACTTTGTCACTGTCCTAATCCCCAAAATTTCCACTAATCCTCTGCATTCCTTAAAGCCTGGAGCCACACGGAACCCCCTGCAAGACCTTGCGCTATAGAGCACAAAACTCAGTTTTGCCTACACTATGGAAACACTGTGACCCCTTCTGGCTTTACTCAGCCAAGCAGAACAGACAAGATACTCATGTGTCCCGCACACAATGACCCTGTTCACACATCCCACAACGATGTCTGCCTTCTTGTAACAGCATGATATTGACCCGGCTCTAGGTAACTGCCTGCAAAATTGCTCATCTTATATCTTTGTTACTAATCACCTCCCAAAATTAAGAAACATTTTTAATCTAATAACAAAAAGCACATAAAACATCTGTACCTTTTAGCTACTGATCTTAGGCTTTACCACATCATATTTTAGGGGTCTCCATTACATGACAGTGCCTTATTAAGTTTTCCCATTAAGAAATATGATGATGAGATCAACTTGCTCACTCAGTAGTGTCCATAACCTGAACTAAGTATATTTAAAACAAAATAACGCTTATGAAGTTAACAGAAAGTACCTTCAAATTATTCTTTTCCCTTATAACATTATGTTCTTTGAATGTGCACATATTCAATAAGAGCAAAGAAAAAAATATAGTGCATAAATAATAACTTTACAGCATGTCTCCCCATCACATCCATTTCACCTTCTTTCCTTGCCATTCTTTCCCTCTAACAGGTATTCTTAACTCCTCTTTCTCAGACTGTCCTATATTCTTACTGATGTTGTGTTTCAAACTAATTTGAAAAGCAGACGCCCAAATGATACAACAAATTAAGTTATGAGAACACAAATTTGTTCTCAGTGCAGGGACTGAACAGATTTGTGAGACTGTTCAGTGTTTAAGGATAAGCCTGACTCAGTGTAAGCACATATTTTAAAAAGACAAAATGTGTGCTTTAAATGAGCATGACCATAGGAAACGATTTCTATAATTTCAGCTTTTTAAACACTTTTCCTTGCATAATTTCCTTGCCCCATTTTCTACCTTATATACATCTCCTAAGGGGTTCTGCATCATTTAAATCCCTGAAGTAACAGACACATCATATATATCACCAGTAAACAGCTTGAAAAGTCTGGAAAAAAAAGAAAGAAAACAAGAGATGTTTATTTGCATTACAGCTACTGAGAAATAACTGCTGTGGCTACGCACATCAGGGCTGAGGTGGGACCAGCCATGGCTAGTGGCTGCTGGCCAAGTAGCCTACAGCAATTTTCATGCTGTTCTACGTGGCGAAATAACCAGCCTGTGGTTACGCAAATAAGATACACACTGTTGGGCATGGAAATAAACACCTAGGTGTAATAATAACTACCTACGCACCATCCTGGTACTCTGGTAGGCTGAGACAATTCCATTTCAATCAAAATATTATACAACTGGCCATATTTTACAGATTTGCAAATAACTACAAGTTTTGGTGATATTTTCGGTTCATTTGTAGAACTCAATTAGCATTTATACATATCAGAGAATTTACATGATGAAAAGTCTTTAAAAATACTTACTTGTATAAGTAAGTAAACATTTAATGTGAAAATATCTTCTGAGGCATTCTTAAATTGTGGTCTCTCCACCTGATAAAACAATTTTTAAATGTTTATTTCTGTATATTAATGTGGATGGTCAATTTAAGTTCATACTAAAAGAGAAAAATGTGAACTCATTACTGTTAAACAAGATTCTTTGCGAGATTACAGGAATAAAATTATACTCAGCAAACTGTTACTGTTAGTGAAGTCCCTTGGTGGCTCAGGTTCGCAGGCACTGAGTGAAAACGCTGCACGGCCAGCCTCACTGCTGATACACGTCCCCAAAAGTTTTCTTATTTAGAGATGGCTCGACAGCACTTTCAAACGGCATCGCCATCAGTCTACAACAATCATAGGGCATATCATTAGTGCCTTAGGAGGTGTATTTTTCGGTCACTCTTGTTATCCATAGGGAGAATGAGATTGAGAGCACAGGCTCCATCTTACCCTCTGTGATGCACAGGATCAAGCACCCCAGGCACCTTCTATGCCAATAACTGGTGTAGTACAGTGTTGAGTGTTCAAGCACATGCAGTTCTGTAGAGAGGAGGGAATTGAACTGGAAAACTGGGAAACAACGCTTACCAACCCACCAGGTGCGACACAGGCAAGAGAGAGCAGAAATTCCTAGTGCTGTTCTGTTCTTACAACTGTGCTAAGTGTCTACTTCCCAGAGCTAAAAGAACAAGAGCAAATAAAACAATCACCATTGCCATCCCTCAAGCAGGGGTCATCTCTGCTCACCTCTCTGAGAGGCATAATATACGAAGGCCCTAACCCTGAGAGTGTATTAACATACATGCTGAACGTAAGGGTAGATTTCTACAGGAAATTTTTCAGATTTCCTTTTCAATTCTGGGCTAGTTTTGTGTTGTTCTCTCTACAGTTGCACCCTGTCTGTTGTTAATGACAGAGAAAAAGGAAAATAGAGAAACCAAAACCGTGTTTGTTCATTTTCTGATAAATTCACATGCACCTGAGAGTGTATATTTGTGGAGCAACACAGAAAAGCTGTGTTGTGGTTTAACCCCAGCCGGCAACTGAGCCCCACACAGCCGCTCGCTTGCTCCCCCCCGGTGGGATGGGGGAGAGAATCGGAAGGGTAAAAGTGAGAAAACTCGTGGGTTGAGATAAAAACAGTTTAATAGGGAAAGCAAAAGCCGTGCACACAAGCAAAGCAAAACAAGGAATTCACTCACTACTTCCCACCAGCCATCTCCAGGAAAGCAGGGCTCCATCACATGCAACCGTTACTTGGGAAGACAAACGCCATCACTGCAAACATCCCCCCCTTCCTTCTTCTTCCCCCAGCTTTATATGCTGAGCATGACGTCACATGGTGTGGAATATCCCTTGGGTCAGTTGGGGTCAGCTGTCCCGTCCGTGTCCCCTCCCAACTTCTTGTGCACCCCCAGCCTACTCGCTGGTGGGGTGGGGTGAGAAGCAGAAAAGGCCTTGACTCTGTGTCAGCACTGCTCAGCAATAGCAAAAACATCCCTGTGTTATCAATGCTGCTTCCAGCACAAATCCAAAACATAGTCCCATACTAGCTACTGCAAAGAAAACTAACTCTACTCCAGCCAAAACCAGAACAAGCTGGCATTTGGGTCCACCGCTTATCTTTCTATATTAAAAATGTAACCTTGGAAATCTATTAATTATCTCAAATCTGTTTTTTATTTACTTACTGCAGCTCACAGCATCACGTGCCTGAAGCTGGCAGACAGACTCTCTTTCATTTCAAAAATGCAGCAGTTCAAACAAGTCCTATTCTCCACCTCTAGCCACCCCTGCCTCTATTGCGCGGCCACTTCTCCTTTGCTGAACAAGCTTCCAAAGGAACCTGGAAACTAACTTCTTTGAATTTGAATGGCAGGAATTTCTCTGCCACAAACCTTTTCCCGTATAGTCACGTAAAAGAAGAGTTTTTACTCCTTGCAGTCTTCTCAAACCCACCCACCTGTCTTTCAGCATCTTGCAGGTGCCCTGTCAGGTATAAAACAGTCAAGTTACGTTGAGCTTTTTTGGACAGACAGTACATGGAATTTCACCTTGTATCCCACAGATACATAGATATCCTCACCTATAGTGCATCACAGGCCATTGAATTTAATCTAAAATCCATTTATTGAGCTCAGAAATTTGTCTGTGACTGAGGCAAAATATATCCCCGAAAGTCACCAAGTTTTAACCTGAAGATGCACGTAGAGGATCTGCTCTGTTGGTGGTTTGTTCCAGCAGTCAGTCAAACTCACAGCTGTGTCGTACATATTTGAAATCGCCCATGGCTCTCGTTAAACCTTCCTTCACTAACTTAAAGAACTCTTTAGCTCTGATTTTTTTTTTTGCTCTGTAAAGGCACTCATGCCATATAGCCAAGTCACCACCTAGTGTTCTTCTTTTGCTAAGTTTGAGCTACTTACATATTTGACCTTGCAACCATTTCAAGCATTTTTTTCACACCTCTGGCAGCTCTTTAAGGCACCTTTCCCAGTGTTTCAACATCCTATCAAAAGTATGGGTTTCAAAAACTGTACGGTGATCAGACTGCTCTGCAGTACTAAGTAGTGACAAAGTGGCACAGTCTTGCAATATAATCAACTTTAACAAGGCCTCAGACTCTTGTAAGAAATTATGCCCCATGCAATAAATCAGGACCAAAGAAGTTGTATTGGAGTAGTTCTGTATCATATTTATATGCTTTCTTCACTTCAATGTGACCTCCCAAGGAAAAAAAAAAAACCCACAACAAACCAAACACAAAACAAAGCAGGCCCATATCTTATTTTGCATCTTTATCTTGTGCAGAAGGATCCAAGTAACTCTTGAAACTTGCAGGCTTCGTGTTCAGACCAGTGTCCTATCTGCCGGGTCATAGGAGCTATCTATCTGACCACCCTCCGGCCCCAGGGGGGTGAACCGACCCCTGGCAGCGAGGCCAGGCCAGGCACACTGCTGGTGTCCGCATCACCAGGCGGCCT
>NW_008824359.1:2718666-2734226 GCF_000699105.1 Pygoscelis adeliae | reverse complement strand
GGGGTGGAGCCCGGGCACCGCGGAAGAGGGGCCCGCCTGCCGGTAAGGAGGCGGTTGGCGGGAGCCTCGCCGGTGGCGGCACGCCTCGACGCCCCGAGCGCCGCGGCCCGCGCAGGTGGAAGCGGTGGTGGGCCGAGTGATGGGGGTTTGGGCATGAGGCGGCTGGAGCGCGACGGCCAGCGGGTGTCTTGCTGCTTTTGCTTTTCCAGGTCCGCCGGGATTAGTGTAAAACGTCTCTCGTACCACAGGAAACTATCCAGATGGCCCAGGAGGCTTAGTATCTTAGTATATCTTATGAGGCACGTTATCATCTCCCTTCCGTTAGTAAGTATTGCCTAGCAGCGTGCGTGTGATTCAGAGCACTAAAGAGCAAACAACTAATGTTCTGATTTTCCTGCAAGTGGCGGTTGCTGAACAAGATTGAGGTTGGTTATACTGGAGTTTAGAGGAGAACCAGGTAGATGGTGGAGAAGTTGACTGGAAGTATCTCGAGTGCTCTCTTACCGTGAGGCAGGACCCAGTGTACTTAAACTTATCCCTGACAGACATTTACTTAATTGGCCCTTACAGATTATGAAATTCATGGAGTGCCTTCTCCCGCTCTCCAAGGTAACCTGCTTCAATGCTTAGCTATACTTATAGTTAGAATTTTTCCTTAATAGCTGACCTAAATCTCTTTTGTTGAAACTAAGCTGATTATTATCTCGCGCTAGCCAGAGTAGGCCTGGAGAACAATGGATCTGTGTTCTCCTGTCAGCAGGCTGCTTCATGTTTGTAAGCTTCCGCTCGCAAACTTCTCCAAACTGAGTGAACCCACTTCTCATGTTTCTCTGGTCCCTGAGCTCTGTTAAGCATTTCCATCATCCTTGGACTGTTAAACTCAGAACTAGGCACAGTACTCCACTGGAGATACTGTTAGCTCTGAGGAAGTGGGGTAATTACCTCCGTTGTGTATGGCATCCCTCTTAAAAACATTCCAGACTGATACTGTCTTATTTGGCAACATTCTCACGTTACTGAAATATTCAGTTTGTGATCCACTGTAAGCCAGATGCCTTTTTGCTGTACTGCTACCAGGGAATTATTCCTGAAGAGGTACCATGTGTGGGGTTTTTTTTTCTTTACTAAGTATATTATTTTGCACTTGTTACTAATTTGAGAAGAAATTATCTTGATCATCATAACATAACTTTTTAAATCCAATTTTAGTCTCCAAAATCCACTCTTCCAATCTCCTTCCTCCAAGTTTGGGGTCATCCACAAATGGTTAATTAAAATATCGAGTAGTGCCAGGCCCTGCACGTTGTGATAAACCATTCCAGTTCAACAGTTTGACTTTCTCAAACACTTTCTTCTTGTTTTGCATGTTTCCTACTAAAGCTGCAACTCATTCTGTGCCATAGCTTTGCAGCTGAGCCAAATCCTACACAGAATCTTAAGTGAGGAAACCATCAATTCCTTTGAATTGGCTTCTGTGCACAGAGTAGGGATTGCTCACAGCTCAAAAATGAGAAATATGTGTAAAATCCTGAACCCTTCTGAAGTTTTGGTGCCTGGCATATGGCTTCTGGATGTCCCAGACACCTGGTTACAGATCACGGAGAATGATGATTGCTGGCACTTTCCCATTCTCCTTTTTGAAGCTGTTCTGCTATGTAGAGAGAACAGAAGAGGCTTCTTTTGAGGCATCAGGCAAATCATGTAACCCATTTTTCAAAAATAGTGGAATGAAGGTTTTCTGTGGTTTTATTTCCTACCTATAAAACAGTAATTTCTACTTTGCAGGACACAATGAATGTAAGTACTCCTAAAGTAATATCCAAATGATAAAAATGTCCCCAGAATTACTGCAGATATTTAAAAAAAAAAAAAGGCGCATTTAAAAATGTATGTGTATTTTTGTATGAATATTCAGGTATGTTGAAATACCAGTCTGCAGGCATAGTCAGCTGCCTACTGCTTTCATCCCTTCTACCCAGCAAACAGTAGTGAGCTACAGGGTGGTTTGCAAACTTTGACAAAAAGGTGCTGAATCACTTAGGAAAAGAAAAAAAGAATCACTGCATTAGAGGATGTTCAAGATTGAGAGTCATTCATATGCTATCATAGTATAGCATGATAGGTATAGTATCATAGGGTAGTGGTACTGGTGGATGAAAAGCTGGACATGAGCCAGCAATGTGCGCTCGCAGCCCAGAAGGCCAATCCTGTATCCTGGGCTGCATCCAAAGCAGCGTGGCCAGCAGGTCGAAGTACTGCGTCCAGCTCTGGGGTGGCCAGCACAAGAATGACATGGACCTGTTAGAGCGGGTCCAGAGGAGGGCCACGAAAATGATCAGGGGGATGGAACACCTCTCCTCTGAAGAAAGGCTGAGAGAGTTGGGGTTGTTCAGCCTAGAGAGGAGAAGGCTTTGGGGAGCCTTCTTGCAGCCTTATCAGTACTTAAAGGGGGCTTCTAAAAAAGATGGGGACAAACTTTTTAGCGGGGCCTGTTGTGACAGGACAAGGGGTTTAAACTAAAGGGGGGTAGATTCAGAGTAGACCTAAGGAAGGAATTTTTTACGCTGAGGGTGGTGAAACACTGGCACAGGTTGCCCAGAGAGGTGGTGGATGCCCCATCCCTGGAAACATTCCAGGTCAGGCTGGACAGGGCTCTGAGCAACCTGCTCTAGTTGCAGATTCCCTGCCCACGGCAGGGAGGTTGGACTAGATGACCTTTAGAGGTCCCTTCCGACCCAAACTATTCTATGATTCTGTAGTGTGGCTCATGCCTGAGGTAGACAGGTCTGTCCCCCTCCTGTGTTCTAAGTTCTTTTAAATTCTTATTCATTTCCTCAGAAAAATCTGCATTGATCCTAACTTTCTTCAAAATCGCATTTGCTTTACAGGGCTTTCTGGAATAACCATACAAATGCCTTGTTCTCACCCACTTAATACAGGATCAGATTTATAGATAATACATTAATGCTTGGTTATACTTGTAAGGGATTACTTTATCTGATCACAAATGGTCTACGAAGCTGAGAGTCAGAGGCGGTATTTTGAAAATTTTTAATACTGAACTAATTCGAAAATATTCTGAGAAGCAGCAACCTGCCGATTAGAATGAAAGGACTGGTCTTGTGATGAAAATGCAGCAAACTAAGCCTACGTAAACAGCAAAGTTTCTTTCTCTTAAAATTGCATTTCACTGTGGAAACATCATAAACAAAGAATTCTAGCACTGGCGATTAAGCATAGATGAACATTATGTGTATATTCACTTCACTGGAAGGAAGAGTCCAGCATTGGCAGGGTCATAAGCTAAGTAATTGTACAGGTATTGTCCTCTATCCTCTACAATAATTTTTTTTTTTCTTTTCATTCTAACTTGTTTAGATGTCTCACATTGCAAAGCATGGAGCTAGGAAAGGCGAAGCTTCTGAGAACTGGCCTTAATGCCTTATACCAAGCAATTCACCCTGTGCATGGTATTGCCTGGACAGATGGGAAGCAGGTGATACTAACTTCTTTACACCTTCATAATGGAGAACCAAAATTTGGTGACTCGAGTGTTGTTGGTCAGTTTGAACATGTCCATGGACTCTACTGGGGCCCGTGTCCCCCTGATGCCCCAGCTCTGCTCGCTGTTCAACATAAAAAGCATATCACCATTTGGCAGCTCTGTTTTAATGTTACAGAAAGAAATAAGCTCTTAGTTTCTCAGATATGCGACATCAGCGAGCCGTTTCCAGTGCTCCCCCAAGGCTGTGTGTGGCATCCGAGGAAGGAGATCTTGGCTGTGCTCACTACACGGGATGCCTCCGTCTTACACTCTGTTCATCTCAACAACTCAAGAATTAAAGCAGATATTAAAGGCAGCGGTCTCATCCACTGCGCTTGTTGGACGAAGGAAGGCAATCGCTTAGTAGTGGGAGTAGGCAGTGCCCTTCATTCTTACATTTGGGATGATGCTCAGAAAACACTGAATCCTTGTTCTTTTTGCCCAATCTTTGATGTGGGAGGCTACATCTGTGCTGTGGACGCTACTCTGAATTTCCAAGTTGCTGTTGCCACCGAGCTTCCTCTAGACAAGATCTGTGGCTTAAATGCTGGCGTTGCATTTGAAGTTCCAGCGAGCATTGAAACAGAGTCCTTCCCCTCGCAGTCCAGCTTATGCGGTGAGGAGGAGTATTCCATGGATGGGGGGAAAAAATCACTGGACTCTGAGAAGCCCTTCTCTGTTGTTACATCTCCTGTGGATCTAACTCACATATTTTCTAGCAGGCAGGGTGCTGAATCTAGTCCTCTTCTTCATCTGAGGCCCAAGGACTACCTAACGGGAAGTGGCCAAGATTCTTCGCATCTAATCTTGGTGACTTTCGAAAGAAAGGTTACCTCTACCAAAAAAGTTAGCATCCCAGGCATTCTGGTTCCTGATATAATGGCTTTTGACCCCAAAACTCAAACTGTATCGGTTGCCTCCAATACTTGTAACGTTATTTTAGTCTATTCACTGACTTCATCCAATTTACCCAATATTCAACAAATTCAGCTAGAGAAAAATGAGAAACCAAAGGGTTTGTGCTTCTTGACCAATAAATTGTTACTGATACTGGTTGGAAGACAAAAATTCACTGACCCTGCATTTCTTCCCTCTTCAAGATCAGACAAATATATGATCCGATTGATGATTAAGGAACTGATATTTGAAATGGGTCCCTCCACATCTGCACCAGTTAATGGGACCTCCAATTTGAACCTTTCAAACGTACCTCATGATCTCTCTACAGAGGTTCACCCTCTCAGCCGTGGACTCTTGATACCAGATCGTGCTGCCATTCAGTCCCCTACCAGCAGAAGGAAACTCATTGAAGAAATTAAGAGTCCCATTTATGAACAAGGCTTGTTGTTGAACACGAGTGACCTCAAAGATAAAAAGATTTCCGTGAATTTTCCTCCAGCTGTTGAGTCTCTCAGTGCCGAACCAGTTAATCGGACTGCGCCACTGTCTGCCACATCACTGGCGTTTTCTAACAAGCCAACATCTCCAAAAAGGCAGGCAGATGCAGCTTACAAAATACCAAATTCTTACAAGAATAACCTATTAAGTGAAAAGGAGGCAAATTACTTTTTGAAAAATGTAGAAAAACTGTCTGGTAACTTCACAGAATTACAGCATCATCTCTGTGAATTGACTGAGCTGCTAAAATCCGGGAAGAGAAATCTTCCAGTGTACCCATCTTCTCAGGAACCCTCTTTTATTAACATCACCTGCCAGGTAATTTTAATATTGGAAGCCTTAATGATAAAATCTGTTTATGGATGTATGTTCTTTGTACGGATTTAAAACACGAACTTTTGTCAGATTATGCACAGGAAGGATGACATCCTCTGAATGATTAGTATGTGCAGATTCGCTACATGTGAATGATCTCGCTGCATGCAGGTGAATCCGATAGGAGTCTTATTTAGACTTATTTAGGCTTTACGTAACCCTGGCTTGTTTTTGTTGTCCTTCTTCCCTACTATTCCTGTAATTGCATCTCAGTCCCTATTTACAGTTCCTTTAAAGCTACATATTTGTATTTTTCTCTGATGGGAGATAGAATGAGGGAAATATTTCAGATAACTTTTTAAACTAAACTTAAAGTAACTTAGCTGAAATGGTTGCCGTTTCAGATGGATGCTGTAGTAGTGCTTTCATTCTTGCACAGTTACCTGTACCGGTGGTAAAACCAGAGCATTTCTGGGAAAAAAAAAAAAAAGACCATTATCATGTAATGGTCAATAGGATTAGATTACCATCCTGTTCCTGTAGGTGGGACTGATGTTGCAAGTCCCATTACACTGCAGGCGTTCAGTGTTTTTAAAGCGATGTAAGATTCGGGAATGCGCAGCTCCCTGTCCCCGCCTCGCGCTGGGCTGAGCTCGTTGGCTCTGACCCGGGCAGGCGTACCTTCTCCTTCTGCACAGAGGCTGCTGGGACTCCAGAGAACCCACGCGTGACAGTTCAGTTGCAGAATTCAAGACTTGTATGAAGTTCTAGGGAGGTAATGTTTTTCTTAGGCAACTTCTGAAGCTTTCTGTTTAGAAATTTAGACAAGTGAAAATTTCCATGTGTGGGCATCGGTATCAATCTCCCGTCCTCCTGTGAGGACAACTGAAATAATGGAGACTGAAACAACAACAAAAAAAAATGCTTTGGCTCTGAAACTGAAATGTTGCTAATTGGTATTGAGAGTACCGTCTGAGAAGGAGACAGACCCTTTGGGACAAAACAGATAATTCCATTAACATAGCTTAAAAATGGATTTAAAATCAAATTTCATGTGAAAGACGCTTGCCTTGGCTGAAAGAAGGCACTTCCAAATCTCATGCCAGAAAGCGTAAGTTACCCGATTATCAAAACGTGGCACAAATCTACTAGGTCACTTCTAGAATTCAGCTTAATGAACCATAGTCAGTATTCAGAGTCATTTGAACTGCTGTTTTCCTTTCAATAAGCTCTTATTTTTCAGCTTTATTATTGCAAAAAACTATTGTTCTCAACTTTTGTAGCATTTTGTAACACTCTTGGGTCCTAGATCATATTCCCTCACTCTCTTCACTGTTTTCCATTGTAAACATTTAATAATTGTAATAACTCTAATTTTTCTAGCTCTCTCAAATATATATGGGGCATTACTCTGAAAAGTGAAGGTTTCCCTCAGCAAGGCTGGTGTGTCGTTTATCTGAGGTGTTTGTTTAGAAGCCTACTTTAATTTGAGGTAGCACAAATTCTTGTTGTGTTTTTATATTCAGCTCTTTTTACATATAGTTTGAAACTGAGTTACGTGTCAGCTTGTCTTGGTGTTCCAAGAGCTGGATTAGCTCCACTTGCGTGGGGGTGCTTCGCAAATTAAAGTAATGCTACAATTTTACCTCCATATTTTGATCACTGATGATTTCATGCAAGAAAAGCATTTGACTTTTGAATTACAAGTGACATTGGAAAGTCTGGCAGAAAATACTGTGTTTTAACTTGAGTCAGAGTGTATTTGATTCAGAAATTGTTAACAGGCGAACAGGGATCCTCACCTTGTGTGCTGAGCCTTGATTGTTTCTCTACTGCCCGAGTTATTAGCGGTATTTTACAAAATGTTGAGGAAACCCAAAATGTCCCAAACAAGCAGCGCCTTTGAGAGGGCAGAGTTTATCAGTGCAGGGGGCAGAGAACAGGTGTGCATCTCCAACCTCCCCTTGACCATCCTTGCGGATGGATGGGTCCGTCCTCAGCGTGGAGAAGGAGTCAGAGTTTACTTTATCGTGTTTTTGTCATGACCCAGATGTTATCAAGGCTTCCCTGGGAAGTGACACGGTTGTGTGAATTTTATCCTAGGCAAAGACAGAGTTTGCAGTTTTGGTAACGGCTGATCTTTTGCAGATTTTAAAAATGCTTCACTCTGCCCCATGGGGGATATTTTTTGAAGATGCTTTTTGGATTTTAAGGCTTGGGGCAGCGATGGTCAGAGGTGAGACAAACAAGCCCGTCTGATTTGTTAGTCCGTTCCTCGCCCCAAACATTCACGAGCGGGAGTTCTCGCCTCTTCTTAAGTTGTGGATCAGGACGGGGGAGGATGGAAAACCCGCAGCTTTACAGACTCCCCAGGAAAATGTCCCTCACAGGTGGTAGGATGAGAGTCAGGGTTGTGCTGTGGACGAAGCTCATGGTTTCTTCAGCAGTAGCGTGTGCTTTCCTCTCGTTCTGACACATGCTGAATTAGCACAGTTGCTATCACTCACAGGTCATCTCCTTGAGAGCTGAGACTTTATAAATCTTGCAAATGGGTCTGAATGAATGTATGTGGCATCTGGCTTTCTGTAAATGGTGTAGCTGAAGGCATGTCTGTGATCCTGTTTTGGTTAATGCCATTTTGACATCTCTGCTGAAATATACATCATGGTATCTCACGATTCTTTCTTGAATTTACAGAAGCAGCTTTCCAGAAGTGATTCAGATGAAAGACGAGCTGTTATTCTTTGTGGTGGTAAACTCCGTCTAAATATAGTCCAGCAGATATTCAGTCTTTCTCTTGTAGAAATGCAACATGGTATGTTGTAATTATCCAAGAATACAAACACTTCAAACACATGCGACATTTTCAGCGAGCAGAAGCAATATGCATAATCCCATCTGGAAAAAACCTAAGGAATAAATAATGAAAGATTATTAATAAAGGTTTGCTCATTTCTTCTATAACATAAAGATTCTTCTTTGGGCTTTTACTGAGAAGAACCTTTACACTATTAAAATAAATGAGCAAACTTTTGTGTATTGGTACCCCCTTACCAAGTAGCTAGCTGTACAGGAAAATTACTGTCACCCAGTATTTTATTTATGTTTTCAGCTTTTCTAAATAGAGGAGTCTGAGTAATGAGGAGGTTAGAGTTGATTGGTGGTTTTGGAATGCAGTTTTCTGTATTTTAATCTGTAGTTCCAGCATCTGGTCTCCTTTAAGAAATCCCATAGTTTTTTGTACACACAAAAGTAGCTCTGTAAATTAAAATTGACAGATTTTTGCATTTACAAACGCACTTTAGCAGTGCATGTCACTTCCAGTTTTGCTGTGAAGAAAACTACCTTTCTTATTGCTGTGGTCTTCTCTGCTGCCATCTGTTCATCCTGTGCACATCCTGTGTGCCTGCGTACGTGTCAATTCTAAGCGTCTTACTTCTGGCAGAGGTAGGAAACATACTTTTGGGGTATGATCTCTCACGACTACAGATGTTCTCTGTACTATATTCCAGCTACTTGCCTACTGTGTCTGCTCTCTGCCTCCTTGCAGATTAGTGAGCAACTATCCCAAAGCCTTAAGGCTGCTGGTCTTGCCATTGTGCAAGTTTTATTTTTCTTCAAGTGGTTGTTGGAATACATTTAGTATTCCAATACCTAGATAAAACTAGTCAGGTAATTCACTAGCAATTGAATCTTGAAAAGGTTCTTGCCGCTATCTTAGGTTAGTTTAGTAGTTTCCCTGTTGCAGGATCAGTTACCTGCATTGAAACACAGTGACTATTCTAATAATGCTGTGGCACAACCCAGACACGTGTGATATACCCTGTGATAACAGTAGGCAGTTTTGTAGGTACCGATCTCTTAATTTTTCAGACTAGAATTTTATTTTGAGCTGTAAGACTTGAACAACTCTTTCTGGCAGGAAACATGTCCCCATTACCTGCGTTAATTTCGACTTCTCATTTTTAGCTTAAAAATGTAAACTTAACAGAATTGGTTGCCCAGGAATGAGTAATCATCATGCATATGACTAGCCTTACTAGATGAATTTTGGAAGCAGCGTTACAGTAGGTTTCTTTATTAATTTTACAAATATTACTAGATAAGTGGGCAAAGTAGGAATGGTATTTTCAAATTCCTGAGTCACGTTGATTTTAAAGTTTGGTCCAAATGAGAGGTTAAGCCAAAAGATTAAAGGGTTGCGTGCTTTTAAGCGACAATCTTCTTGTGACCTTACTTGTGACATGAAGTTACATAATGTAAAATGTAAACAAACAGTTGGAAATGTTTCTCTGAATTCCCTCACCCCGCACGAGCTCTGTTTTATTTCTTCATCGACTTAACGGATACAAGTAGGAAAATTTCCTGGTTTGTATGCATCGGTAGAAGTCGGTGTTTTGGATTCAGTAAACGATTTCAAATTGTAAAAATAATGCTAATGATGATGTGAAGCCAAATAGCAAATGGACCAGAGACATGGGGTTTTTGCAGTATAGCACAGTATTTCTTCCTTGTATTTATTGGAATTAATTCTATTGAAATTACATAATAGAAGCAGTTTCTAAATGACAAATTAGTATCATAAAAACAATTTAACTTAATAAATTTCTACAGTATCTGCACAGCTTAAGCACTGCGAAGTAGCTTATGAATATCTAATTAAAAACAAGTTTGGATGCTTATGAACTCTGTTCAGAATTTCATTCCTCCTCCGCATTTGAAGCGTGCATTTATTATAGTCTTGTCCCCTAGTGGCAAAATTGGTCAGAAAGCTGCTTCGCATAGTTGTTAACTGTCCTTTACTTTTGAGATTATACAACCTGTATCTCCCCAGACTTTTTTTTTTTTCCTAGAAAAACTGTAAACATACAGAAGCGTTTAATTTTATAAGAAATGTGTTTTATACCTTAAGCATACCTAATTACAGGAAAACTTATAAACAGACGTTTACTGTCTTCACAGGTTCATCTTGGATCGTCCTCACAGCGGACAGCGAGGGCTTTGTTCCGTTAATGTTTACCTCCACGCAGGAGATAGTCATAAGAGATGCCAGTGCGAAAGGCTACAGCGCCCGTTCTTCCAAAACTCTGGACATCATCAGTTCTACAGAAGGGTGTAGACCCGCTTCTTCTGAAAGTCTGGATATCACGAGTTCTTTGGAAGTCCTCAGAGACTGCTCCGCCAAGACCTTAGACAGCAGCAGTCCCTCAGAACAGCCCAGCAGTAAAATGTAATTTCTGACCGTGATTTCGTAATGCCTGTCTTACGATGGGAGACTTTTCAATTTACTGTCTAGGACTGCAAATTCTAAACAACAGTCTGTCTCAAATCTCTGTTGGATTTCCATAATTTTTTTGTTGCATATCACTGTAAATTATTTATTTATCCTTGGAAACATTAACTTTTTTTTTATACTGAGCAGTGTTTTTTAAATATGTCCCTCGCAGTATAGACCAGGTCTTTGTGTCAGTGCTTGAAAACACGCACTCTTACAAGCTTCCGAGCTGAAGCTTCCATCTTGGTCTTTAATATGTTGGTGTTTTTAGATGATAGTAAACTTGCATAATAAAGAAATCCTTGAAAACGCTGCGTTGTCCCCCATTTCCTCACTTTTGTCAAAGCCTGAAATATTACACTGTTGTTGTTTAGAAATAGTGCCTGCAGAAGCGCTTGTGGTTTTGCACTGGTGTTACTAAGGGTGTAAGCGCTAGTTTAGGTATATAGAGTTGGGGGCAAAGTGTGATCGTGTGGAATATCCACAGTGTGTATAAGCAAGACAGTTTTCCCCTCCCGTGCCCGCCAATCGTGCCTCTCTCTGCTTGCTTCTCTGTGTGGATTTGGGGAAGTGGCTGTCACGTGTGTCATCTTTGGTGGTGGGTTGAGCCCAGGTGGCAGCTGAGCGCCCACCCAGCTGCTCGCTCACTCCCCTCTGCAGGATGGGGGAGAGAATTGGAAGGGCGAAAGCAAGAACAAGTCATGGGTTGGGATAAAAACAGCTCAATAGGTAAAACAGAAGCTGTGTGTGCAAGTGAAGCAAAATGAGTTTATTTAGTACGTCGCATCAGCAGGTGGATGTTCACCAGCTTGTGGGAAAGCAAGGCTTCATCACGTATAATGGTTACTTGGGGAAACGAGGGCCATAACTCTGAACGTCCTCCTCTTTCTCGCAACTTTTATTGCTGAGCACGACGTCATATGGTGTGGAATATCTCTTTGGTCAGCTGGGGTCAGCTGTCCCGGCTGTGTCCCCTCTCAGCTTCCCGGGCACCCCCAGCCTGCTCGCTGGTGGGACAGAGCAGGAAAACGAGAAAGCCTCGACGCCGTGCAAGCACTGCTGCAGTGGCCAAAACACTGGTGTGTTACCAACACTGTTCTGGTCACAGACCCAAAGCACCACACGGGCTGCTATGAAGAAAACTAACTCCATCCCAGCCAGACCCAGTGCATCGTTATAGGCATAAAATGACTTCAGTTACATTTGAATAACTAAACATTTGCTAGTATTTCTAACCTTCTTGTCTTCTTAAATTTTTTCCCTATTACCTTTGAAACAATACTGTTAATATTAGCAACGTTGCCTTCAATACATCTGTTTTAATTTTCATAGCTAATTCGTGCTGAGCAGGCAGAAGGGAAGGCCAATAACCCATCACCTTGAGAACATCCAATTTAAAGGCTGACAGAAGAAAACGTTCTGTGGGCTTTTGCAGTGAGAAAGCGAGAGAAAATGCAAAGGTGAAATGTGGAAAACAGCACAGGTTTATGTAGCATGGATTGCAGCGTTGAAGAAAAGACGCTAATCCAAGACTGCTACCCATAAAATTAAAGCGTGATAACATTAAGCAGTTTATCAGGCTTTCACAGTGGCACTTACTGCGTGAGAAGGAATCAAGTGACGAGATTATAGAATTGGAGCTGCTGTCTCAGGACTAATATAATCTTTTTTTTATTGCCTGTTTGGAAATTTAGCCACTGTCAAAAAAATCATCTGTCCACAAAATACAATATTAAAGATACAACATCAGCGAAAGCTGCAAAGAGCACTCAGTGTTGTGTGGTGCAGCTAGAAGTTAACAGCTTTGGATGAACAGGGGAGGAGGAAAACAGGTAAAATAATTAGGCTGTTGTGGGCTTCATCCTGTACATAACAAGTATCTGTTCTCAGTAATTGTCGCTGTTTAGTCGGGAGGTGGTCCACGATCACCGTTACTCCTACCGGGAAGTCATTGAACTCGGAGCCCCAGCACCGGGGGCATGTTCAAAGCAGGCTGGGTGCTGGGGATGGTCCATGTTTCTTCTCAGCTGCCTGACGGCCCTTTTTCAGTTCCTGGTTTCAACATCCCACTAACCCACGGGAGGAGAGGGTTAGGGCTGAGTGCTCTTGGCTCTGCAGGAAACCTCTGTCACCTGCACTTCCCTGTTCACCCCGAGAGGGTGCCTTGAATTGCACGCGCCTCAAACGCTGCTTCTATAATTTGGCTATGCAGCCAAACAGTGTATAAAAATTAGCTGCTTATTTTGGAATTACTATATATTTGTATTATTTCTAGATTGATGAAAGACAGTGTCTCCCCCTAGAAGCGCGCTCAGTCTAAAGTTGCACCAGATGGATTTGTAGGACTCTTCCAGCTCCCCAGGTGAGCACCGGGAACTACACACGCACAGGGCATTGCCGTGTCGGGCGACTAGAGCAGACACGCCAAGTGCAAAAGCTGTTAATAGTCTGGTCAAGGGATTACGCTGGCTATTCATGGTGTGTTATGCACATATAGACAAATATTACATTTGAAATACAAACCTAGGAATCTCAAAAGAGTTAAATTCTTACATTAAGAGAATTGTTTAATTATCCTTAACCAAGAAGTCATTTCTAAACTTATGGGCTGGTCTGTGCCAAAGCTGAATGGGAAACGAAGGCCCAAATCGCTGACGATGTATCAAGTATAATACTAATGGTAATGAGATTTTCCTTTTCAATGCTGAAAACTTCGGAGAGGGATGTGCAAGCAGTTGGAAGTCACCACGGTCTAATGCAGGGGGCTGGGGTCAGGAACGAGCAGAATCGGCAGCTAAGGCTGTTGCTCTCTTGCTGAGGTAGCGTTGGTACATTAAGTACTCTTTCTGTTACAGCTGAACTGTAACATGGATTAATAATGACCTTTTGTAGAGATTATGTGAGGTGTAATGCTATAGGTGTACCAAGTATTATTTATGAATAAATTTAGTGGAATAGAATCATAGAATCATAGAATCATTAAGGTTGGAAAAGACCTCTAAGATCATCGAGTCCAACCGTCAACCCAACACCACCATGCCCACTAAACCATGTCCCTAAGCGCCTCATCTACACGTCTTTTAAATACCTCCAGGGATGGTGACTCACCCACTTCCCTGGGCAGCCTGTTCCAATGTTTAACCACTCTTTCAGTAAAGAAATCTTTCCTCACGTCCAATCTAAACCTCCCCTGGTGCAACTTGAGGCCATTTCCTCTCATCCTTTCGCCAGTTACTTGGGAGAAGAGACCGACCCCCACCTCGCTACAACCTCCTTTCAGGTAGTTGTAGAGAGCGATGAGGTCTCCCCTCAGCCTCCTTTTCTCCAGGCTAAACACCCCCAGCTCCCTCAGCCGCTCCTCAGAAGACTTGTTCTCCAGACCCCTCACCAGCCTCGTTGCCCTTCTCTGGACACGCTCCAGCACCTCAACGTCCTTCTTGTAGTGAGGGGCCCAAAACTGAACACAGTATTCGAGGGGCGGCCTCACCAGTGCCGAGTACAGGGGCACGATCACTTCCCTACTCCTGCTGGCCACACTAGTTCTGATACAGGCCAGGATGCCATTGGGCTTCTTGGCCGCCCGGGCACACTGCCGGCTCATGTTCAGCCGGCTGTCGACCAGCACCCCCAGGTCCTTTTCCGCCAGGCAGCTTTCCAGCCACTCTTCCCCAAGCCTGTAGCGCTGCATGGGGTTGTTGTGGCCGCAGTGCAGGACCCGGCACTTGGCCTTGTTGAACCTCATACAGTTGGTCTCGGCCCATCGATCCAGCCTGTCCAGATCCCTCTGCAAGGGATAAGCTGGATAACCAGCTTAGTTCTTCCAGATGGTTCATCAAAAGGTTTAGAAAGGATTACATGAAAAACCCCCACAAACCAAACCACACATACACAAAACCTTAAAGATTTTAAACTTTATTTTAATTAATACCTCTCATGGGAAAAAGAGCGAAGACAGTAGCGTAAAACTGATTAGAGCCATTATCTTACTTCTGTGCTTTGTTATTTACCTTCAGGACAACTTCAGGCTCGCTCCTGACGTGGGAAAGCGTGAGTTCTGGGAGTTGCATTTGAAGCAAGTTCCTGATTTACCTGGATTTAAGTCTTTTTTTCTGAGCCGGGTTTTCATTTTGGCCAATTCTCCTGTGCCCACAATTGTAGAAGCTACAAGTTGGTACCGTGACGATGAGGAATGGTGTGTCTGATGTACGTAAGCTTGGGGATGGAGACATTCATACACAGCAGGTAAAAAGCACTTGCTGGAATTTCCCTTGTTCTTGAAGAGAGAGGCAGTGTCGTTACGCCTTGGTTTATGTCCAGAAATGCACAGCTAACGGTTTTCAAAATCTCTTTGATGAAATGTTATTAAAAATCTTATTTCATGTATTGACTTTTCATTTCATTTTCTCTTACTGAAACTTCTGATGGTTCTTGACTGAATGTGGATTTTGTTCAAATCTGTACAAAGAAAGCCTCTGCTTTCATTGTCTTTGAAAAAGATAAAACCTTAAATTCATCTTTTTAATCTCAAATCTGAGACTTCTGTTTACAATGTCCCCAAACTTTAAGAGATGAATTAACATTCATAAACCAGGTAATAGTGTGAATGTTCTTTTATCTGTTGCGCCCTTTAGGTCTAAAAGCAACCAGTAAAAGAACTTGCAACGTGATTCCATCAATTAAATCTTATTAAAATAAAAAGGTACAATAAAACTACCGTTTCAATGTCACAAAAACGAATTAGCCTGGGATAATGTGAGTTTCCTCGTAAGCACATTTTCAGATGTACACATTGCTATGCTGGTTGTACACTAATATGGTCATTACGTATAATGTGTCTAATTGTCATGTGTAGTTAATAGCTTATTACTTCTATCTTCTAATGTATCTTCTACTTACAGGTGTTATCCATGCGCTCCGCGGGACACGCCTGGAATTTCTTTCAGCATTGTCATGTTCTTCATATGTATAACGTTCATAAACATCCAGCAGTAGCGCTGAGCACTGATGCAACAGAGGATTGTCCCCTTT
>NW_008824359.1:2700370-2718633 GCF_000699105.1 Pygoscelis adeliae | reverse complement strand
GCAGGAATCTCAGAGCCGGGGCCTCCCATGAGGTCAGCCAGACGCTTGGGTGAAGCTGAGGAGCCGATAACCATCTTCACTCAGAGCTCTAATGCCTCTATGTGAGGTATGTGCTCATGGTAGTCCTCTGGCTGCTGGCGAGCATTAAATTGGAGACTAAATTAATGGCATTGAAAAGCTGCCGTGGGAGTTTTTAAGCAATAATTTGAAGCCTGGAGGGACGATGTCTTCTTGACGTTGGTCAGCTGTCCTTGGGGCAGCTTTGTTGGTGGCTCTGCTGGGAACCTCTATCAGGACTTTCTCCCAGTATCATGAGACTCCCGTCCCACCGTTCCCATGGCCACTGAGCAGCCACAGAGCAGCTGCAGGTAAAATACTGAGCTGCACGGAGGTTTTCTTTCAGTTTTAAAAATCACTTTTGCTGTTTTCAGGAAAAAACACCATTTCTCAGGTGTTCTGAAATTCATCTTGGATTGTTTTATTTACTTACTGCCAGCACTTCTTATTTTTCTTCTTTTTTTTCCCCCCTCTTATTTTTTATTGCTCTCTTGTTAGCAAGGGGGAAGGAAAGGGAAGAAAGCCAAATCCACAAAGTCCAGTGGCAACCACCACGTAGACCAGTAGATGACAAATAATCTCATCCAAAGAGTCTTGGCTCTTCCATTCTACAGAATGCAAGAACACACCACCAAGTAAATGGCTTCTCACAACAAGGCATCAAAGACACAAAAAAATCAAAGCTTCTTGAAGCCAGAAACCTTAAAAATCAAGTATAGCTTCTACTGCCAAAGTCCCACCATGTTCCATTGCTTTATCCCCAGTGGGAGCGTTACATTCCAGGAGCAAATCAAATCATTCACCCTCAGATACCAGCTGTGAGTTTTCCAAATGAAACGAGTGGAGAGGAAAAGCAGAGAGGTACAGGAGCAAGTTGGAAAGCGAGGTTTTTTTTTCCTCCATCCTATTTCTTCTAACACGGGCAGGTGCTGTGCTTCCTTTACCCCTAGCAGCTCCCTTTTTTTTTTTTTTTTACATAGTGAGATTCCAACCCCAGCTGGTAGTGGGAAGAATCATCTTCCAGTAGCGGTCTCTGCCCAACGCAAAATGGGTTTGATGGATTAAACCTGTTGCCTACTCTGTCCCCAGTTTGTCCCATGAGCTCCAAGTCCCTCTCTCCTATTAGTCTTTATTACTTCTCCAGGGACATCTGGCTCTCCGGGGACCCTGAGCAACCACCCAAGCGGGGGCCACAGGCGCACCAGTGTTCACCAAGTGCCCCCACTGACTACTCCAAAACTATGTCCAGTTTCAGTTAATTTCTGGATTAACTCCGCCTGCCCTGCAAGATGTCTCAGTCCTGGATTTATCGTACAGTTTCCTTCACTCAGGTCCACCCTGTAGGCAACAAGTACACTACTGTCTGCTGGCAACCAGCGAGAACGCGGTGGGGTCTGAAAAGAAAGGTGAAGGAAGAGAAAGATTGAACTCTGGTTCCCTTTGTGTATCGTGCATGAGTTCCTTGTGCATTGCACCCTACACTCGCCTGCTGGTTCTCCTCAGTTAGAGCCGGTCTCTCAGGCACTTCCTAATTGGCTCGTTACTGTCCGTGGACACCAAGCCTGCAGTCAGTACTCACAGCGCCAGGACCAAAACACATTCCTTTCTGTGCTATGGCACGGAGAAGGCCGACATCCCAGCATGTTTTCTAACTGTGCCCTCTATCAAGCTCCTCATTATTTCAGTTGCACAGCCAGAATAATTAAGATACGTCCTTCTTAGCTTTTATAGCATTACTTCTGCTGACCGTCCAGTTCCTGGGAATCCTCCGGCACTGAAATTCCACTCTGTTTGCTGCAGTCTCTGATCGTCGCTTGGGTCAAGTTGCTGTTTTTTCCATTGATCTGCTTTTGTATGAACACGGGCTCAGGCAGGGAATCGGGGAGGGACAAGCTGAGCGTGTGAATATCTGGTAACCGGAAAGCGTTAACTGATTCTCTGAGTCTCCTCTGCTCTGCATGTGGCATTTGGGTCTCCACATCCAACATCTTTCCACGCGGTCATTGATGTCAATCCAAGAGCCCTTAGGAGAGGATTGCAGGGTGTTTTTAGGGAGCTTTCTTCTCTTATGGCTCTTCTTCCACCCCTACAAGTCACTTCGGGAATTCTGGAGTTGCCCATTCTCTCTGCCTGGCCAGTTCAGCACAGCTGAGACTTTGCCAGGAGTCTGGAGGTGGCTACCGTTTTGCATTCATCCCACACTGATGTCAGCAGGTACGTCTATGCCCTGAGACTCACAATCTGATGAGGCTGCCACTGGCAGGATTGCTGAAGCTGCTGGATGTGGCAAATGTGCAGGTTTTTCTCGGTGACTTTGAAGGTGACCAAAGGGTGAGTTTCTTTTGGAAACACAAGAAAAATACTTCCTCATGGGCCGCAGCCAATTTGGACAGAAACTTCTCAGCCAGTGTAAACATGGTTCCGTCATTATGATGACAAGCTGGTGGCCTGAGTTGGCCCTAGGTAGGTGAAAACATCCTCTAGGTAAAACAGAGATGAAAGTCCATGATGGAGAATACTAAGGTGCGGAAGAAATCCTTTTGATCTTTTGCTGAATGTAGATGATTCCACGTATATCAGCAAAGACAAGCTGGCAGGGGACGGGTGCTGGGTCTCCGAAGTGTACCTCCATCGGTGAAGCTGAGCAAGTGACCATCAGTTCCACAGGGCCTGAGCAATCCTTCCTCACCATCTACAGCAGAGTGCAGCAAAAATGAGGACAGAAAGCTGAAGGGCGTAGCTGAAATTCACAGTCTCGTCTAACATCATTCGGGACAAGAAACAGATCAGGAAATAAGATTTATTTCTGCTTCCACACTTCTAGAGCAAACATTCACGTTTCCCTACCATCCAACAGCACTGCTGCTCTCCAGTTAGGGTTAGAGACTGCTGCTCTGTAAACGTCTCTGAAATGATACTGAGGACCCCACTTTTCTGCAGAGTGCCACGGCTCTAGGACCATTCTTCCTCCGCTGTTTGTTCAGTTCTATGTCGTGCCAGTTTGTGTCTTCAGAGACTGTAAATTCTCAGGTGCAACATAGCAAAAAGTCTCCTCCTCTGCCTCAGGGACAGAGACACACGCTGCTGCTTTGTCTTTTGAATGAAGCTTCCCAGTGGGTTAGCATCTGTTTTATGCAGCAGATTTGGTGCTTAATGATGTGAAAGCTATCCGATTTCATACTTTAAGCCTATAACATATACACATTTTTGTAACCATAATACTCAGCGCTCTTGCTAGGTATCTGAACCATGGTCTTGCAGACAGTTAAGGTAAGAAAAAAGCATTCAGTGCAGCACGAGGAACTTGTGACCTCAAAAATTGCAGGAAAACAAAACTCCCTCTCTTACCTGCCAGTTGTATGAATCCAACTGACCTTTCCATCAATCAGTCCAGAAGTTTTCTGAAGGGAAAGACTCTATTGTAACACTTTGAGACTGTTTACATAACTATAATACGAAATTCATACGAGGTACGTGATTGACCACTATACACTAGACTGCTACTGGCTGTACCCTACTGCATGAAACTTCGAACTAATTTAGAATCACAGAATCATTAAGGTTGGAAAAGACCTCTAAGATCATCGAGTCCAACCGTCAACCCAACACCACCATGCCCACTAAACCATGTCCCTCAGCGCCTCATCTACACGTCTTTTAAATACTTCCAGGGATGGTGACTCAACCACTTCCCTGGGCAGCCTGGTCCAATGTTTAACCACTCTTGCAGTAAAGAAATTTTTACTTGCCTTCTCTTCCTCATCTTTAGAGAGCTGGACAACAAATACCAGGTCTTAAAGGACCTGAGTTTCCCTTAAGGAAACACCTCCTCTCAAGAAGATTGTTTTAATTTTGTGGTTTTTATCTACAGCCCAGGAAGGCAACTAGAAAAGGAGATGAACAAGGATATTTGGAAACAAACTATGAACCCAAAAAAGCAGGGTTTGGCTTTAAAACATTGTCCACTCCATCTATTTTACTTGGAATGCAGAAGGTGAATGGAGATGAGAGGACGCAGCAGGGATTGAATCTAGCAGCAATTCTTATAAGGTGCAGGAGTGACTTAAGGAATTAGCACTCAAATCTACAGAGCCCTTCCTGAAAACCCAGTGACGTGACACTGAAGGTCCCAGCCTTCAGGGACTCCCCAGGGACAGATGCCCGAGGCGGTATTCACCTATTAAAGTGGGTGACTCAGCACAAGTGATCTAATCCACCTAAGCCGTGGCAGGTCAGCAGACAGGGTGTCTGCCTCAGGGGCAGACAGGGTGCAGCAAGGCGGGAGAACACGGTTAGCAGGAGGCACGGCTGGTGGCGGTGGCTAACAGCAACCCCCCTCCTTCAGGGGAACAGCAGCTCGCCTACGTGGTTAGCTGTGACCTGCGGTGAGACTGATCACCAGCAGTAACACTCAGGAAGGCAGTATAACCTTGGAAGGTTTCAACATTATTTTTAGGCAGAAACTACAAGGGGGATGAAACTGGAAGAGAAGACTAGTGACTAGCTCAGCTACTGCCTGTACCCGCAATCGGCCCAGTAGAGAAGATTTGGGCTGCTGTCACTATACTTCAGCAAGGGCAAGGAATGGGCATGGTTTGCCTTACGGGCGACTCCCTGGTGACACGTTACTCCATTATCCTTTTCTTTTCTTCCTCTGTTTGTGTAAATCCATTTGTTGGAACTGCTTGCGTGCAGGTGTGGAAGCGTTGTCCATTAGGCACCCAGCTGGTGTAATCCAATCTCCCATATTCTTACAACTGTATCTGGGTATTACTTGAATGAGAGCCCCTGGGGACTGAACCTGGCCCTTGTTACTGCCCATCCGTGCAAGGCAGGTGGTTTACATTAGATTACCATTTAATCTGAATGGTTGCCAGTGTAAGAATCTGCTTCTTTCAGCCACATGTTCTGAACATACATACGTCTCTTAAAACTGACAAGGAGACATACAAAGTTCATTCATTTTACAGCACCAACACCGAGCCCTAAAAAAAGAAAATTACAAAAAAAAAAATCTTACCCTGCACTTACTCTTCCAGTCTTTTTACTTACAAAATGAAATACATTCATTTTCTTAACAAAAGTACAATTCTGATAATCAAATAAAATAATGAGATTTTCAAAATATAAAAATACTCTGCTACATTTTGTCTACGGAAGCTTTCTATTTTATTTTGGCAGTTCCCATTATTGCTACCATATGCAAAGTCAGGACTGAGTACATCTGTGTTAGATAAATATCACATTGTCTCTCTAAAGAGGAGGAAAACAGTTTACAATCAACTAAGTTTACCTTGCAAGAGACTGAATTCATGTTGGGTGTTGTGCAATAACTGATCGAGAAACAGTATCTTAAGCCACATTCAAATTACTCCAATCAAGCACAGCCAGCAGTTTCTGCAACCCTTTTATCACTGGGCTAAGTATTTGGCTTATGTAAGCTGACACGGATCCACTGCCTTGTAGCTACACATTTACAGCAGCTGAAAACAAAACCCATTAAAAAACATTAACAGCCTTTACTGGGACTTCTGGTTGTTGTTAAAGACGACTATTCAGCAATAGACAAATATTACAGAATAAATCAAAGCTTAAAACTGTTTTCTATGATGTTTTGGAGCTATGTGGTATTACTACATAACTTACCTACTTCAAAGTGCAGTAAATCTGCTATTTCAAATTCCATCAGACTCAAAATTATAAACAGGCTTATGGTTTTTATTGTTGTAAACACATATGCCCCGGGCATACAAATCTTGATTTGTCCAAAAACCGAAACAAAAAACCCCCAGCCTTAGATGTCAATTCAACAGAAGTCTTAACCATAGTTAACTCTTAACCACGCACACTTAAAAGCTCACTCATGATTAAGTGTTTTGCTGAATTGGGACAGTTCATTAGGCCTTAGACTTCAAACTTGCCTGAAAAGGTTTCAGTACTAAACTTCATGAGACACTCAGTGCATGCACCAATTTTACTTCACAGCGTGTTTCGGTAAAAGCTTTCCCAGTTTCCAGTCCCAGCGCCATGAGTCACTTCCCTGAGCAAATTACTTGTGGTCACTGCGGCCAGTGATAACTACTGCAAGTGCTCCCAAACGCAGCAAGCCAGTCCTCCAAAGGCACTTCTAGTACAAAATAAAGGCACCCTCCCATATATTCATACCGTGAAGCCAGCGAGCTGTAAGTTCGTGTCTTGTCTTCCAGTGTCCTAATTTCTTCAAGGCGAACAAGCCTTCAACTCTTGGATTCGTCACTCTCCCCTCCTGATTTATATATGTCTTCAGGGTCCAGTTACTTTAGCTTAAGCCTGGAGTCAGCCTCTGGAGGTCTCTGTATCTCCACTGACTACAGAAGAAGCCCAGAATGACCAGGTCTGAGCTTACGTGCTCCAGAAAGTGCCTGAGGTTAGGCATTTCCTTCATCTACAAAATGTGTTCAGCAGTATGAATCTATAGTAGAAATGAGGTTTCAGTTAATGTATCTAAAGCATGATGACATCCCTGACTGAAAAAAAATCACCATTTAAAAGTCAGGTGTAGCCTCATTATTAAAAAACACTGTGTGCAAGCTGAGATTGACAGCCATGCCATGGTGTTTTGTGAGGCAGAGAGCCTACACCACATGCAAAATGGGTATCATGATTACTTAAAGGCCAAAATTTACAGAAATTTGAATGGCATAGTCTAATTTTTGGAGGGGACTACTGATTTTGGGTATCCTGAGTGGAGATGTTGTTTTTGAAAATGTTAAGTACTCATTCTCTGACAAAGATCAGTTTACAGGTGTCAGAAGCAAGGAACTCCAGTAATGGGAAATGTAAGGTTCTGTTTCATATAAAATCTAGAAAGTTAAATTACGTCAAAATCTCTTTCAGAAAAACTCTTTGTGAGAAAATCCTCAAAACATGTCTGCATCAGTGATTTGCTTCATTTCAAAACAAAGTAAATCCTAACTTTATATGATATACTTCAGGATTTCTGAGTGCTTTCCAAACACACTGGTGCACAATTTGTAGGTAGAGACAATGTTCAAAATCCACCCAGCCTCTAAGGGTAAAATATATCACGAGTGGCGATACATATCACAGTGAAATATACCACAGGGTGGTGCACCACATTTACACTTTTTTCCCTTGACCTACAAGTCCATAGAATCTCCTGTTGCAATGAGATCACAGCTTTCCGGTAATCATTGAAAAACAAACAAAAAACCCCAAGCCTTTAACAGCTTACATTCCTCAACATTTGTAATTTCTTTGTTAGCACAGTGCATGGAGTTAGATATATATTTTGCACGGTGGTGTCCTCTCTTGATTTCATTACTGACTGTGTCAGAATCATCCTTTATCCTTTTTGACAAAATGTGAGCAGAGAAATGACCTGGAAGACTCTCACAGAGTTTGTGCATGGGATGTGAGACTGTATTTGGAAAGTCATTGTATTCAGAGCTTTCAGACCGAGGTGTCCTCTTTGTGGTCATCCAGGTTCTCTGTGCTTTGATGGCTCCTTCTGTTAAAAGCAGAACAAATGATATGTGAACAGACTTCTGGCTTTTATTGCTAACTAATGAAGCTACAGTTTGGCAATCTCAAACAACTGAGAACCACCAGCAAGGTGTGATTGTTATGGACAGTGACTGAAGTACCTAAACAGAGAGACCATTTTTGATTAGCCTGTCCCCTCCGGTCTGCAGCTGCCACTCGGGAAAGCAGCTGGTGCACGAGAGGCCTGTGTCATATCTGCCAACGCCATGCAGGTATCTTAGATACCTTAGGGCAATGCATTGGTCCCAGATACCCATGCTTAGGCCCTGGAATTGATCCTTTAAGCATGGAAATCAGTTTCCAACTCCAGTAACTTGGGATAATAAAAACAAGACAGAGTAACAATATATTTTGATATTTAATCCATCAATCTGCTAGGATTAGACTGTTCTTATGTATGTCCTCAGTATACCAAGGCTTCATTTGGCAGAGGTGGATGATATTGAGCTAGGCAAGATTTTCTCTGGAGAGGGAGGAAAGGGGAGGGAGGGAGAGTGATAGGGTAAAAAGGGAAAGAACAGCTCAAAGCTATCCTTTCTTTTTCTCCCACGATCTTTCCTGCCTACGCCTCTAAATGGTTTGGATGTTTCTTATATGCCATAAACACCAAGAATGCAGCCAAGAATCCCATTTTCTTCTATATACAAGTAAATTGCAACTGTTCACATTTTCTCCAGAAATTTAATCTATGTAGAATATTCTTCATTTCTGGCTTGAAACACTGTACCACAATAGTGCTTTGTGTGCCACCCCAGAGAAAAAGTAAAAAATAGCAGCTGATATGTCTGATAAATAGTCCTCTAAGCAGGTAGTACTGCACTACAAAAATAAGATACTGGAGCATGTAATGGTACCATTCAGTTAATAATTCAACTAACGGAGTGTTGTTTTGTGGTAAGGAATACAGAGGTGTATGTCGGTAGCTAATAGTTTTTTGCCCAGTATGACTAAGAGCTGCTGCAGTGATGTTACTGCTGTTTGCTGCCAGTTCAAACCTACCTTAACACTTCAAGCGCAAGCTTTGTTTCTTTCCGACTTTCTTCAGTGATTGGGTAGAAAAGAAGTATAAATAATCCTACGAGGATGAGGATAGCAGGGACCGCTCCAATGAGGATTTTCAGTGTGAGGATCACGTCGTTGGATTGTCTGCATATCCCTGGCTTGTATCCAGTAAACCTAAACAAATGGAATAACAGTGGTGTGCGTACGTCCAAAGCTAAAAGGCAGTTGTTCATCTGAAGGCTCCCTTCTTTCCCCCAACACTCTTCAAGACTTTTCTCCCGTTTTTCCTACACCTCTCTTTTTTCCTTCCCCGCACTACATGTTTCAAATCTTGTTTTTCAGATCTCATTTTTATGCTCAATTTCAGATAACTGCATTACCTCTGTATTTTCTCATTATTATTATATAACATTTAACTACTAAGAGGAGCATGGAATCCCATGTAAGGAAATTGATCTGTTTTCTGTTAATATTCAGCAAAGTATTTAGGCTCTGCTTTAAAAGTATGCAAGTAATCTGACCAATTTCAACAGCAATAAATAATTTAAACACACACTTAAGTACTCTTTTCTCAAGATAGATAAATTTATTCAAGTGCTTAGAGTTAGGTACACACTTACAATTCATTGATTCAGGGCTTCCATGCAGTCCCACAACTGCTGATATACTCAAATTCCCATTCCCAATTTGTGGAATGAGTTTATTTTCCTCTAAATATGCACCTATGAAAGCTACAGCTCATTTGGCGTCACCCTGTCTTCTGTGCTCTCCCACAAACATCTGCCTTGGCAAATTGCTGGGAGCTAACTGGAATGCAATTGAAAGGGGCTAATTGGTGAACAGCGATTTGTTTGAGGGTGTTAGCAGTAAGCCTCTAAAATTCCTAAACCCAAAACATTCAGCCAAGCACTGCCTGTTATTTAGCAGTTTCAGCTGAAGGCCCTGAAGCAAAACATTCTGGTTACCAAAACCAAACTTGGAGCCAAGGGCTAGATAGTATTTCAGACAAGTTCCTTTCTAAGTGTTTATTGCGTGCTTGTGTGCTGTAGCAGCTACAGGCAAAGGCCCTTTCTGCTAGGTCATGCACAAAAGCAGGGCAGCAGATGGCTGACCATTTTCTCAACCTGACTGTCTAGTCAGAACAGGCAAGGCAAAAGTGGAAGGAGAACACAAAGCATCTTCCAAACTGAGATGGTCTAGGTGATGAGCAGAGCTGTGAGAAAGACTCTGTTCCTGACTCTGATCAGCATCCAGTTCCCTGAAACCAAGCAGGAATCAATGATCCTTTTATGCTGAACAGGCCGCTAGGCACCCCTGAAAGTACTCCAATCCATGCAAAGACTTACAAGCTAGTATACATAGTCCAACCCAGATGCAACAGGGAATGCACAAAGCAGCTGTATCACTTGTGGGGGACCTTCATCTGCTGAGTTTTCATGTTTAGTTCTTTATTCATATAAACCACTAAAATTCACATGAGTAATTTGGAAAGAGGAAAATCTAAAGGGAAGTCAGGTCTTTCTGAACCGAAACATGTTAGGGCAGGCGACTTAATGCTCAGTGGTCTGGCCTAGAAGACAACAATCCCATCTTTAGTGGTCAGTCATCTGATGTTGCTGCTGGCACTTTCAGGCTCAGGGCAAAAAGGCAATTAACTCCACAGGATAAAGGCAGAGTAACCTCAGAATGCTTTCAGAGTAGATCCACTAAGTGGAAACACAGTGTTACTTACTCCAGTCCTGCTGCAGAAATTCCTAAGCCAATTACTGCTGACGTAAAGAAAAGTTAAGAAGAATAGAAAATGGTTTCATGTCCTTTTCCATGAGGATTCTGCAGGCGAAAGTTATCAACAACATCAGGCAGCATTGACCTAGAGATAAGCAAGATAAAAGAAAAACTCAAGCCAAAAAATCTCTTCTCAAAGTCCAAACTTACTGAAAGAGTACGTCCCTCCTCCTTTTTTAAGATCTGATTGATGTAGTCATGCATATGAAAGAATCCAGTTCAAAAAGTCCTACTGCTGGCCACTTATTACAAAGTAGAAAATCACCAAAAAACTATCAGACACTTGCTGGGAGGTGACAGAATTCTTTAGACTGACTGTCATTCCAATCAGAAGTTGTGATATTAAAAAAAGAACAACAAAAAACCACGTTTCTTAAGATTTCAAGGGACTCAATCTCTGAATAGTTTCACTCTGAAATAACTCTTTTGACAAGCTAACAACATTTTCAGAAACCAATGAGGCCTATTCTCTCTCTACTTCAAAGAGACTGAATTTGGTGATGGGGATCAGAATGGAAGCTGCTCAAATGCCAATTGTGAATTGACATTTTATTTCCAATATAAGTCATGATTTACTGTTGGAAAAAAGGGCTTCTCACCCTCTGTGCAGAAAAGCTTATGTAGTCTGACAGCTTATTTCAAACTATGTTTCCATGATCTCTTGGAGTTTTCAGGGCATTGTAAAAATGAGTAATGCAAAACAGCTCTCTCAGCAACAGTCTCACTTTCTAGTCAATTTGACCTGAATAATAATTATTCCCTCTGGAGAGGAAATATCCCATCCTGCTCATCCTTGAGTAATTTTTTCCCCACATATTTTCAGTCCTCAAGAGCAAAGAACCTTGAATTCTCAGTTTCTTTTAATCATATCTTTGTGTTATTGATCTATAACAGAGGACTGCTCAAGCAGTCATTTTTTCCTCATTGGACGTGAGGAAAAATTTCTTTACCGAAAGAGTGGTTAAACATGGGACCAGGCTGCCCAGGGAAGTGGCTGAGTCCCCATCCCTGGAGGTATTTAAAAGACAGGTAGATGAGGTGCTTAGGGACATGGTTTAGTGGGCATGGTGGGTTGGGTTGACGGTTGGACTCGATGATCTTAGAGGTCTCTTCCAACCTTAATGATTCTTCCAACCTTAATGATTCTATGCACATACTCTGATTAGAATATAAGCACATTAGTTTATAGTTCTGTGTTCTTAAGCAGGGATACATAGCTTGCCTTATGTTTCCTCTGCTACGTTCTTAATTGCTCAGCATTAATTGATTTCTATAACTTCATCATTCCTGTAGTTCTGTTAGAAACCAAACCTAAGCAACTGATTTACTGTTATCACAAGTTCTATACCTACTTAGATTATTGATTCATCTACATAGTCTTATGTACAAAGAGCAGCTACAGTTACAGTAGATGCATTCTGTTAACAACGGGGCAACCAAAGTCATGTCATTGCAACTAGCCTCTACTGTAAAAGCAGAAAAAGATTCTTGGAAGAAGTGACTCTTGCCAAATTCTGCCTCTTTCGGAGGCAAATTCCATGCAGTAGTACATACGTGTAATGTAGACATATACCTCTTCCCCACCTCAAAAGTGAAATTCTCATACCATGGCAACAGAAGAGACGCTGCAATGCTCAGACCAGAGATGAAGGCCACGAAGTAAGCCAGGATCAGGTTTGGAATGGTCACTAGCATGACTGCAAAAGGAATCATCCACTGAGGAAGAAGAAAAACAGTATATCTAACTTACAGTATGCACTGCTCAATGGTATACAGATTGTTCCCTTCAAAATATAAGATTGTGTTATGAAACGGTTCACGAACAGCAACGCCTAACACACAGTATTTTGGTGAAATGGCATTTCCAAAAAGCCCTGAGCCAAACTGTATTTATCTATCCAGAAGAATCAGAGAAAAATAGGATAAGCTACGGTAGTGCCTTATCTGTTAGCAGTATTAGGGCTATAACTGCACTAGTAAATTAAACAGTCCCAAGAGCCTAATTAGCAGTCATGAGGCCAACTGGCAGATCCTGGCCACATTCATACTCCTAAACATTTATAGTCTCCAAAAGAAGTGTGGCCATATAAATACTTTTTGTGAAGTGGGCTAGTTCCCAAACTATGCCCAGATACTTCTTGGGAGATTGCTAATCAGCTTGTGCTAAGATTTTTCTGCCAATTTAGTAACAGAGATGACCAAACACCAGTTTCTATTCTAGGCCAGTGGAACTATTTAATTTCCTATTAAAGACAAAGCCTTGAAACATCATCACACTGCATTTCAAGGGGAAGGGCAGGGGCTCAATGGTCATTTTAAACTGTAAATATCCCATTTCACAGATCATCTTGAATGAAGAAGAGTTTGTTTACACCTTTATTTCCAATGACCGCTTTAAAGCAATCTAGGTACTCGGCAATAACGAAAACCAAGAAGGCAGTGTGGTTTACTCCCACTCCACACAGCCAGATACGCTCACGACATTGCACAAGTCACTAAGGCCACCCTCAAAACCAAACTAATTTGAGATGCTCAGGATTTGTTTTCTGGCAGTACTTAAAACCACCAGATTTCCTCAACTTCAACTTGAAGCAATGGGCTTACAGGATTGAAAATCCACTATTTTAAATGCTGATTGAGTGCACACAGCCCAGCTGTCCCGTACCCATCACATGCTCCACCTCCCACGCCTGTGAACCATGGGCACAGCACATGTAGAATCCAGAACCAGGGGCTTATCTACAGGGCTTTTTAATGATGGGGGATTAGTTTAACATTAAGTGTTTCAATCCTCTATACTTGCAGCTTGGGAGCTGGGGGTATGAGAAGAGCTTTCACAGAGAGTGATTCCCCTAAGCACTGCTATTTACAGTTCTGTATAAGTGATTCTGGGAGTCCTGGAGTCTAATCCATTATGTTTATGTTTTAAATGCATTTCCCATCTAAAGCATTTGCTCCTAACCTAAGGAGGCAGAAAATAACCTTTCCTGACTGCAAGTTCCCAGCGCAGACAGATAATCCTTGCATTAGCCCAATGTTGTGGCAAAATCGTTATTTCGCCACAAGAGAGCACTCCAGCAATACAAGATTTTATGTTGCCTATAAGCAATTTTATGACTGCCTTATGCTCCACATGGGGCACCCACTCAGAAACCAAAGCACTTAGACAAAATTCTAGATCGATAATAATAATCATTGTAACTGTAATTTTCTACTGAAAGAGAATCACGGCCTGCAGGACTGAGGTTACAATGCCCTAAAATCTCACTCATGCAATGGTAGTGCAATCACAGGGGCAGCGTTCCTGCTGCAATAAACAGCTAATGCATCTCCTTCTTTCCTACTTGTAAAGTAAATACTCCGTTATTGGCACCCTGCTCCCTAGTCACAGGGCTGCTGCCCTCCAAGTCATAAACGATATCCTACAGTTATCACGTGTCTTCCATCCATTCCCTGACAGCACTATGGAAGGCGACCCTACTGGGATACTAAACGTGGTACTGGCCTGTGCAGCAGCGCATTATGAAGGGCAAAATCAGGAAAAGGTGCAGCTAGGATGTGGGTGGAAATGGGGGTGGGAGAGTGGAAAAGGGGCTGCACAGCCAGGATTCATTCAAGGGCATGCCTCCATGCTGCATAGTGCTGATAGATGGCAAATAAACAATTGCATATGTGCGGGGAGGTGAAAAGATTGGTGGCATTTTGGGATTTGTTTTTATTTTTTTACTAAATCATCCAAAACCCACAGCCAAAAGCTATTATTGGCTAGGATGGAAGCTAGAGTTGTGAGAGAGAGCGATCTTCCACTTTTAGACACCTTGCCAAAACCATGAACCAACAAGCTGCCACACTTTTTAAAATTTCCCATGACAACTTGACCTCCAGTCACCAGCTGGGAGACTTACTGATTGTAAGTTCAATGTTTGCCCCGTGAGGGCAGAGCAGACAATCTAAATGAACATAGCACGTAGAAGCAGAAGCAAATAAACAGAAGAGAATGATTTCTAGTCTGTGCACCAACCTGATCACGGGAAGAATGCTATCAAGGGTCCTGCTTGGGTATGACCCTGTACTTCCAGAAAGTCTAGGCTTTAAACTTCTAGGAAGTTTAGATAATTAGTCAGTACTTAGGCTGTTGGTCATCTCTTGTGGAGGAATGAGTAAAAAGGGAGCAATATCAGTGGAAGGAAGCCAAGATTCTTGGTGCTTATCTACCTACCCTGCCTTCTATACGCTTTCAGGGGTCTCTTCAACATAGAACCACTTTAACAGGAAAAATTAGCCTGGAGCAGTGTGAAATTTTTTTCAGGAAACTGAATTTCAAATTACATCTTCACCCTGAAAGCTGAGTAAGGTTTTGAAGAAAAAAACCTTGTTTTCTCTCCTGTCTCCTTCCCTTCCAGAAGACCATTCCCCAGTGACAGACATAGGAGCCTTAAATGATGTGATTTCATTTCACAGAGAGAACAGATCAGTTGTACAGGTCACACAAGGTGGTAGTATAGGAAGCCCCTGTGATGCACTGCCAGACACAAAATCCATCACTGAACACACACTGAGTCCCTTGAGAAATGTCTACAAGGTGAAATAGAGAGGTGGCTTTTTTTCAATCCAGCCCCCACTTAGACCATCATACAGTCAAGCAACTCAACTGTAAAATTACGTTAAACCATGTTTACAGAGGTGCTGACAGGCTTTCCAGTCATGTTAAACTAAATTTATAGAGCCAAGTTGGTTGAAGAAAGCATTTTTCATAGCCAAGTAGACAGAGGAGGAGATTTCCTAAGGAGGAAATCTGCATTCCCCGGTCCAGTACTGCTTTTGGCAATTCTCTTTGCTCAAGTAGTAAAAAGAAATGAAGATGAGACTTGGTTTCCAGATGCCTACTTCAAAACACATAACGATTCAGCATATTTGGAACTTGGGTTTTAAAGTTACTTCTGATTCTTTGGAAGTCATTCCAACACAGAGATTTTAATTCCAAAATTTATAACTGTTCAATTATATTCAACAACTGCCACCAGACCTAAACTTTTCAGCTTTGTTCAGATTTTGACATATAGCTTGAGGCTCGATTTTCAAAGTTCTCATACTTTGTTGTGCACAAGGCAGACAATTTTTCCTTCCTCTTTCATAAGTAATTGAAGGTAAACAGGGGAAAAATGGGGAGGACAGGCCTATACAATGACTCACTGGAGATGATGACAGAAAATGGCTGCTGCTGTCTGCACTAAGTGAAGGGCTTAAACTAACCCATCAGAGACGAGGGCAGGCTTGCTGAACTGGCTTTGCAGAGCTGGGTCAAAGTTAAACTAGGCTTCTTTTCTCAGATAGGTCACCTATTTCTTTACTTCACTAATAACCATTTATCTCCATTCAGAGGGATGTGGGCACCCCTGCCTTCTTATGTTTCTAGAGACGGATGCGTAACAAACTTCTGGTTCCTCCTCTGTGACTGAATTACAGATGTGGTCAACTCAGCACCGTATACAAAGACAAAACAAGCCTTGTACAACAGATAACTTGTCAACCTGAGGCAACACAGATCTGAATTTATAAAACCTCATTGGGGTTCACTTATGAGAGCAGTCAAATGCAGAATTTGTGCAGATTCTTAAATAAACTGGGACCTCCCTTCAGCATCAATCCATTTCTCAAAAGTTTCTCTTGGAAACTTGGAATCTGTCTGAAATTTGGTATAACAATTTAAAACAAACTCTGAAACTGAGCAAATTTAATGTAACTTGAGGTTATAAGCACTTGAAAGAGCTCCTGAAGTGGCTCCAGTCGCCAAATGAAGTGAGCACAAGCAGATTTTTTTCTCAAAGGATTTGCTTACCGAAACCCCACATGCTGCACACTTCTTGCCAAATCGCTGCAGAAACTTCTGCCAGAAGGGAATGCTCACAGCTGCTGATACCTACAATTGACAAAAACCCATATCCGTACTGTGCTTACTGCCACTGTCTTCAGCTGTAGAGCTCACAGACATCTTTTTGTCTAGTACATTACGGTCTGAAAGGAAGGTGAACTTGCAGATTCCTGTTTCTCCTCATCCTTTGAGTGGTTTTTTTTTAATTCACTATTGTATATTACAAACAAAAGTTATCCATGAGAGGGTTTTCCACAGTCAAATATCAGAAGGCAGCGTCTTAAAATTTCCTTTTCCTAATGTAAGCCACAGCAGTTAAAGCTACACATGACACAGTCATTAAAGTTCAAACATATTGCAAATAGTCATACTTCGTGCTAACGCCTTTTGCCTCATTATTTGAACCTGACAAACTATAAGTGAATTAAGCTCTACCCCATCGTACAGGAAGAAAGCTGAAGCGCAAGATACACTTATCTTAAGATACACTTAGAGTATATATCCCATACTACATATTTATTCTTAGGAACGACCTGTAAAAGAAAGTGTCGCTTACAGTCAAGATGATTGGAAAAGATCTGTCTTATAATGCGGGAAAGGAAGAATCAAGAAGGGGTAGAAAGCGTGGGAGGCTGTGACCAAGAAGTGGAAATGAAGTTCTCCTAAGATGGTTCCACAAAGTCTCTGTGCCAAATGGGTCAGAAATCATACAACAGCTTCCCCGAAAATGACTGCTGCAGTATTCTATATGGTAGACAGATTCTCTACAAAATATTTCAGAAGTACAGTAAGTGCACATCCCAGTCATTATGCAACATTAAATGTTCTACTTGTGTTAAAAGGACTTTTGTCAGAAGGATGAAAATGGCAGTTTTCAACTTATACTACTTGTAACCATAAAGTAAATCATGCAATACAGGAGCGGTGTGTAACTGAGTTATAAGTATCACCTAAGCAAGCAGAATTCTACCTCTGCATGTCAAGAAAAAAGGTTCTGTAAAAGGATCTTTTTATCACACTGCCAATTGCTCTAGAGAGGAATCTTCCTATCTTTGGATATTTTAAATATTTATCCTTGCAAGCTGCCTAGCCCAGAAGGCTCATGTGTATGAATACACAAATTAAAGTTGTTTAATTTTCAGCATATCAGACTGGGGAAAGGGAAAAAGGAGCTAAAATTCCAGACTTCCTTTCTGGCAGCAGCTTTTGCCCTTTATGGGAGCAGAAAGTGAATTACAGGTAAAAGCAACAAGGAATGAATTAAAAGCTCCAAAGCATTAATTTTTTAGAAGTACAGTAGGGAACACCAGCTTTATTTCAAACAGGCAATGCAAAAGATGGTGTAGAATCATAGACTAGTTTGGGTTGGAAGGGACCTCTAAAGATCACCTAGTCCAACCCCCCTGCCATGGGCAGGAACATCTTCAACTAAATCAGGTTGCTCAGAGCCCCGTCCAACCTGACCTTGAAAGTTTCCAGGGATGGGGAAGCCACCACCTCTCTGGGCAACCTGGGCCACTGTTTCACCACCCTCAGCGTAAAAAATGTCTTCCTTAGATCTAGCCTCAATCTACCCCCCTTTAGTTTAAAGCCATTCCCCCTTGTCCTGTCGCAACAGGCCCTGCTAAAAAGTTTGTCCCCATCTTTTTTATAAGCCCCCTTTAAGTACTGATAGGCTTGCAAGAAGGTCTCCCCCAAAGCCTTCTCTAGGCTGAACAACCCCAACTCTCTCAGCCTTTCTTCAGAGGAGAGGTGTTCCATCCCCCTGATCATTTTCGTGTCCCTCCTCTGGACCCACTCCAACAGGTCTGTGTCTTTCTTATGCTGAAGGCTCCAGAGCTGGACGCAGTGCTGCAGGTGGGGTCTCAGCAGAGCAGAGTAGAGGGGCAGAAGCCCCTCCCTCGACCTGCTGGCCACGCTCATTTGGATGCAGCCCAGGATACAATTGGCCTTCTGGGCTGCGAGCGCACATTGCTGGCTCATGTCCAGCTTTTCATCCACC
>NW_008824359.1:2675680-2699865 GCF_000699105.1 Pygoscelis adeliae | reverse complement strand
CAGGTGGGGTCTCACCAGAGCAGAGTAGAGGGGCAGAATCCCCTCCCTCGACCTGCTGGCCACGCTGCTTTGGATGCAGGCCAGGATACGATTGGCCTTCTGGGCTGCGAGCGCACATTGCTGGCTCATGTCCAGCTTTTCATCCACCAGTACCCCCAAGTCCTCCTGGGCAGGGCTGCTCTTAATCCCTTCATACCCCAGCCTGTATTGATCCTGGGGGTTGCCCCGACCCAGGGCAGAACCCTTGTACTTGGCCTTGTTGAACCTCATGAGGTTCACATGGACCCCCTTCTCAAGCTTGTCCAAGTCCCTCCGAATGGTATCCCATCCCTCAGGCATGTCAGCTGACACCACTGGTGTCATCAAATACTATAATTATCAACAGACAAAAAACATTTTCCTTTTAAAATTTGCAAGATACAGTGGCTAGAGCCCAGTTTTGACCTTTATTCAGGATGTCTCCAAGAGATCTCTGGCTGAACTTGATCAGAGGATAACAAAAAGAAAGAATTAAAAAAAAAATAATAATCTTTATTCAAAGGCCTTACAAAGTCCAGATAGACGACATCTGTAGCTCTTCCGTTGTCCACTGATGTAGTCACTCCATCATAGAAGGCCACGAGGTTGGTCAGGCAGGACTTTCCCTTGGTGAAGCCCTTGGTATAGCTTCTAAACAGCTCTGTCTAGACACAAAACTCTTCGTGTTTTCTATTACTTTGTGCAAAAAACCAGCGAGAACCAGCTATCAAATAAAAATGTGGGAGAGAAGTGCAACTCACCAAGATGGTCACCACCAAATACTGGAAGTGATTGCGAAGATCAGCAGCATGAGTGCAGAATAGGACAAAGTTGCTCTGCTCCAGCTGTTGAATTGAAGACATTTGGTGACCACCAAAAAAGAAAGGAAAATTCAAAAAGACAGAAATGATGTCACACTCCATACTAGCCAAACATAGTTGGTGACTGATTTGTTAAATGTAGGATTTAGGAGTCTCGTTCTTCCCTCGTTTGCAACAATTTAAAGAAGCAATAACTCTCCTGCTATCACTGGAGTAACACACCAATAATATTGGGGCAAGCAAGAGGTAAACCATGCACCTAATACAGCATAAAAATGACCAAAACAGGAACTGCCTTATGAGAGGATTCTGTCTAAAGGCTTTATTCCCTATGTTGCAATTGCCTTGTGTTGTCACAGCCACAGCTGCAGACTACTGCAAGAAATTGCTCTTCCTTTTCCATAGCAATGCCATAAATCTTTCACCAGAAACTCTGACTCCAAAACAAGTTATTCTTCAGCTGGAATTACACTCATGCCAACTTCCTGTAATACAGCAGCTAACTGCTGCTTTTGTATACAACCTTGGCTATGGAACATAGCTTTGGGTCAGATATCTCCATAAGTCTGAGTACTCATTGGATGGGAGGATCTAGCTGCCCTGTATTATAATGACAGATGAAGCCACTGCCACCACGCTTTTGCAGAACTCAGGGGGGTTCTGAACACCAGAATATGGTTCAGGCCCAGCACCAGCAATTCTGCAGAAGTGGAATGACAGAGAAGGATTTAATACTCATGCCACAGTAGCGTGATCAACTCTTGCTCCTTTGTGGGCTTGTAGATTATAAGTGGCCAATCATCTGTATACAAATTAGGATAAAAGTTATATTCCTTCTCCATTGCCACCAAAGCCTTCCCAAGCTTGTGTCCCAGTTTATGCTGCCTTCATTTTAGATGTAGAATATCACACTCTGGGATTATGACCAATGCATCTTTACCTGCCTATTCCTTTGCTCACCAGTAATCCACTCACTAAATTCCATGAAGTCAGTGTCCCTTCCTTGAATAACAATATCAAGGGTTGCTCATGCTGGCTGAACTGGAGCAATACAGCTTCCAGCTTCTGCCTCCCCTCACACCTTCCCTTCAGTCTGTACAAATAGAAAAATAAAGAGATATGGACTAATAGAAGATATTTTCCTCTCTGGGTGTTGTCAGCAAGTAGTTGGCTGCCAGCAACCAGATGGGTGCTGTATCCTTACTGACTGATTGGATGCTGGCAGGATCTGGACCATAAGGGACCTTTCATCTTCCCCCTGTCTCTGCTGTTGCTCACAGTGCCTGCAGCTCCCAGATGTAAGCAGAAATGCTTCTCCTATTGTTTCTCACCCTTGGGCCTTCCAGCAAGGACTGACAGATACTATAAAGGACAGCCTACTAATTGTGCCCAAATCCAGGCCAACAGGAAACTTCAGTGCTTCTTTGGCAAACAGACTTTTAAGCAGCCCTTCCAAGGAACTTACTAATTTACCAGGACTGCTGGCGAGCACAGCGCTGCTCTCTTAACATGCCCTGTTCTTGCCCTCTGTCCTGATATTCACTTGATCAATGGCTCATGTGACTAAGAGTCTGTTGACAAAAATGTGAATATTATTTGCTTTTCCAAATAAAGCCAACTTCAACTGATATGTACAGGTTCACATTAAAATAACATCTTTACTGAGTTGAACATAGCTCAAAAATCAAGCTTTAAGATGACTGCTGGACTAGGGAGTAAGGGTTTCTGAGTGGCTTTAAGGTTTTCTACAGCTTTTCTCTATGGGAGGACGTATTGCATCTTTTTGTGAGAGCCACATTCAACTGCAGGTCCTCATTTGAAAATTAGCTCTATCTAGCTCTGAGACAGGTAAGACCTCCTGCCTCTGAACATCTTCTTACTCTGACCTAATGCCTTCCATCACAAAAGACTCCATAAGAACCAGTTCAGCCACTATCTGAGAACAGCCACCTATGCAAAGGAAAGGGGCAATAGTTTAAAGCAGCACACACTATAGAGAACAGAGAGAAGAGAAAAAGCATTCGCTAAGCAACTGAAACCACAGGATACTGTAGATGGATAACATATAATGACCCAATCTGGGTCACTAGGACTAGTTCCTCACCTTTTATTGTGGGGGGGGGGGGGGGGGGGGGGAAAGCCATCTTTAAATGGTCAGGACTTTGGTTTTGCTTCTCGTTTGAAAGAACCATCTCCAACCGCGCAGGACCCCAGGCACCAGAAAAGAACTCTGGTTCCCTACTGATTTGTAGGGGAAGACACCACCCCCTAGATCACCACCTCCAATCGCCAGCCAAAGGTTATTCGCATTTTAGCTGCCGCAGACTCCCCCATGCTGGGACTGGAATGAGGCCAACACACAGACTTAGAGAGTCTGAAGTTACCTGAACTGCTGTCGAGATGAGAAGAAATGAAGCCGTAAGCTTCACATACGGACCATGCTTCATGGTGAGTCCAAGCCCCTTACAAAAAGGAATTGCTCTGTCTGAATTTAAGGCATAAGGATCTAAGAGGAGCAGAATACATAAAATAACAATCTTTTCCACAGATGAATGTAAAATAATTATTATTAAACCTAGGCATATTTAAATATGTCTTACCATCTTTTTCCTTTACTCCAAGAAAAAGAGTGACAATTCCAAGAAGATACACACCTCCTATGACCCCTGCTGCAATCATATAAACTTTTGCCTTTGAAAAGAAAAAAGACATATTTGAAATTGTGACAGGAGAATGACAAGTCATTATGAAGATTTCAGTCTCTTTCTGGTGAGTCATCTGCAAATGAAGAAATGCCCATCTACATAGAGCCAACTGTCTTTTATCTCTCTGAAAAATGTTCACTTCTGCAGTTCATTTCTAAATAACACCTACTTTAGGATAAATCCAGGGCACATAAGTATATATTTCTTGGGGGAAAAAAAAAAAAAAAAGAAGCTGTGAACAAAAGGGCTACTGTCTTGGCAACCTGAACGTTTTAAAAATTTGCTTATGTTGAGACTAGCTATAGACATACACAGTCATCTATCAAAAACAGGCAGCATCTGTAGAGTGATTCTAATTTTTAGTAAATCCAGTTGATCTAGCTACACAGACTGCAATCTGTATCTTCATGCTAGGTGGGAAAGGCCTCAGTACTGATGTAAACATAATTACTACAGTTACTGCATTTATACATAATGATAATAAAAACTTCCTTTAGGCTCTAATGAATTTTAGAAATCACACTTTCATGCCAGTGTTTTGAGAATATGGTAGCTTGCATGCTTGTTTTCCCAGTTGCTTAGTGAAGTACTCAAGCAAATTCAGAAATCTTTGCTTCCTATTAGCCAGGGGAACAAAGCCTCCAAGGATACCTCCCACACCATCAGATCACATTTATTGTTTCTAACTCTGATTACACTGGCTCTGGAATAAAGCTTTAAAAAAATTATTTTGCTTTAGTATTCTGTAATAATTTATTTTATACTGTGTTATCAAAGATAAAATAAGTGCTGGTGATAGAGCTTTATGACATAATGATTATTTGATAGGAAAATTGAATTCCAAATCATCAGTTATATGTTGCAAATGAAATTATTATAAATCTAGGAAGCAGTTGGTAAATAAGCATGCAATTAAAAGAATGTACTCCCAAATATAAAGTCACTTAGTATAGATGCAAAGATAGTCAGATGAACCATGTAAGTATAGACGATCTTCATGACAACAGCTTTTGTTAAGATATTTACATTTCAGAAGGGGACATGGTGAAATAAAGAAATGCAGGACTATTCTTTATTTGGGATGAAGGTTTGGGTTTTTTATATCAGAGCTATAAATTAAGTCACAGAGTACTTTTATGCTATTGGTTATGTCTTGCACAGACTACAGACTGCAGTATTGTAGATACCTGAATTCACTTAAATGAGTGAATTTCAGCCTCAAAAGCAGCCTAGCTAGGAGAGAAGGGGCTAAAAAAAGTATAGAAACAGGACTCTATTATGAATTTTATATTTTGTGTCTGTTTATTTGTTAATTTGCTTGAAACAACTGAATTAAATGCTTTCTTTCACAGGTCATTGTTAAGTGTAATTTGAGCTTAAACTATCAATGATATTCATGGTAGGCTGGATGAGATTCTCTCACTCTAAACAAAACTTGTTAGCCCATCTATGAACTATATCAATATCCATGCTTGGTTTCCAGTAGGAAAGATCCACCCCTAAGCTTACAGTAACAACTTCAGGAGAGCTTAAAAATAACCATTTCTTCCACTTCCTTTCTTTAATAATGAGCAAAATAATATCATTCACTAGGTCTTCTTTTAAACTAGGTGTGCTCTTGAGCAGCTAAGAATTAGTCCTCATGACAAAAAGGATCAGGGTCATACTCCTGAATGGCACTAAAAGAACCGGTCAAGATTCAGCCTCTTCTAAATACTTTTTTTAGACTGATGGAGGTACTTCAGGTTCATGGACCCTAGTCCTGCCTCAACTTATAACTCAATGTCCATCAGTCATACAACCAAAATTCAAGATCCAACATCTCCGGTTGATCGTGTAGTTAGGTGCGTATTCTGCTGTGCGTGGTGTGAACAAAAGGCAAGTGTCCTGCCATGCAATGCAAGCAGCTCCCCCACGTCGCTCAGTGGCCATTCATGCTCCTATAATCCAACTAAATTGATGCCAGGTTACGTGAATGGCAAAGAATTCCGATCCTCACAAAACAGGGTAGCAGGGAGTAAGGTGGGTTGCCAGAGCAGTTCATTCAGGCTATGGCCTCTGCCCAGGCCTGAGGGCTCTGTGGGAAAAAGGGCAGGAAAGAACAGGGAGTGAACAGAACCTTACCCATGGAAAACAGTTGGACATCATAATCCAGACCATTCTCAACCATGGGATACTACTCATCTACAAAACCTGAGAAGGTGACACGCAAAACAGTGGGAGAAGGAAAAAAACAAAGACCAAAACAAATAAACAGGAAATCCTCACAAAAAATGAACACATGGCTGCTTGTAAATAAGGAAGTGAAATGAGGAAGGTAATATCTTTAATTAAATCAACCCATATAGTTGGGGGAAAAAAAAACCCACAAAAAAACAAGTTTCCAGTCACACTGCGACTTCTTCAGATCTGGAGGATGTTTGTGTGTCCAAAAGCTTTTCCATTGTTTCCCAGTGTTAGTAGCTAGCTTCATGAAAGATACTACTTCTACCTACAAACTCTGGATACTTTAGGCTATGTATCTTTGCTATTTTTTCAAAATAAAAAACTACTTGACATTCAACTCATTGTGAAGCTTCTTTCTCCATCTCCCTCCTATCTCAAAAAGGACAGGAAAGCACATGTGGTTAGACAGAAAGGAAATAAATAATGTATTTTTTTTTCCTTGAAAGCCATTTAAGAGATTTGGAACTGGCAGTTGGTGATTATGGCATAAAGCAGATTCAGACAGGGAATCTGCTGTGCAATGAAATTCAGCTTCCTCCACAACTTTGCAAGCTACTCCTCTTGACAATTCACAGAGCTGTAATAGCACAGTAGTTTACTACATCAAGCCATTGTCCTAGAAGCTAAAAAGGAAGACAGGATGATGTTCTGTGTCTTTTTAAAATATACACTAGAAGTTACCTAACAAGCAGCTTCAAAAACACTTTAATCGGCTATAAAATGGCATGGCCACTTACAGAAGCAGCCCAGCTCTCCCCAGGCAGTTTCCCAGGTCAGCTCTCTGAGAAACCATACAGTGACCTGTGCCAAAAACCAAGGATCAAGTAGCACACAGGCAGAGAACAGTGTCTGGGAGTCGGGGGAGGCAAGGGTTGGTCCCCTTCCTGGACTACCAGTGCTGGTGCCAGGGTATGCAAATTCAAAGCACGCATAAAAACATGCCTTAAGCTTGTGATTTTACTGCTGCTGAAGAGTGGTAATAGGAGCTATTAAACTACAATAAGCAGAGCACAGATACGTACATCCTGATTTGCACCAAGCACCTGAGATTAGACTCAGGTCAGGGAATCTTCTTCATGGGGAATTTTATACATCAGTTAGTACATGCACTGACAGAGTAATATAAAATATAAAAAGAAAGACTGAATCTAGCAATTGGTAAAATGGAACCAACAAACTGCAGATTTCACAAGTGACAGAAAAAAACACTACACAAGATAATTAATTGATTCAGGGCCTGTTTCAGGACCACTGGAAACAATGGAAGACTATCAAATTGTGTTCACTGAGGTTTGGATCGGGTTTTAGGATTTCCTCCCAGATATAAAAGCTTCTCTGTTTCTCAAAAAAATAGCAAACTGAAGCACGAAGAGATTAAATTACTTGTGCAGGATTACAGGAAAAATCTGCTGTGGAAAATGAAATAACAAGCATGGATTCTCTAGGTTCTTTCCACATGTTAACCACTGAGCCCTGCTCCCACTAATTGCCTGTTACCAACCATTTACTTTCAATAGTGCTTTGTACCTTCACAAAAATACAGATTCCAAATAGGACTTACAGTTTTGTCCACATAACAGCCATTAATCTTTACAGGAGATCCCTAGTGATAACTACATTGAAAAGCAGTGTTGCTGAACTGAAAAATCCTGCTATAGCCACCATTTTTTCATAGAATCATAGAATTATTTGGGTTGGATGGGACCTTTAAAGTTCATCTAGTTCCAACCCCCGTGCCATGGGCAGGGACATCTTCCACTGGACCAGGTTGCTCAGAGCCCCGTCCAACCTGACCTTGAACACTTCCAGTGATGGGGCATCCACCACCTCTCTGGGAAACCGGTTCCAGTGTCTCACCACCCTCATCGTAAAAAATTTCTTCCTTATATCCAATCTAAATCTACCCTCTTTCAGTTTAAACCCATTGCCCCTTGAGCTGTCACTACAGGCGTTGGTAAAAGTCTTTTTCCAGTTTTCTTATAAGTCCTCTTTACATATATTGAAAGGCCACAATAAGGTCTCCCTGGATCCTTCTCTTCTCCAGGCTGAACAAATCCAACTCTCTCAGCCATTCTTCAAAGGAGAGGCGTTTCGACCCTCTGACCATTTTTGTGCCCCTCCTCTGGACCCACTCTAACAGGTCCACGTCTTTCTTGTGCTGGGGACCCCAGAACTAGATGCAGTATTCCTGGCAGGATAAAGTAAGTTTTTCTTTTTAAGCTTCTATTTTAAACTGTAAATCAGCCCCTAGTGAAAACATAGGATGGTCATATACCTCCTAGCTACTTCACAGTTTGGCATCTTCAGCAGAGCTCCTCAGTGTAATTCTGCTGTCACACTGAGAAGTGGTTGCAAAGACAACAGACGGGAAGCCTTGTTTGCAACAAGGTCGTCGTCTCAGCTCCAGTGTTACTGATTTCAAGGAAGTCACGTTCATGCTCATCAGGCTGGATGATATGATATGGTATTACAGAAACACCCCCACCCCTCTCCCTAAGATTTTAGTGTGCTCCCATAGATACTTACTTGATGAGACAGGGGATCTGAGGGGTCTGGAAAGCTGGGAGAGCCATGCCAGGCGTCGGTTGTGTTTACTGGGGGATTCACAGTGCAGTGATGAGAGACATGAGCACTGGCCACAATCTGCCCCTGCAGTGCAGCTCCAATCAAGGTCCCAAGCACTTCCATGGTCATTCCTAAAGCAGGAAGCACAAATGTGCACTGAGGATGAGAACGCAATTCCTCCACTGTCTGCAAGCTTGCTCATTTGTCTCACTGAACAGAAACCTCATCAAACCACTTTCTTTTACAGTGAACAAGCAGAAAAAGCAATACCAAGAACAGCAGAACTGGAAGGTCAGTCATAGAACAGTTTCAAGGAGAGTTTTGTCGCCTATTTTGTGACCAGCTTTTAGAAGCCTCCATGGAAGAAACTTTTTTTTTATACAAGCTGCATGATGGATACGGCTGAGATTAAGAGCCACAAGGGGATAACATAGAAACCTTTCATCTCGAGAACCAGAGCGGAACTACAGTTTAAATGTTGAATGCCATTTTTCCAAAGCAGGACTAGGAGCCATAACATCAGACTTTTCATCTCAAGCTTAACAGTACCTTGTGAAACATTTTTCAAGCCACTTATCTGATCAGACCTCTAGGTTTTCCAACTGTAAAATAAAATGATACTTGCCTTGGGCTTATGCTGGAAATAATACAGCTGCAAAGCTCTTGGAAACAGCAGATGCTGTTCTTAACTGCCTAAGGCCACAGTCGGGCAGAACTAGCTACCTCAGCCTCAGAGAATGATTCAGATCACTAACACTCCAAGTACTATCAGACCAAGGGATGATCTAAAAAAACAACCAAAGTCTCCATCTGGGAAAGCAAAGATCTAACCATGGGCATCCAGCTCATGCTTCATGTACTCAAAATCATTCAACAAGGAGGCTAGTTGTTACAGCTCCATCACAGGCGAGTGCTGAGTAATCTGGGTTTAGACCCTTCTCACTCCGAGAGATGTCAAGCCTACCACTCCTGTTTCCACGCAGTGTGGCCATACCCAGCAACCCCATGACAGGGAGATAAACTGAATTCCTGTCCTAGCTCCAGAGACTATTTACACATTTTGCATAAAGATACATAGGGTTGAATACATGAACAGATTAGGAACAGGGACCAAGACTCCCTGTTTATGAGGGAACGCTCTTCTCATTGACCTAAACATCAGGCTTTTTTCTACTTATTCTCTTTCAGTGGCTCCAGGGGTCCCATGGTTCCTTTCTCAGAAGCACCATGGGGGATTTTGAAGGGCCGCTTCCAGAGTGAGTTGTGTCCTGGTGGTTATCATACTCTCCCTGGAAAGTGACAGGCACTTCAAAAGCTCCTAGGTTCGGGTTTATTCAAGTTCCCTGCTCTATAACAGCCTTCCTAGGTGACCTTGGACACATGCCTTTTTGTGTATCCCTGTAAAGGAATAAAAGTACTTCACCACCTTATGGGAGAGCAACGCACACAGACTGCGAGGTATTCACACAGTGCAGTAACGAGGGCTGTATGTAGCTATGGAAGATCAAGTAAGGAAAAGGAAAGAGAGGGTCCCTAGGAGACTTGGATCATTTAAACCATTGCTAGTATGCTCCCAAACAGAGAATGCTTCTGAATGGAAAATGTGAGGCTTCATGTAACATTAATTTAAACCAATGGGAAGTACAAAAAAAAGCTTCTTCCCCAAACTTCACGTCCAACCTTACTAGCAATGTTACAGTTCAGTCCATACACACAAAAATGCTGGCAGATGGTGGAAATCCCAACCTCAACCTGATCTGAAGTCTAGTCTCAGATGGGCCTTGCAGAGCTTCCAAACCGTTGACTACTCTGTGCAAAGGCAATGCTTGAGTCACACCTTTCATTCAAAACACCACCTACACATTTATAACCTTTACCTAGGGCTCTACACCTGCATTTTACCAAGCACTTGCATAGAATAAAACTCAGAAGCATTATTATAGGCAACAGAAATACAACCATTATGAAACCTTATTTTCTAAGAAGTAGCAAGAGCTGAGAGGCATATTTCAAAGTTCTTCTGTGCTCAGGATTTATAATGTATTTCTTTCCATCTTAGCCGAGAAAGCTGATCTTTCAGAAAGCAGATCATACCTTGATACTTCATTATATTTTGCCCAGAATGTAAGTAGGATTTATGTTAAAGCAACTTTGGAATCCAGCATTTCTACCTTGCATTCACAGTAAGGAGCAGGACAAAATTTATAATAAGTAGTTCTGCTTATCTCCAGTAGAGGGTAATGGATCCTCTGATCCCAGCCTTTTTTTAAAAGCACACTTCATATTACACAGCTGTTTTTCTTTAAACAGTTGAAGAAATGCCTGAACAACTGACTGCATCCAAGAAAGTCTATCAACAAGAAAAATTCTCTATGCAACCCAAAGAGAGACAAGAGAAAAGTGTTTAAGTTATAAAAAAAAAAAAAAGGAGATTATCACATAATCATAACCATTACAAGAAAACTTGGCTCCAAACAAATACAATTTCAAAATATACAAAAATACCAACATTTGAAAACTCAAAACTATGGTTCATTCCACCACCCTAACCTGGCTTAAGAGAACAGCTGTACACTCAAAAGTTAAACCCTTTCCTGAACAATAAAATGAGACTATAAATGTATAACACCTCTCAGCCATGGAGTTCAACAACTTTTATGAGCACAAATTTCACATGTCTGTGAAGCCTTGCATGGGACTAGCAGATAGGAAAGCACATATATTTGGATCACAGCCTCTGAAGACATAAAACCAGACAATAGAAAACACTAGGTACATGGATTTAGTTAGAATTTAGGCCAGATGACTCACAATACAGTCAGAGCCAAAGAATATAACACAACTGGAATCTCCTGCTGTTTAGTCCTGTCCTATGACTGCTAGCCCAGACGTTCTCTTGAGATAGTTGATGATAATGCAAATTACAACTGCTCCATGTGGCCAGAAAGAGATTGGGTTGCTCAGGGGATATTGTATCTAGAATTCCTGACATGATTTTTTTTAGCACTTGTGGCCATTTCATTGTGCCTCTATGGTCTAGTTTTCAACACACTCAAGCAAGTATGTTGAGGGTTAGAAGGACTAATGGAAAAGAAAAGGGCTCTTGCCAGGAAGAGAAAACAGATGCAACAAAAAAAAATTACAAGTTATTCTAAAGCAACACTGAAGGACAAGTTAAGAGACAGAAGAGTCTTTCATGTGACATTTGAGCACTTTTTTCTCTTTACCTTGCTTAATGCTGGTGGCCGTGAGAGATAGCAGTTACATAATAAAGAAGGCATGAGAACAGAGCAGAAGAGAGCAGGAAGGGAAGAAACTGTTCTTACATTCAATTTATGATCTATATAGGAAATCTTGAAAAGATTTTCATTGCACTTTTTTGGTCTGATCTATTTGCTTCAAAGCAAAAACTTTGTCTGGTTTTGATTGTTAAAGAGCCAGAGATATGGTCTGGAAGCCCTCATTCTTTTAACTAATACAGTCAGAGTGCTAGTTATACTACAGCAAGATCTGTCCTTAAACTACCTGGTATATGTTAGAACTAAACAAACACAGATGAAATAAAAAGAGATATTTTGGTTGGTGTGAACATGCACACAAAATTACCCTCCTTTTTTGGTGGGGTTAACTGTCTTGGTTCTATGAGTTCTAGAAATTTTTTTAGAGAAAACAGCCTGGAGATTTGAATTTATAACACAAAACACATAAACCTAAGGAAATCCAAACAAAAAAAAAAAAAAAAGAAGAAGAAAATACTCAAAATTACTTTCAGGCTTTCTTTAATTGAATGTTAATGAAGATCAGCACTTTGTTTTTTCCCCTACAAATCACCTTTAAATGAAATCATTATTTCCTATCCTGGCTTGGGTAAGAGCGATTTTTATTGTTCCATCTGGCTAGCAATAAACCGAAAAGAGTTTATAGCTAATCAGACAATGTGAGACAATAAAACATTAATGTCTCCTATTTATCTAGAAAAATGGAAGCATTTACAAGACAAAATATTTTTCATCAGATATTAAAAATCTCATATAAGAGCCCAGTTTAGGGACACAAACCCTTAGGAACTTCCTATAGATAGAGAATGATTTTAAATAAAACTCAGCCCTAATCCACATGAGAAAGCCCAGATCACACTCACGGTATGCTGTTGCAGAGTCTCTCTCCTTCTGGTCTGTGCTGAGAAACATGGTGAGGGCAGAATATGGTACTTGGAATAACTATGCAAAGAAAGAACATCACTTAAGAAATGTCAGGGTAAATGCTTTGATATCCAGGAAAATGACTTAATGCAACCTTGGAATTCGCTTATTTAGAACATTGTATTTTTTAGCACAAAGACCTGTCTTTTCTTTCTGATTTGTAAAGCATATTATAGGAAAGTGTATCTTTCATAATACAAATAATAAACTACCAAGAGACTTTACCTTAATGCTGTGCTCCTTCAGCTTCCTTGGGAAAACGTCCTTCATAGCTAGGCTATAAAGCATCTAGTTTTCTTTGCACTAGGAGACTGTAATGTTCCTAGCTTGAGCTAACTAACAAGAAGCAAAGCCATAATGAAGACAATGTAATTTTCCACTTTATTCAAGCCAGAATACTGTATAAATCCCCAAAAGATTTCAAATATCTGTCTCACTGTGTAATTCCAGGAAATAATTGTGAAAAGTACTTTGTCTTCAGCACCATTTTGCCACACACTTCTTAATTTGAGTTATGAATAGGTAGAAACACCCAATTGCTATGTCCATGCACTAACTAAAAGGTAGATGAGGAGTGTTGCTTGTTTGTTTTTACAGCACTGTATCTAGCACGCAATTGATACCTTGCTGTAAAATCTTGGTGGAAACAACGCACTGGTAATATTTATCGCAATGCTGGGTAAATGAGCCCCACTTTTGCTGCAGTCTCCAGTAGTACTCCATTGAAAATAACTATGAAACGTTAAAGGCTTCACCTTTTGGATGGTAATGATGTGAGTGGGACCCTGTCCTCATAGCGTTGAACTAAAATAAAAATCACTTCTAAAATCTTGGAACAACATACAGGCCAAACTCTCAGACTATTGTGAAGTGGAAGTGGGACATGAACCTGCTTGAAAAATCAAGTTCTCTGTGGCGTTGCCACCACCACAGAGATCTGTAGCCAGGCAAATTAAGTCTCGCAATCCGCATCCTACTCTGTTCGTACAAAATGCATTTCTGTTCACCTCCATCAAACATGGCAAGTGTATATGTTTTCAAAGCTCTGCCATGGAAAATCTGTGTTTTTCCTTCAAAAGAGAGGGAAGAAAATTATTTTAAGCCATTATGAATATCTTCTAGACCATCTTTCTCCAGGGGAAACAAAGGACCTAGGGAAACATTCCAGCTTAACACAGGAATACAGAATTCCCAGGTCCAACAGATCTGTAAACAGGAGAAAAGCCAAAGTCAAACAAGAAATACAAACATTTCAAATGTCTGGGAACCACTTTTTCAAAATGTGATCCAGTGAAATTCAATCAGCCAGGATACACCTTGCCAAATTGCAATGCAGCTGTCTCGCTTCCAGTCCTAATCTGCTGTGTGATACTGCTTTGCATGGAAGGTACCTTGTTTCACCTTGATATTGGCTACAAGGTAAAATGGGGTGATGCATCCCCTACATGTACAGTATGGAATGTGTCAAGGAAGTTCTTTGGGATCCACTGAAATGATGGCTTCTGCATAAATATTGCAAATTCTGGGCTGAATTAAAAAATTCATGTGCTCAAACTCTTCTACCCAGGCATAAATCTCATGATGACTACTACCAGTACTATTTCAGCTCTGGTACCCTGACTTTTCATTGCCTTCTAGCTTGAGTCACAACACCCAGAACTAGAGCCACAAACCTACTTGGTCTCCTAATCTGCTCCTGAAAATAGAAGTTATAAGAAGTTAGATGTCTAACTGGAATTAGGAATCCAAATGTCTCTGTGGATCTATACAAGAATGAGTTGAGTATCTAGGGCACTGCCAATGAAAGCGACTGGAGGGAATCTGTCTGAATTAGCAGGTCATTTGCCAGAGACAGCATGGGCAGAAACCATCAACCAGCAGAGAGTTTGACAAAAGGACCACTGCCTATCCCTTAAACTCACTAGAAGTTGAAATAAAATGTAAAGTTTTGGTAAATCTCAGTTTACTAAATCTGAATGCATTAACATAGACAGAAAACAAGCAAGTTACTGCTGAGAACATCATGACCTGTAATCTACTTACTGTGGTCAGTGCTTGGAAAAGGCAGTAGAAAGTCAGGTACCATGCAACTCTTCCCGATACAAAAGGAGGCAGGTACCACATAAAAAAATAGGATACTACTGTGAAGGGTGTACATGCCAGCATCCTGCAAAGATTAACACATGTCAACAGTCTCAACACAATGATAGCAAAGCACATTAAATGTTCCTGCTAATAATCAATATAATGCAATTTATTTTATGTGCAGTTTTTCTAACTACAATAATGCCATGTTTTTAAGTATTAAATGTTAGCATGCATTAAGTACACAGATTAATAGAAAATGTATACAAGTACTTCCATGAAATGGAAAAAGCCCAGCAAATCTGAAGGAAAAGAGCTATACTTTAGTTAATATCCCACTCAGAACAGACACAATTTCCTTGCACGTGCACTGTAACAGCATACCTATATTGCCATTCCTTAGTACATGTCACAGACTACACATTTATTAGAAAGAACATGAAAACTAAGCTCTATTGTCACATGTCACGTCTTCACATACTTCAGCAATTTTTACATGAGCCTACTTATTACCAAGGATTCCCTCTTCCAATTTTAATGCCTTCAGTTTTCCCCTCAGTAGCCTCTTCATTGCTACTTCAAGCACTACAAATATGTTGATACACTTAAAAATGCTGAAAACAGCATAAAAGATAATGGACAGCCCACTGCAAAAGTTCCTACAGACTGTATCTGCTTGGGTATATGATAATTCGCTCCATTTAACTCAACAGCAAAACTCCTAATCACTTCAAACACAAAAGGATCATCTTCTGATGAGGAAGGTGGCTTAAAAAAAAAGAACCACAGAAACTTAAATTCCAGACATTGATTGCTGGTTAATGGCAATTACAGTAGTCTAAAAATTATTTCAGGCAAACAACACTTGTCAAACTCCATGATACGGAAGAAGTGGTCAGATGCTCTTATTTCCTAAAAGCCTGAGCTGCAGCAGCATCAGGGCTCTCCTGTATTCTTGTAAATCAGACATTAAACAATGTAATTAGATGACCAAGATCCCAACAAAAAATATCCAAACACATAAAAGAGAAAACAGATTAATCCCTTCACAACAGCACTACTGACATTGGGGGTCAGCTGATTATTTTGCAATCGTGAACTGAAAACCTGGAATACAAAAGAATAATGTGGGTAAATAGTTTAGGAAAACAATGGCTTTCCCACACTGCTCTTGGGGATGGACAGCATCACTGGGAGCTGAGCATGTACAAGGAAAGTGCCAGGTTCTGGTATTCTCTGTCCCTTCAGTCCCCAGTTCATCCACAGCTGGTCAGCAATGGAAAACACAAATAAGGGTAAAATCCTAGCACATCTCAGGGAGTCTACTTTCCTGTCCAAAAGTGTGAGCTCTTCCAGACTGGTGTCCAGACTGAGTCACCACAGTAAAATATCTTCATAGTCAATTTTTCATGCAACTTTTCAGCAATAACCCTCTTAGTATTCTTCCCCTCTTCCATCCTCTTTCCACATTTTCCTTTCCTCATGAATGTCAGTGAGTTTTCAGAGCCTTGCTGAAGTTGCTGAATATCTGATTGTCTACTATTATCTCCTTTAACAAAATATTTGGCTGGGTTTGTGTATTTCAAGTCAATGTCTGCTTGTGCCTTTTAAACACATTACATAAGAGATCAATAGTGATTGATGACTTCTAATTATATTGAGTACAGTATTAAGCTATAGTTAAACGTTCACCTTCTTTATTAATGTTCTTGCTTTGCTGGCAAGCTTTTCTGACTGAGTTAATTCCATTGCTTCACTCTAGATACTTAAGAAGTCAGAATAATTTCAAAATACCATCAAGCTAATGGAAGACCCATTTTTTGCTTTTTATAAATATGGTCTGACCTCCAAAGTGTAGGAACAACATTCCCATGAAAAAAATTACCATTACCAAAAAACCAGACAAAATCCTTCTGGAAAGAAAGCAGCTGTTTGATGAATGCATATTAAAGGCCAGGTTAGATAAGCACTTTTCCTGTAAGAAGTGAAAGTTGTACAGTAGTTCGTTTACAGTGCAAAGGGCTGATAAGTTCCTGCTTGTGCTAGAATGGGAGTTACTCTAACATCGATTTAACGCTAACAGTAAACACATGTATTTGCAGTATTTTCAGAGAACTGAAAAAAAAGGCATCAAAATACATCTAATGGCATTTGTATAAAAATGTCATTATTTTCTTTTTGAATAACGTTGTTCCGTGGTTAATTCAGTGCTCATTAAAAAGCACTCCATTTACCTGGCCACAAACCAAATCCTGAAAAGAGAAAGAGCAGCAAGCTCCTCTTTTCCCATGGGGCTCTTGACAAAAAGCTTAACTTTGACGTGAAGGGGCCAAGAGCAGCTGATCTCAGCCTTCTTCCAACATGTACTTGCCTTCTATTCTTTGTCAGATATAAGCTGCCCATGGAAAGTTTCTGTAGCCCTAAAACCACACAACAGCAAGAGAACCACCAGCTAAAAACTGGGCTTATTTTCCATGAAAATTCAACTTCTTTTCTCAGGATACCACATTTACTCTTAGATTTTTGTTGTGAATCAGGTTTGGGGGTTATATTAATTCAAAATTCATAATTAATTCAAAATATCTTACAATACATCCTTATAATGCATGAGATAGAGCAGTGATGAAAGACTCCTTATTTCACAAACTACTCGGTCTCCCCTTGACTTCCAAAATATAAAAAAACCAACAAATAAATGCCCTATGGCATAGACACGCTTGGGTTCCTCTAACATGGACCAATCCTTTCCAATTTTCTTGCTTCACACCTGTCAATCTCCTTCCTATAGGAGTAACATTCATTCTTCTAACCTCTCCTTATAGCACATGGACAGCACATGTACAAGTGTACTAGCTAGAGTGCATACAAGGGGTAAGTATGTCATAGTGAAACATCACGCTGTCCCTTTAGAAATGCTCATCAAAATCTTACAGCATCTCATTCACTGTAAAAGTAATGGTGATTTTTTAATTAAGTATTTTGAGTACGGGGATGTAAGAGAAGCGGGACCAGAATGACTGCTGTAAGGAAGAATGTAACAGGGTGTCAGGGCAGTGCTGGTTGCTGAGCCCTTCAATGCCATGGTGTCACATCTGTTCCACATATATGCTCACATCTTTTACTGAATTGAAAGGTCTAGAGAATTAAAAGTAACAGAACTCCTGGAAGGCTGATGTGAGAAGTGAAAGCACACTAGGACACAAGTAGAAACAAGTTCCAATTTTGTGGAGGAGTGAAGCCAAACTAAAGGAATCTAGACAAAAATGAAAATTCAACCACAGATTCAAGAAAGTTTCAGATCTGAGCTTCCAGTTTTGTTAACAACACAGTGTCTTGGCTTTATTTGTTTGTGTCTCCAGTGGTAAAAAAATCTCTTCTATGTTTTCATGGGTGAACAAATTAAAGGGAAATAGATGACATGACAATTTTTCTTTTTGCTTTTATATATGTAGAATGAATACAATCACTGTTGTCTGGGAAACAGGACCAACAAATAAATGCCCTATGGCATAGACACGCTTGGGTTCCTCTAACATGGACCAATCCTTTCCAATTTTCTTGCTTCACACCTGTTAATCTCCTTCCTATAGGAGTAACATTCATTCTTCTAACCTCTCCTTATAGCACATGGACAGCACATGTACAAGTGTACTAGCTAGAGTGCATACAAGGGGTAAGTATGTCATAGTGAAACATCACGCTGTCCCTTTAGAAATGCTCATCAAAATCTTACAGCATCTCATTCACTGTAAAAGTAATGGTGATTTTCTAATTAAGTATTTTGAGTATGGGGATGTAAGAGAAGCGGGACCAGAATGACTGCTGTAAGGAAGAATGTAACAGGGTGTCAGGGCAGTGCTGGTTGCTGAGCCCCTCAATGCCACGGTGTCACATCTGTTCCACATATATGCTCACATCTTTTACTGAATTGAAAGGTCTAGAGAATTAAAAGTAACAGAACTCCTGGAAGGCTGATGTGAGAAGTGAAAGCACACTAGGACACAAGTAGAAACAAGTTCCAATTTTGTGGAGGAGTGAAGCCAAACTAAAGAGATCTAGACAAAAATGAAAATTCAACCACAGATTCAAGAAAGTTTCAGATCTGAGCTTCCAGTTTTGTTAACAACACAGTGTCTTGGCTTTATTTGTTTGTGTCTCCAGTGGTAAAAAATCTCTTCTATGTTTTCATGGGTGAACAAATTAAAGGGAAATAGATGACATGACAATTTTTCTTTTTGCTTTTATATATGTAGAATGAATACAATCACTGTTGTCTGGGAAACAGGCAAAGAAAAACGAGTCTAATTCAATGAGGTGACTGCATGATCACAACACACACAATGTTCATATATATATATGTAAATATATGTACACATTTATGCTTACCAAGGCATGAGCCGGCCAATTTTTGTCCATCTACTTTTACTAATAAAAAAGCCAGCAACAGGATCAGTAACTGCACCTGAGGCTTTGCCAATGAACAGCACCAAAGAGGCATGAAACGGAGTAATCTGAAAGTACAGACAGAATACTGTAAACAAGAGCCATTGTTTCACTATACAATGAAACAGCATAAAGCAACTTTCCAGAAAAAAACCTCAGTGTTTTAAAGAATAATGATAGTTCATTTACAAAACATGTCTGCTGCTGTCATAGAAATTACTATTGGTTACCCGTAGCAAACAAATGAGACATTGAGACAGGCACCATGCAAGAAGGGATTAGAGGGGAAAAGTGCAAGGAAGGAGAGATTATGAATGTGTTTAGAACTAGGAAAATGAGTCAGATAGTCAAATAGTACACTAAAGTCCTTGTTTTAGTCATAAAACCTGACAGAGTCCCTCTGTAATTATCCCCTCACTTTGTTCCCCACACAGCCCCATTTCCCCGTATCTTTATCTTGACCTGATCTAGAAAAAAGTAGAGGGAGCTGTTTACATGCATTCATGTTTTTTCATCTCCTGAGATTACCAACAAGGCTGCCAACTGGTGGCATGTGGCTGTGGAAGAGGTTGCAGCACAGCAGACTTTATCCACTCAGAACTGAACTGTGACAACTGAACTGCATAAGGCACATCTGTTCAAATCAACGTTGCTAGCACATGTCCAACAAATCTCACTTGAAAAACGTTCATGGATTACATAAGAATAAAATGGCCAAGTAGAACCTTTGAAGTTAACCCAGGAGGACCATACTTAAGTGCCTGTATAGAAATACAGTTTATCCCAGGCAAGGTAGTTATTTTTCACATATATCTGTAGAGAGCTTAGGAATTCGTATCACACAATAGTTAAAAAAGGTGGGCGGAGAAAGAGGGAGCGAGGGACTGCTGAAACAGCCTACAGGGCTTAAACAGTGAGAGCAGACAAAACCCCTTCACCTATGTGCTTCTTCATGCTATCAGTGCTCCAACCCAGCAGGAAGCCTGGTGAATGCAGCTGATACAACACCAAGCTTGAGCTAGTATCCCCTGCTTTTCTGCAGAGCTTATTGCCTCCGAGGCAGCATCCCACGGCTTCCAGCTGGCGCAGGTCCCCTGCCTGCAGAATTTGCTGTAGGTATTCCCTCAGAGGTGAAAGAAAGAAGCAGTAATCTCTGAGATGTCCTGGATGACCTTTGTAAAAGGCGGATGCCATGCACTTTTGTAATCACGCCTGTTAAATTTTAGCCCAAATTAGGTGAAATTGCAGGGGCAGCCAATCTTCCTGACAGCACCAGCTCCAAGACACATACTCCACCCTAGAAAGCTCATGAACAGGGAAGGATTGGGAATGGTAGTCTCCAACAGGTAATGACAGTGGCTCTCCAAGCACCCTATTGCTGCACTGTAGGACAAGGCTGTGATGAGCATTGGGCTGTGTCCCACAGCAGTTTGCTGATGTTCACCTCATCTGCCTTCGCTGACTTGTACCCTCCCACAGCTAGGGGGCAAGAAACCCACCAACCCTGAAGAACACTTGCCATTGGGGCTGCACTGGAACTGCTCACAAGTCACTACTGCTTCTCAAGAGACAGGTCAGCCAAAACAAGAACAAAACACCAGTCAGAAAGATACAGGGGTTGAAATACTGCAGTGATGAGGGACGTGGAGACAGAAAGCTTCAAATTAGGTGGGTTTTGCATTGCTATTTTGTTCAGATAATGTGAATAGACAGAAAGGAAGTGGATACTACATAAACAGAAGTGGAAGAAAGCCTTGAGGAAAATTAAAACCTCTCACATTAGGAGTGGAGTCTGCATAGTCACCCTATCTTCATTATTGGTAGGGGCTTATACATCCCTTGGCTGCATTTTCTTAGCCTCTAAATCTAGACAGTGTCTGTCAGCACCAATGCCAGAAACTTCTCAGTGTTAATAAAATACAAGATAAAATATGCTAAATTCATCCATCTCAAAAGGAATAAAGACCAGGATCCTATTATCAGAGGTTTTGGTGTTTTCTAGTAATTTGTGGTGGTTTGGAGTTACATTTACATGTCTGTAGTTTATACAGGTAATTTAGGTGGAACATGGAATTCAAAAGGAAAAACTGTAAGCTACAAAAAGTGAATACAAATGTAATTTTCTTAGAAAGGATCCAGATTATGTATGAAAGATTACACCTAGTGAGTTTCCCAATCTCTCAAAGAGTTCTGCCCTCTAAGTGGGCAAGAATTAAATCCAGGTAGTGACTATAAAATTACATGCTCTCCCTGAAAATGTGTGGAAAAAAACATGGGATTTCAGAGCTGTTTATCAGGCCTTGAAATAAATCCCGTCCCCGCAGGATTACTTCAGAGAACAAACTAAACCATCAAGGAACAAATAATTAAGCCCCTTAATGAAGTAGTAAGTGTGTCATTACAAACATTAAGCAAAATTATTGGGTTTCAGTAGGAGCTTGTTAACAAAATAATCATTATTATGTCATTTATTTAGGTAGTGCCCAAAGGTGCAGGAATGGGACCCCAGCTTTCTGGACACTGTACACAAACAGATAAAGAAATAAACAGTCCCTAGCTTCCAGAATTTTCAATTTCTATGATAAGTGGAGGGTGGGGAAATTGCCATATTTGTAAGCACCCTGGGAAAATTGTATTAGTGTCCTTCTCATTTAGTTCATGCTTCATCATCTTCAATGGCTTGTATTGCCATCCTTGATGTAAGCGTGAAACAACTGTAGTCAGAGCTGCATCCACCTCCCTGCTGCATCTCCAAGTTACCTGTTCCACCTCCAACTCCTCAGACTCCACACCATCCACTTGCCATCTTTGACACTGCTGGGCCCCTTTTCTAGATCTTGTGACTTTGACCTCAACAAGACATTCAAGATCTCAGTTTTACATGCCAGTCTTACTGTGTTGCCAATTTTATCAAGTGAATCACACGTCAGCTTCTGATATCAGGCTTTTATAGGAGAACCATAAACCGAATCTTTTGGACACCTCCACTCCCCCAGTCATGATATCCTGCCTTTCTACATCTTAAACAGCAAGTGGATAACGATACCTGATCCAGAACCTCCTGTTCTTTCCAGCAAATAAAAACAGTTATTAGTGCTGAAAGCCACCCATGTAGTTTCAGCTACAGCTGTTCTCACAGTCCCTGCAATTTGGCCTCATCTCCCTAAAATCCTTTTTGCTATGCTTTAATACTTTATCTGTCGCACCTAGTTAACATGCAGACATACAAGACAATCCAAAAGAGTAAAAAATGCTTATGGATTGATTTTCTTTGTTTCTCTGCTGTCCTGAAATCTAGCTGGAGCAGCTGAAAGTCAGATGAATGGGATGACTCCTACTGCTTTGTTTTACCAGGTCTGCTTCTGCACCAGAAAACCACAGACTGGAAGCAAAGAACCTTCAGGAAGGATAACTCAGCTTTCTTTGCAAAGAAATTATCCTAGACAAACCAAATAAAATTTATGTGAAATTATGTTGACTACTGGATGCAACTGCCGTGATTTTTAACTAAACCAAATGAACAAAACTTCACAACCTCAACATGGTGCTATTAATATTTCAGATGTCTCATATCTTACACTCTCTGACTCTTGACACGGAGAACTGCTTCTTCTTGTGTCTGCAAGTGTGTGAGCTCTACAGTGCCTAAAGCTCTATTAATGATCGCAAACTAAAAGCAAACAATGGCCACTTCAAGACAGAAAGGAAACTAGTGAAAAAAAAAAAATATTGCTGGACAAGTTTATGCAGTTTCCAGGATGCTGAACAGCTAGAGGCAATGATAACAAGACAATTTAAAAGCTTTATTAACTAATTCACCTTTTATCGTTCCAGGGACATTGTTGACAACATCAGAGTTGAGGTAAGTCTACAATCTGTAAAGGTTTCTTGTGCTACTTACATGGGCTATATCTAGCAGGTAGATCTGTAGGAAGAAAGCAGCAGCGCTCCCTGCCACTTGATTTGGGGCACCTCCTATTGCATAGCATAATTTGCCGCAAATCGAGAGCCTGTATTCCTGTTCAAGATGAAGCACAACAAATGATGAGAAAAACAAGGTACACAAGTTACAAGCTATGGAAGTCATAAAGTTAAACCCTAAGGTTAACACCAAATGCAGGTATTCGCTTCACAGGTATTCCACTAATAAATCCATATGCCCTCAACCCCTGTTATCAGCAGGCATTTGGATGCTCATTGCTTTGATTTTTAATGGTTTTGTTCCTTAATTCAGCCCCTAAAAACAGATTACAGTGGGAATCTAGGCTTACCTACCTGCTTCTCGCAAGTTATTGAAAAGGAACAAGTCTACAAACAAGCAAGAAGCAGCAAAGAAGTGCCCACCATTTTCTGAACTTAGTTTTGTCTTTGAATGTTTAATTCAGATTTTTTTTTACAGGTTGAAAACTTTTTTACTTTTTAAAAAAGAATAATTTCTTAATCTTTCAGACCATAATAATTGATATATACTCTCATACCATAGTAATTAGACAACATTCATAGAAAGAGTTCCACAGTCAAATGCAGACCGAATAGATCCCAAACATTTGTGCTCCGTTCCTTCCTTCCTTCGTCACAAAATGCTGCTGTGACCCTAGCAAAGTCACCTGACTTTGTACACCTTCCTTTTGACTTGACTTTTCTATCTCTTTTGTGGAAGTTGGCATAACAGGGAAAGTGATTTGGGGGCCCAAGTCATCTTTAGGACGGACTCTAAGTCACTCCAGGCACGTTTAAAAAATTTTGCAAAACTGTGCTCTCTCATTTGCCTTTTGATGCTTGAAAAGTACTGTAAGCATCCAAGAATATTCTCTAATAGAATTGCCAAATAAGAGTAAGATAAAAGCTGAAAATAAGGTTTCATAACAGTAATTAAAAGGAAAAAAAATGCACAGTCTAACAGAAATTCTAATGAAGAACACTGTGTTTTCCAACAGTAGAAGTTCCAGAATACTGGAAAGCATTTAAAAAAATCTTAAGACTTAATTTCATGCCATAAAATTCAAAATACAGGAAGAAAATGACTCTTCATTAATCTTGTACTCCTTTCAAAGGGACAACGTATGCAACCCAAATTTAGACTTTTAGGCTTTCAATCCCTCTTTAAAGATTGCTGTCAG
>NW_008824359.1:2671468-2675645 GCF_000699105.1 Pygoscelis adeliae | reverse complement strand
AAGCGGAGCAGCAATATTAATCCTGGGTCTGCCCTCTCTCTGAACTGACGACACAAGCCCTTAATTCTTACATTAGATCAGGATAAAAACAGAGATATGGTAATGAGGTCCACGACAATGATAATATTCTGATACATTACCTAATTTCCGAACATTTTTAAATTTACTAAGTACCATCATCTTTACTACCTAACAGAGTTTTGATAAGTTTTAGACTTCTAGACAGAGCCTTTCATCATCTAATCATTTTCCTTTGAACTGTTTTATCTGAGTGGGTGTGAACAAGCAAGCATGAGTATCAGGACTCTTTCCTTTTTGTGTTTTCACAGAGAAAGATGGGGTTGCATCCCGTTACTACGCCCAAGTAAAGTGGACAGTGTCAGGGCTGAATGGTATTGCCACAGCAGGCCTCACTTGTACTCCATATTGGCAATTTTCTTCATTCCAGGAAAAAAAAAGAAGTGGTAAACAGTCACAAGACAGACTTCATCAGAACAATACGCTATTTAATTTGATAAAAGATTTTAAACACAACAGACTATATACATATTTGCTGTACAAAGTAGCTCTCCATTTTTCATATATAAGTCCTATTAAATGTGAGCTTTACTAGACTTGTGGGGTCTATAGAATCTTGTTTGCTTGACTCACAACACAGTCCTCGTGAGCTTTGCTCCAGGGGCTGTATACTTTTAAACTTTATCACACTGTTTTATTTTTTAATCATTCCCTTCTCCATCCTCCTAGAAATTAAGTTACTTTAAATGTTTATTTTCCTTTGATACCTTCCCTTCTGATCTCCAAGCATTGGCAAGATGACTTCCAGCTGAAATCAAGAGACATAAACCACTGCTACGCAAATCCTGTATCACATTCCACCCCCAAAACAAGCTGAGGAAAACTTTTAGATCCATAATGCTGCTTTCCCACTTATTTTCCCTAGTAACTGTCACAGAATCACAGAATGATTTGGGTTGGAAGGGAACCTTCAAAGATCATCTAGTCCAGCCCCAATGCCCGTGGGCAGGGACATCTTCCACTAGATCAGGTTGCTCAGAGCCCCGTCCAACCTGACCTTGAACACTTCCAGGGATGGGGAAGCCACCACCTCTCTGGGTAACCTGTGCCAGTGCTTCACCACCCTCAGCGTAAAAAATTTCTTCTTTATGTCCCTCTTTCATTTTAAAACCATTGCCCCGTGTCCTTTTGATAGCTAAAGCCATGATAACACAGAAAAAGTAAATGCCTCTATATAATATACGATTCCAAAATATTTTTATAACACAAAGAACATTAAGTTCTTCAGAATTAGTCTAATTAAAGTTGTGGTACAGGAAACAGTCAACCAAGATCTAAACTTACAGGCTGTAGGCAGTACTCCTGTCTTTACGTCAGTTTCATGGTTAGGAAATTAAAATTTTTTTTTTTTTTTTTTTTTTTTTAAAGTCCCACTGTGATTCCACACACTTCCAGGATGCTGCTCAACTACTTTCTGAATGACGCTCCCAGAGCACCTTGAAGCAAAGTTAATACTTTGGCCACAGCAGTAGTTAAGTTTTCACTAAATTTTGTTTATGAATGTTATTTTCAGAATTAAACAAGCTGTCAGATAGACATAGCATACAGAGGTGTCCTGTTCAGTCAGCCACAGAAATGCAGGGAATCAGCAGTTCATGAACTTCCTGAAATGCAGGTTACATCCTGATCACTGTTCAATACCTGTTTTCCTTTTATTTTGCCTAATTACTTTTGGAACTCATTCGTATGTTAAGCCATAATACACCACAGCAGTTCTACACATGAATGACACGTAGCATGAAAGGAAATGGCACTGCGCTCATTGCGGATCTGCTGTCTGGTAATTTCATTGAGTGCCCCTGAGTTTCCATCTGCTGAGAAATAATCATTCTGACTCTACATTCTGGTGTTTCTTTCCAAAAGATGCAGCCTATAATCTATTTTGACTCTCCGTATTGAAGTTATACGGTAATCACTACGTTTTCTACCTCACTATCCTCTGAGACAGTGGTAAAAATGAAGATAGGTCTCCGAGCGCCAGTAAAGCTGAAACATTTCCTTCTTTCTAACTTCCTGGGCTTACAGTTAGGAGTAGAGAAGATACACGTGGCAGCTTTCCGTTACAGGATCTAGAGGAGTAAGCCCCCCAGCCTTGGTTGGGTTTACATGATATTGCTAATAAATGACACCAGAAACTGTCTTGAGAAGGATACCATCACACTTGTGCAGAGCAGCATGACCAATGGCAGTGCATTAGCTATGAGCAACTAACAGGGTTTTTCTCTTGAGGCTGAATTTCCCTGCTGCATTGCTTCCTCAAGCAACAGAAATTGCTTGATTTCTGTGAAATCCCGTGAAACCTCTTTCACCTGTGTAAGTTTGTCAGTAAGCTTAAAGTACTCCAAAAATCCACTAGAGATCTGAATGTGTAGGCAGTGGTAAAATAAGGAACAAAATACAAAAGTCTTTACAATGAAAATTTTGTTTCGAGACCACTGTGGTGTAGTTGAATATCAACATCAAATTGCTTCTACAAGCTTTAGAAGAAACAAGGATAGGGTGGGAGGTAAGAGAAAGGAAGGTCAAATGAAGTTATCTTTTTTGTTCTCAGATTAACTTGGCAATTTTGTACTTATACATGCCCCCATCATATCAAAGTTAATAGTGTTTGAAGGTAAACCAAGAAAGCATAATAGCTGAGAGATTTGATTTTGCTCCTTAAATGGAAGAATAAGGTTAAATATTGTTATAGAAAATTAATGCATCTCATACACTGTAGTTCCTTTATTTCTAATTCTCTTGTAAGTTAAAACCATACTTTCATTGCTTGTAAATTTTGCCTTCCCCAACATAACAGAAATTGAATACAATGTTTATAACAGATCATCGTATTTCTAAAGAAAGTATTTAAGCACACTGAAAACAACTCTTTGCAACTGTGTGAAGATATTGCATGAACATGATGGGTATAGGGAGCAGCCGCATTTTGTCCCAAGCTATTCTTTATCAGTAGAGTCCAGAACTGAACCAACAAGTAATTAAAAAGCAGTGAGAAGAGAGCGCAAAACCTGTGACTCAAAGATAAACACTAGTCTAGGCTTATCTGAGAAACAATGAAAATGTAACTAATGAGGAACAGCTTTTGAGTCAGCTTTTCTCTCAGCCTAGAATTAATACTGCTAATGTTTCTGTTCTGAGTGACCATACAACTGCCTCTTAAAAGCATGAGTGTGATAGTCACAGGTGGCACCCCAGGTCCCTCATACCAAGTATCTTGAGGACTGTTTTCAGGTTTCTTAGTGACATCAGCCCACCCCTGAGTGGAAGAAAAAACAGGAGCAGGACTTGGGTGCAGACACCTAGAAAGGGCATACAAACAAGGCAGGATACAGCGGTGCTTTCCCAGGATATTCTTCCAGCTGCCAGCAACATAGCACTGAGGGGCTCTGTGAGCCAAAGACGGTGTATCTGTTTAAAATCTCTAGATTTCTCCCATGAATTCATCCAGATGCTTTCTGAACACAAAAATTCAAGCCAGAACAGCACGTGCCCACAGTCCGATGAGCTCCATGGTTTGAACACCCTCCACCACATTGTGAAAGGTTACCTCGGCCCCTCTGTTTTGAAGCTGCCCCTTCCCAGTTTTAGCAGATGTCCCCTCAAAAGCCACGGAGCGAGGGGGGTCCTCACTCAACTCTTACCTGCCTCTCCACTCCTATCTCGGGAAGCACGGAGTCTAAAGAGGAAGCAGTTGGATACTCTCTCACAAGCAACACTCATCTGGAAGTTAGGAGTTGATGAGGCTTCCTGAGGAGAGTGAACCCCCCCAGCTCACACCCCTCTCCTGCCACCGATACCCCATCTGCCTTGATCGGAGAGAGAGCCCCAGAGGGAAGAGAGAGTGGAAAGCAAATGGAGCTTTTTCCTGCCACTGAAGTGGACAGTAAATATTGTATAGTGCACTCGAGGGAAAGTATCAGTTACACGGAGCTTCTTGGTGAAAGAGATGGGGGGGGGTGGTGGTAAGGATTTAAGAGCTATTTCAGGTACCTCGCTGAGATAGGCTGCGCCGCGGAAGCAGCACCGCACAAAACACGGCAGCAGCAAGTTCAGGCCCACCCCCCTTCCCCGTAACCTACCGGCAATGAAAATAAAAAAA